>NW_006408819.1:1707457-1714594 GCF_000296735.1 Chrysochloris asiatica
CACACACATATAAAAGAAAGACATATTTTTTTTCCATAAAACAATCACTCAAATGGAGGAAACTGGTCTTTAAAACCTCAATTTGGTTCCAGGGGTATTTTTAAGTTTATAGGGAAAAACACATAGATGACATGCTTCATCAATTTGAATGAAGTCATCTTCTCTTGTTCATATAAAGCTTATGAAATACATTGTCAGTAAGAAAGAATGAAATACTTATTTACAATTTGTATGTAGACAGTAATGATGTTAAATGAATATATCAGCGAAGACAGTGGAATTTTCCAATTTATTTCCAATCAAACGTTCTTAAAAAATTATATCTCATAAGACTATATTTCATCAGTTACTCATCTGTCTTAAGGGAGTACAATTTTCCAAAGGATAAAATCAAGAATGGAAATTTACCTAGACAGAAGAATACATTATGCATGCCATGCTCCACACTTAATAAACCATAGGTGACCAATGGCATATGTCATGCTCCAAGAGACACAGAACATGATAAGGCTTCCTGGTTCCTTAGGACATCTTTCATGAGCAGAGTTTCTTGCCTCTGTTGTTGTTGTTGTTAGGTGCCATTGAGTCGGAACTGACTCACAGCGACCCTATGCACAGCAGAACGAAACAATGTCCGATCCTGGGCCAACCTCACTACTGTTTCCACATTTGAGTACATCAATGCTGCCACCTGGCCAATCCATCTCGTTGGGGGTCTTCCTCTTTTTCTTTGACCCTCCATCTTACCAAGCATGATATCCTTCTCCAGTGACTGTTCCCTCCTGACAATATGTCCAAAGTATGAGAGACAAAGTTTGGCCATCTTGGTCTAAGGAGCACTCTGGCTGCACTTCTTCCAAAACAGATCTATTGGTTCTTTTGGCAGCCCATGGCACTTTTAGTATTCTCCTCCAACACCATCATTCAAAGGCATCAATTCTTTTATGATCTTCCTTATTCACTGTCCAGCTTTCGCATCCATAAGAGGTTATTGCAAATACCAAGGCTTGGGTCAGACGCACCTTAGTCCTCAAGCTGACATCTCTGCTCTTCAACACTTTTTAAAAGTTCCTGTGCAGCAGATTTGCCTGATGCAATATGTCGTCTGATCTCTTGACTGCTGCTTCCATGAGTGTTGATAGTTGATCCAAGAAGAATGAAGCCCTTGACAACTTCAATCTTTTCTCCATTGGTAAGAATGTTGTTTATTGATCCAGTGGTGAGGATTTTTGTTTTCTTGACATCGAGATGTAATACATACCGAAGGCTGTGCTCTTTGATCTTCATCAGTAAATGTTTCAAGTCCTCTTCACTTTCAGCAAGCAAGGTTGCATCATCTGCATAGTGCAGGTTGTTAATGAGTCTCCCTCCAATCCTGATGCCTCGTTTTTCTTCATAGAACCCAGCTTCTCGTATTATTCAGCATACAGGTTGAATAAGTATGGTGAAAGAATACAACCTTATCACACACGCTTCTTAATTTTAAAACATTCAGTGTCCCCATGCTCTGTTCGAACAACTGCTTCTTGGTCCAGGTACAGATTCCTCATTCTTGCCTCTAGCCTTCTTTTATTCTACAAGCTCTCCCTGGGCAGGCATGTCTCCTGACCTGGGTGAGGTATTGGGGAGAAGGCATGGGATGAAGAAAATGAGCTCAGCTCTACACACAGCTGCACAGGTCTTTCCTAGATCAAAACAGAGGCTTACTGTGAGCACAGGTGCATTTTGGTGATCTCTTCTAAGGATGGAATCAGGTCAATTCTGTCAATTTTCAGCACCCATAAATGTGTCTGACAGAAAGTCCATGGTGAATAAATGTTTGGTGAATGAAGGAATACTAAGGGGGACCAGGCAAAGTGCTGTGAGCAGCCAAACATTGTTGACCACCTTCCCCCACCCCTACCCCCAGCTAATCCTGTTCCTAAAAGATAGACAGCAAATGGCTTAATAGCAGGTTTCGTTGTTAGGATTATTTTAAGTGTCGTGTCGTCCCCAGCCCAGCAGAATTGACCTTTGTTGTTGCTGTTGTTAAGTGCCGTTAAATCGGTTCTGACCCATATCGACCCTGTATAGGGCATCCAAGGAGCAGTTGGTAAGCTTGAACCACCAACCTTGTGGATCAAACTGACTTTGCAGTCCAACACAGTAACCCACAGCGTCACACTGTACTGGCCTTACCTGGGGGTGAATTGTTGGGTTGCAACAGACTTGCTGAAGCAGAACACTCCTATCACCTGTGGGCCCATTATCCTTTGGGGAGCACTGCTTCAGCTGACCTTTGGGGTGCAGCATGACAGGATGGCAGTGATGAACCAAAGTTCACTGTGCTTCCTGCGTACATGTCAGACAATGAATCTGGCAAATGACCATTTAAACCTCACTACAACTCTGGGAGCGAAGTGGTTACGAATCGGGCTGCAAACCTTAAGGTCAGTAGTTCGAAACTACCAGCCGCTCTGTGGGAGAAAGATGAGGCTTTCTGCTCCTGTAAATATTTATAGCCTCGGAAACCCTGTACAGGGTCGCTATGAGTAGGAACTGACTCCACGGCACTTAAAAACAACAACAACAGGACAGAACAGGATTCAAATCAGACCTTCTGGAAACAATGTTTCATCATCTCCTCTCTGCTGCTTTTCACATCTCAGTGATAATAATTCTTCCCTGCTTTGCTACACCATCCAATTTTCTTTTCTGTTATTAAACTCTGAAAGTGCTCTAAATTGCTTTGGAAACTCAAATTGATATGGAAGACAGAATATGACTAACCAGTGAACTTCAGAATCCAGGCCTAAATGCCATGCCTTCGGGACAAGACTGCTGAAGGGGAAGCACAGGTACAATGGACCTCTTATCCACTCTGATGAAATCTTCTATAGCCCCACCATGGGTTTGTGCTATACCTAAAATCTTTATGTAATCTATACCCTCTTCTGTAGCAAAAATGGTTATCCCTTCTGCATCGTTCCCTCCAGAGTCCCAAGACATTCCTTTAGTAGCCCTGCCGTTGCTGGTAGCATTCAGCAGAAACTTGCCTTGGTTTATACTAGAGTAACATTTCTCCCTTTGTCAGGCCTTGCTTCTCAAGGATACCAGAATACTCTCTGAGCTATACTTGACCTTGCATTCTCTCCATTATTCAGTCAACACACAGATGATCACAACCAACAATCAACAAATAAGCAAATAAAACCAAGGAATGTGTTTATTCTCTGAATTCACCCAGTCCTGGCTGAACACATACTGTGTTCCAGACCTTCTGCCAGGCCCTGGGATCCAGTGATGCCAAATTCAAACATGACAGTCCTCTAGCTGCCTAAGTGGCAATGACCAAGTGAGACCTCCTGAAGCTCATGGAAAGATAAGAGACATAACAAGTAGAACTCTTCACCATTTCACCTCTTTGAGTCTCTATTGTCTAATCTCAAATACAAATACTAATGAGTACCACAGAGAGAAATGAGGATCAAATGAAATGACATTAAAAAATGCCTAACTCACTACCTGGCAAACATTTTAAATAAATGTTTAGTCTTTTTATATCCTAATTTAATAACACAACTCAGCATTCCCTTTCTTTGGTTGAAATATCAGAAGCTTTCTGGAATTAAGTTTTTATATTTACTGTGTCTAATAATCAATGTGATGGCACAAAACATCAGACTTCTAAAAGGAATGATAGTGGTGGTAGTGTGCCATTGAGTCGGTTCTTACTCATAGAGACCCTGTACACGGTTTTTGAGTCAGTAAATCTTTAGGGGAGCAGAAAGCCTCATCTTTCTCCCATGGAACAGCTGGTGGGCTCAAACCACTGATCTTGTTATTCAGAGTCCAGTGCTTATCCTGCAATACCACACCAGGACTCCACTAAAAGAAATCGTTGTTGTTAGGTGTCATTGAATCGGTACCGACTCATAGTGACCTTATGCACAGCAGAACGAAACACTGCCCAATCCACTGCCAAACCTCACTACTGTTGCCACACTTGAGTCTATCGATGCTGCCACTGGGCTAATCCATCTCATTGGGGGTCTTCCTCTTTTTCTTTGACCCTCCAACTTACCAAACATGGTGTCATTCTCTAGTGGTGAGCTTGAACCACCACCTTGCAGTTCCAACCGACTGTGCAGTCTAGCGCATTAACCCACAGTGCCACACCAGGACTCCAAGTACAGTACAGTAACCCCAAAGTCCTGCCAAAGTCCTTTCTCCTGAAAGTTTCAAACACCTGAGGGAGGAGACTAGGTTCTTGTCAAGACTCTGGAGAGCATTGCACATGCCAAGAAGCCCAGTTGACCACCACCTTTGAGTGGGCACAGCTGTTTATCTCCTGTCTGCATCAAAATAATACCATGAGCAACACATTTGGTTGCTATGCAACATGTACCTGTCCTTGTTTATCATGGAAATCACTGAATCTTTTGGAAACAATTTGAAGCCCTAGTTAAAAGTAACCATACATTTTCTTGAATGCAATCCCCTGGACTTCAGAAGAGTGAGCCCCAGGGTTCACTGGCTACTGAAAAGCTCAGGCTGTTATCATTAGAACCACAAAGAAAGGAAAGATAAGAGACATAACAAGTAGAACTCTTCATCATTTCACCTCTTTGAGTCTCTATTAAATTGATCCAGAGGAGAGAAGATCAAACCATTAATAAAGAAAAATGATTTGGATCCATTATATTTCAGTGTGGGAATAACAATTCTATTCCTATCAATTGGAGCATACCAGTGTACGCAATCTTGTCTGATGTTTCAAATATGAAGTACTGAAATGCAGCCTTCAAAGATCCAGGTGAAAACAAGCTCATTCTTTCCGGCACATCTTTGCTGGACTTACGCTCTCTCCCAAATCTTTGTTAAATGAGTGAATAAGGGAATAGATGAAGTAACCATTCTTTAACATCGGTTAGAGGATTGGAATTTACAAGTTATTTCATGAAAACTTAAAGTCAAATCAAGATTGTCCTGCTACTCTTGTGTCCATTTCAATATTTCTTCCTCTTGTAAAAGTCTACAGCTTGTAGGTTTCCAACAGAGCGATTCCTTTGTTTCCAACAAAAGTTGAGTAAAAAGTGTTTTCATTAACAGGGATTCTACAGATATGCATGTTTTCATTATTACTCATATAGAGGTAAAATTCCACTGTAATTTCTGTAAATTCTAAGTGGGAAAAAGAGAACTTCAAAAATTTCATGGAAAATGGAATTTTTCTACAGACTTTTTGTGACTCTCTCATACATACACATTAACATAACAAGATCAGTCATGAGGTACAACATCCTGTCTGCGATAGGATAATATCCATGTGCCTACAGGGAAGCCCTGTTAATACCACTATTATTCATTATGCACCAACCACTAAAGCCAGTAAGGATGAAATACAAGAATTTTACCAACTTCTTCAATCTGAAATTGATCAAACATGCAATCAAGATGTATTGATAAATACTTGCAATTAGAATGCACAGGTTGAAAACAAAGAGGAAGGATCAGAAGTTGGAAAATATGCCCTTGGTGATAGAAATGATGCTGGAGATTGCATGAAAGAATTTTGCAAAACCAATGATTTGTTCATTTCAAACAACTTCTTTAGACGGTGTAAGCAATGATTACACACATGGACCTCACCAAATGGAATACACAGAAATCAAATTGACCATATCTGTGGAAAGAGATGGTGAAAAAGCTCCATATCATCAGTCAAAACAAGGCCAGGGGCAAATTGTGGAACAGTCAGTTGGTCATATGCAAATTCAAATTGAAGCTGAAGAAAATGAAAACAAGTTCACGAGAGCCAAAATATGACCCATCTGAATTTAGAGATCATCTGAAGAACAGATTTGATAAATTAAACATGCAAGATTGAAGACCAGAAGAGTTGTGGGATGACATCAAGAACGTCATACAGGAAGAAAGCAAAAAGTCATTATGAGGACAAGAAAGAAGGGAAAGATCAAAATGGATGTCAGAAGAGACCTTGAAACTTGCTCTTCAGCATAGAGATGTTAAGTAAATGGAAGAAATTAGGAGGTACAAGAGCTGTACAGAAAATTTCAAAGGTCAGTTAGAGAAGATAAAGCCAACTATTACAACGAAACGTGCAAAGATCTGGAAACAGAAAATCAAAAGACAAGAACACGCTCAGCATTTCTCAAGTTTGGGGAACTGAAGAAAAAATTCAAGTCTCGACTTTCGTTACTGAAGCATTCTCTGTGCAAATTATTAAATGATGCAGAGAAGATGGAAGGAATACACAAAGTCACTGTACCAAAAGGAAATAGCTGATGTTCTACCGTTTCAAGAGTTAGCATATGATCAAGAGCCAATGATACTGAAGGAAGAAGTCCAAGGTGCCTTGAAGGAATTGGAAAAGAACAAGGCACCAAGAATTGATGGAATAAAAATATAAATCTTTCAAGAAAGTGAGGCAGCTTAGGAGGCATTCATCATTGCCAAGAAATTTAGAAGACAACTAACTGGCCAACAAGATCTGTATTTGTGCTCATTCCAAAGAGAGGTGACCCAAAGGAATGTGGAAATCATTGGACAGTATCTTTGATATCCCATGAGAGCAAAGTTTTGCTAAAGGTAATACAGAAACGGCTACAATCATATATTGACAGAGAACTTCCAGATGTTCAAGCTGGATTCAGAAGAGGACAAGAAACAAGGGATAACACTGCCAATGTCCGATGGATCTTGGCTGAAAGCAGAGAATACCAGAAAGATGTTTACCTGTGCTGTATTGACTAGACAAAGGCTTTCGACTCTGTGGATCATGATAAGCTATGGAAAATATTGCGAAGTATGAATATTCCAGAATACTTAATTGTGCTCATAAGGAATCTGTACATGGACCAAGAGGCAATTGTTAGAGCAGAACATGGGAACACAGAACGGTTTATAATTAAGAAAGGTGTGCCACACGGTTGCATTCTTTCGCCATACTTATTCAACCTGTATGCTGATCAAATAATCCGAGAAGCTGGGTTATATGAAGAAAAATGTGGCATCAGGATTGGAAGAAGTCTCATTAACAACCTTGCTTGCTGAAAGTGAAGCGGACTTAAAATATTTACTAATAAAGATCAAAGAGCACACACAGCCTTCAGTATGGATTACATCTCAATGTAA
>NW_006408819.1:1714754-1723226 GCF_000296735.1 Chrysochloris asiatica
AATCTGCTGCACAAGACCTTTTTAAAGTGTTGAAGAGCAAAGATGTCAGCTTGAGGACTAAGGTGCGCCTGACCCAAGCCATGGTATTTTCAATACCCTCCTATGCATGCGAAATCTGGACAATGAATAAGGAAGACTGTAGAAGAATTGACCCTTTTGAGTTATGGTGTTGGAGGAGAATATTGAAAGTGCCATGGGCTACCAAAAGAACCAATGGATCTGTGTTGGAAGAAGTGTAGCCAGAGTGCTCCTTGGAGGCCAGGGTGGCCAAACTTCGTCTCTCATACTTCGGACATATTATCAGGAGGGACCAGTCGCTGGAAAAGGATATCATGTTTGGTAAGGTGGAGGGTCAGAGGAAAAGAGGAATACTTTTAGCGAGACAGATTGGCAAAGTGGCAGCATCAATAGGCTCAAGCATGGCAACAATTGTGAGTTTGGCGCTGGATCAGACAGTGTTTCATTTGTTCTGTATAGGTCACTGTGAGTCAGTATCAACTCGATGGCACCTAACAACAACAACAACAAGTGATACAGTGATTAAGTGACTGACTGCTAGCCAAAAAGTTCAGTAGTTCAAACTCACCAGTCCTCCACAGGAGAAAGCTGTAGCAGTCTCTTTTCATATAGGTTGACAGCCCTGGAAACAGTATTGGGCTTTTCTCCTCTGTCCTACAGGGTGACTGTGAGTCAGAATCCATTTGATAGCAAGGGACCTGTTTTTTGTTTCCTTGTTTCTTTTCTGGGGTGTATGTGTGTGTATATGAATGTATATGTAAGGATGTTTTTAGATGCCGTGGAGTCTTTTCTGACTTATAGTGACCCTGTACATCATATCTGAGGAACAGTTGGTGGGTTTGAACTGCCAAACTTGCAGTCAGTAGTCCAGTGTTTATCCTACAGTGCCACACAAGGTCTCCATATATATGTATGTGTCGGAACCGAATCATCAGCAATTAACATATTATTGTTGTTAAGTATCGATGATTCAGTTCCGAATCACAGCAATCCTATATAGGGTTTCCAAGTAGCCCCTGGTGGGTTTGAACCACAGACCTTGTAGCTCAAATCACCTTGTGGTCCAGGTCCAGTGCATTATCCTGCAGCACCACACATATATATGTGTATGTATGTTGTTGTTAAGTGCCAAGTCAGATGCTAAGGATAAGCACTGAGCTGGAAACCACAAGGTCTGTGGTTCAAGCCCACTAACCACTCTGAGGGAGAAAGATCAAGATTTCTGCTCCCACAAAAATACTTAAAGCCTTGACAACCCTATACAGGGTCTCCATGTGTCAAAACTGACTCCACAGCCCTTAGCAACAACAATAACTAGCTACATTCCATAATCAGCTATTACTTTTCAATCTCCAAAGCAGAACTTGTATTCCAAATGACGGACAGCAGCTCTCCTTCTGGTAACAAAGGCAAAATCAGCAAACAGCAATGGATAAAATAGTCACTATTTTTGAGACACGACCACCCTAACTACTGATGAGATCACCATAACTACTGGAATAGAAAAACAATACAACAATGCCTGTCTACAAGTTCAAGAATCATGATTTTCTTCCCCCTTAAAAATCCCAGTTTGCTTTTCAGTCAGGGAGGCACACCTAGGAGATTCCTGCTCCCCTGCTCTACTATGTATCTATACACAATAAAGGCTTTGCTCTTTACTCTGAGCTCTGTCTCTAAATATTGACTGTATTAGTAACAGGTGATTTACAAAACCCTTTTGTAGTATCAATTTGTTGACAAATGCTAGGAACCTTCAAGACATCTTCAATGCATCTTCATCTTGCTTTATTTCCCATCCTCAATGGAAAGATTCATTTTTGCTTACAAAAGAGAGAAATGAAACTTTGAAAGCCTTCCTATACATATAATGGTCTTTGGGACAAAAATACAACTCTCAGGAGCTACCATAACCTCAAAGATTAAATAACCATTCTTTAATACCATTTATTGTTGCTGTTAAGTGCCACCGAGTCGGTTCTGACTCGTAGTGACCCTTCATAGGGTTTTTGAGGAACCGTTGGCTAACCCCAAAAGACAAATGTGCTGGCAGCAAAGGTCTCTCTTAACTGGTCTACTTGTTTCAGTCCAAGAAGATCCAAAAGTTCCCCTGGCCCAGCTTGCCCAAACTCCTGGGAAATAATTCTAAGGATAAAAAAAAATTTCACTTTGCCTTTCTTTTAAAGAATAATTACAATGACAATGCATTACATATGTGTCTCTCACGGAATTCTCTATGTAAGACAATTTATGTACCATAAATTCATATGCTCTTAATTCCTGACATCTAAATAACACTGATGCCACCACTTATGGAACTCCTATATTAAGGAACTATTTCCAGTCTAGAACATCACTGCTACAGAATGGCAATTTGTGTTTCTAAGTAGGGATTTTTTAAAATGAGCAATTCAGTACATGACACATGTAAAGTTCCACACAATTGGAAAAAAAAAAAAAAAAAAAAGCAGCAAATATATTTAGGGAACTGAGCCAGCCACATATCTGGGAAAATGACCCGTTCAAAAGAATGACAATGAGTTGCGGTCATTACATTTTAGGATTTATACATCAGTTTTCCATCTCTGTTCACCTTTTCTTTACAGTAGTTTCAAACTTCCAGAGAATCAAAACACACTCTAAGTTACATCTATTCAAATGAATATTTAGTGCTTTTATCAGAATTCAAAGGAAATATTAGGTCTGATTCTTCACTTGTGGTAGAATATAGTCACAAATACCAAACCAAACCCACTGCTATCATGTTGATTCCAACTCATAGTGGCCATGTATAGGGTTTCCTAGGCTGTAGATCTTTACAAAAGCAAAAAGCCTCATCATTCTCCTGCAGAGTTGCTGGTGGGTTTGAACTGTCAACCTGTTACTAGAAGTTCAGTACTTATCCTACAGCACCACACCAGGACTCCTTATACCTATAAACATAGAAAATTGTTGTTGTTGTTGTCAGGTGCCATCAAGTCGGAACCGACTCATAGTGACCCCATGCACAGCAGAACGAAACAATGTCTGATCCTGGGCCATCCTCACTACCGCCGCCACACTTGACGCTATCAATGATGTCACCTGGCTGATCCATCACGTTGGGGGTCTTCCTCTTTTTCTCTGACCCTCCACCTTAACCAGCATGACATTCTTCTCCAGCGACTGTTCTCTCCGGACAATGTGTCCAAAGTATGAGAGACGAAGCCTAGCCATCTTGGCCTCCAAGGAGCACTCTGGTTGCACTTCTTCCAAAACAGATCTATTGGTTCTTTTGGCAGACCATGGCACTTTCAGTATTCTCCTCCAACACCACAACTCAAGGGCATCAATTCTTCTACAATCTTCTTTATTCACTGTCCAGCTTTCTCATCCATATGAGGTTATTGAAAATACCATGGCTTGGGTCAGGCGCACCTCAGTCCTCAAGCTGACATCTCTGCTCTCCAATACTTTAAAAAGTTCCTGTGCAACAGATTTGCCCAGTGCAATACGTTGCCTGATCTCTTGACTGCTGCTTCCACTAGTGTTGATAGTTGATCCAAGAAGAATGAAGTCCTTGACAATCTCAATCTCTTCTCCATTGATAAGAATGCTGTTTATTGGTCCAGTGGTGAGGATTTTTGTTTTCTTTACATTGAGTTGTAATCCATACGTAAGGCTGTGCTCTTTGATCTTCATCAGTAAAACATGTGCCACATAGAAAATTAGATAGAAGAAATTAACATTCAAAATCAATCCTTCTTACATCTGTCCAGCAACTGAGTTTACATACAAGAATACACACACACACACTCAGACATGCTGCATTGATCTGAAATCTCCGCTTAACCAAATTAAGATCTCTTGTTTCGTTCAATTGATGTGATAATTCTCCCAGGGAGATGGATCGAGGTCTACATTTAGAATGACCAAGTCTAATCTCTCCTTATAAAATATGACTTGCAACACTACTGAGGAAAAACAAGGACATCTA
Organism: Chrysochloris asiatica; assembly: GCF_000296735.1. NCBI lineage: Eukaryota > Metazoa > Chordata > Mammalia > Afrosoricida > Chrysochloridae > Chrysochloris > Chrysochloris asiatica. Next base: position 1,718,749 of record NW_006408819.1, read on the forward strand.
TACATAGCTACTTTTATTATCTGTGTTACACAATTTCATATGTATTCAATTCACTAGTATAAGAATCCGTTGTGGTTTGTTTGGGGGAGAGAACTGAATCTATGTTAATGGTAGAATATTTTGAGAAAGGATAGCAACCCCAGTGGCACGTCATGAAAGATGTAATCAATATAACTGAGTTGTTGATGTGAACGTTATATTGGAGAGTGGTGTGCATATTTTCACCACAATAAAAAAAAATTAAAGGAAAAAATTAAAACAACATAAAAGAGTCAATTGTGAGTACTTAAATGATGTTACAGCTTAACCTGTACTTTAAACTTGACTGCACAAGTCTTGAATGTATGAATTATGGACTTACTAGGGTATTATCATTATTTAAAAATGAAACTCATTACTTAGTTTGTTCCCAGTCATTTACAATTCTATGACTGCAACTTGGCTATCATGTTCAAAACAAAGAAGAAACCTGCTTCCACTGAATTAGAGATGCACAGTAAAATATAAATGATATGTATCAATAAAGCATAAAAGATAAAAAGCTTTTTCTTACCTGAGAGGGAGAGCTGAAGAAAAGAATCACCTTTGCCTGAGAACATTAAAAAGAAAAAAAGGGGGATTAAAAAAAAAATACAAATTATCTCTTTTAACTAAGCAAGACACATTAAAATAACGATCAAGGACCTCTGTTCGGCTACCAATGTCTTTTCCATAGAGTACTAGGAGAAACCGGGGATGCCCTGTTCCTGTCCCAAACATGTTCCTCGAAGGTTTCTGCATAAAGTCAAATTCCCTCAAGACACAATGGACACCTGCTTAACCAGAGGGAGTAAGCTTTCTGCTGCTATCTTTGCCAGTGGCCTTGTTCCAAGATGGTGGTAAAACTTGTCTCTATAGCAGGGGTTGTTTTGTTGTTGTTAGGTGCCTTCGAATTGATTCCAACCCATAGCGACCCTATATAAGGTTTCTGAGGAGCAGCTGGTGAGCTTGAACCATCGAACTTGCAGTTCAAATGGCTCTGCAGTCTGACACATTAATCCACAGTGCCACACCAGGACTCCATAGCCATCACATTAGTGTTGAGGGGTGAGTTAATTAAATGTTTGAACAATAGAGCAGACTAATTTTTTAAGTTGATAATTTTGTATGGCCCTCGGATGACGTGTTATCAATGTTGCCAAGAAAAATTTCCCCACTGAGAGGAGCTCTGGTAGCGTAGTGGTTACGAATCGGGCTGCGAACCGGAAGGTCAGCATTTCGAATCTACCAGCTGCTCCGCGGGAGAAAGATGAGGTGATCTGCTCCCGTAAAGATTTAGAGCCTCGGAAACCTTATTCAGAGCACTTAACAACAACAACAACTCTATAGGAGCTCTTACTTGTAATTCTTAGCTTGGTTTACTAGTTAAAGAAGTGACTGCTGATGGTTATGAATTTATTCTACCAGAGGCTGTGTACTTGCTTAGCACTAAGAAGGCAATATAGCTATCTTTTCTGAGGTTAACACAATCCTTGCACTAGATAGTGCCAATGCTGAAGCCCAAATAGTGTAATCCCAAAGCAGAAACCTGTTTCTGACGTTCCCTAAGACATATCTAACAAACTCCAAAACATCCATCATTGAGGCTGGAAAGTATCATGAGGGCCTGCATCACTTTCTTAACTTGTTTTTTTTTGTTTGTTTGTTTGTTTGTTTGTTTTTGTTTTTATCATGTGGAATATTTTAAGTGAACCATTTGAAAAGATCTTAATCAATTATTTAATTAAGAATTATTATATCAGGATGGCGGATAGGGAAGAGGTGCAGTGAAGTTCGCTGTTAGCAATACCATAGAACACCAGATGAAATACGTTCAAGGCAGAGCTCCAAAACTCTGAACCACATAGGTGGGAATATTTAAAAAGTATGAAGGCCTATAGCTAGTGGAACACATGGCGGAAGTAAGAAACCGCGTATTTTTTTGATCTGCCAGGCTCCACAGCTGGGAGCTGACAACTTGGGCAAGACCAAATGGCAAAACCAAGCAGAGGAGCAGACACACCATGGAATAATGTCACAGGAACCTCCCCACAAAGGTGGACAATATACTTTGTCGGTTTTGCTTCGTTCTGTTTTTGTTGTTGTTATCTGTTCATTGGCCCCCCACTTTTGCGCACCTCCATTCTGGTGACTAGAGGGGGGTGCCTGAGTAAGTGGACACGCCTCACCCCCACCACTGGTGGGTTCTTCTGAAACATGTGCACAGATACTCTCAGCCCAAGAGCCAGCCCTTAATTGTGTTTTAATAGGGGAAAGGCCAGAACAAAGGGTGTGGAGAGGGAAAGAGAGGTTTTTTTTTTTTTTTTTTAAACAGGCTGAAAATTAAATTAAATCCTGAGGTACAGCATAATAAGCAACAGTGACATCTTGAAATCTATCAGGCAGCTTTGAAGGCAAGAAGCTGAAAGAGCACATTAAAGTCATACTCATATTAGGCTTTTTTTTCTTCTTCTTCTTCTCTCCCTCCTTTCCATTTTCTGTGATTGTAGAATACAGTATGCAATCTAGTTTTATTGTTATTGTTGTCTTTTGGGTGTTTTTTTGTTTTGTTTTGTTGGTGTTTATTGCTGTTGCTGTTTTATGCTTCCCCTTTTACATTTGAGGGACTCTTTCTCTCCCTATAATACCCAAGAAGAGACAGCAACTGCTGCCATATATCAAGCTACAATCACACTCTATAAAACACCAAAACCCAGGCAAGAACCAATACCAAGTGCCATACACCAGGGAGGCAGACAACATGTGTGAAAGTTACTCTGAGTTAAGCAATAAAACAAGCAAAAAGAGAAGCCCATCTCCTGATCACATCTACCTGGAGGCAATCAGAAAACATAAAAAATACCAAAATACACACTCAATTAAGTATTAAGGCCACAGATAAACATTAAACATATCCAAGAAGCAAAAGCAGATGTCCATATCAGCACATGGGCTGTAACAAGATAAAATGCCTGAGACAAATGACTTACGGGTAGACCTGGACTACATTATGGAAGGAGGGCAGGCCTTGGAAATGCCTGAGAAGGAATTCAGAAAAATGATTATAAAATGTTTCAAAACACTTTACAATGGAGTTGAGAAAAATTAGAAAGAAGTCAGGAAAATGCTACAGGAACAATCAAATAAGATAGATACAGCATTGGAAACGATTCAAAACCTACAGAAAGAGGTCCAAATGATCAATAATATAATATCAGAAATAGACAATACACTGAAAGGGAAAAGGAGTAGAATAGAAGTGATGGAAGGCAGAACTAGTAAACTGGAATACAAGTCTCTCAATACCACTAAGATAGAAGAACAAACAGAAAAAATGATTTTAAAAAAATCTGATGAAAAGTCTAAGATTCATGTTGGACAATATGAAGAGGAATAACTTAAGAAGTATTGGCATTCCAGAAAAGGAAGAATCACACAAGTGCACAAAGGAAACAGTTGGAAGAATTGCTGGGAGAAAATTTCTCCAACATCCTGAAAAGCAAAAAGATAAACATTCAAGAAGCTCAACAAACCCCAGGAAGGGTAGACCCCCAAAAGAAAATCACCAAGACATATCATAATCAAGCTCTCCAAAATCAAAGATAAGGAGACAATCGTGAATACATCTAGGGAAATGAGAACTGTTATTACAAAGGCAAGCAAGTCAGATTAAGCTCAGATCTGTCAGCAGAAACCATGTAAGCAAGAAGGCAATGGGGAGACATATATAAAACCCTGAAAGAAAAAAAGAAAAAATGTCAACCAAGAATCCTTTATCCAGCAAAGCTATCAATCAAATGCGACTGTATAATCAAAACATTCCATGATAAACAGAATCTAAAGAACTTTTCCAAAGCCAACCCTGGACTACAAAACATCCTAAAGGTAGTTCTGTAGACTGAGAACCAACAAGAAAAAACAACAACCAGAGATTGGCATACATGGCAGCACCTTCCAGAACTAAATCGACAGCAGGAAGAATTGAGAACAGACCAAAACCATAAGAACAAACTCAGAGAATCTGGGAGGTGAGTCTATGATCAAAACAATTATAATGTGAAAGAAGGTAAACAAGTAGGAACAGAGCTCCAGATGGTGAGAAGGTCAGGTAGATTACAGGATAAAATAGACTGCACTGAATGGAGTGAGAAGATAATGGAATATAAGGTAACCTCAAAGAAAATTAACACTTCACAACATACCATGAAAGTGAAAATCCAAGAAGAACATGGAAACATTAAAACTATGAGGAATCTCACAAAAAAGAACACAAAAAGCATGAATTCAGCAAAGGAAGACACACAGAAAAAGAAAGTAGCAACACCACAAATATCAACATAATGGCAGCAATTAATCCATACCTATAAAAATGATGCTGGAGAACGAATGATAGATTTCTGCAAGACAAATGATTTGTTTATTTCAAATACCTTCTTTAGACAGCATAAGAGATGACTATA
>NW_006408819.1:1725283-1760721 GCF_000296735.1 Chrysochloris asiatica
GATGTCATGCTGGGTAAGGTGGAGGGTCAGAGAAAAAGAGGAAGACCCTCAACGTGATGGATCAGCCAGGTGGCATCATTGATGGCGTCAAGTGTGGCAGCAGTGGTGAGGTTGGCCCAGGATTGGACATTGTTTTGTTCTGCTGTGGATGGGGTCGCTATGAGTCGGTTCCGGCTCGATGGCACCTGACAACAACAACAACATCAATAATTAAACTGAACGTAAATGTACCAGTTAAGAGACAGAGGGTGGTTGCATGGATAAGAAAACAAGATCCTTCAATATGATGTCTGCAAGAGACACATCTTACTCACAGAAACAAAAGCAGATTAAAAGTCAAAGGATGGAAAAAAAAAACAAAAAAACATACCAAGCTAGTTGCAATAAAAAACGAACAAGAGTGGCAGTACTATTCTCTAATAAAATAAACTACAGAAAAAATCAGCATAATAGATAAAGATGGACATTATCTCATGATTAAAGGGACAACTAAACAAGATGACATAGCCATAATAAATATCTATGCTCCCAATGAAAGCGCTCCAAAATAGATTTGAAGAAATAGACGAATCTACAATAATCGTGGGTGATTTTAATACACCGCTTTCAAATATGGATAGAACAACCAGAAAGAAAGTTGACAATGACACAGAAGAACTAAACAACACAATCAGCCAACTGGACCTCATAGATGTGTACAAAGCAATCTACCCAACAACAGCACAGTACACATTCTTTTCCAGTGCACATGTAACATTCTCCAGAATAGACCATGTGCTAGGCCACAAAACAAACCTCCATAAATTTACAAATATCAAAGTGCTACAAAGCATCTCCTCAGACAACTATGCTATCAAATTAGAAATCAACAATGGGAAGACCAAGGAAATAAAGTTAAATACATTAAAAATGAATAGCACCCTGCTAAAAAGTGACTGGGTAGTAGAAGAAATTAAATGTGAACTCACAAAGTTCTTTGATACAAATGAGAATGAAAACACAACATACCAAATCTTTGGGAAACAGTGAAAGCGGTAATGAGAGGACAATTTATTGCAATAAACACATACATCCAAAAAGAAGAAAGAACCAAAATTAACACATTAACACATAATCTACAACACTTAGAAACAGACCAACAGACGGAACCTACAGCCATCAAAAGAAAAGAAATAATAAAGATTAGAACAAGGCAGATGGGAAAACAATTAGGCAGGTTTGCATGGGCTAAGTGGGACAGGTAAATAATGATACATGCAAAACCTTGGAACAAGAGGGCTCTGGGATACAGTGATCGAGACATGGTTGGAATGGGCAAAAGGGAAAAAATAATGTCAAGATGCTTGGCTGTCTTTTGAATCTTGGTTTCCCTGGCATATCATTATAAAATAGACACTTGAGGGGGAGAGAAAGGAATAGCCAGAAACATCACCATAGATAGCGTGTAAGTCTGTCTTCCGCCTATACCTGATTGGAATACCTAAAATGGGGTTTCAACTTGCCCAGTGAAGGAGGCTTCCTACAGAGCCTCTGCATTACGTAAGACCATAGGTGTAATCTTGTACCCCATCCAGAATCTTCTGAGGTGGGAAGTTTCCACTTGAAAGGATAAGCAGACCAGCCTGGAGCAGCTAGAAGAACATAAGATACTTCTTGAAAGAAAGACCGACAGAAAAAATAAAAAAGAGTAACAGCAGTCTGACTGATTACTACAAGAACAAGTAAGTTGCTCACCCAGGTGACATCAAGGCAAGTGGTCAGGTCCCCTCAGGGCAAACCCCCCTCCAAGACTAAAACTCAATGGGAATACATGAGCAGACATGCGCTCTGATGGGTGACCACATTTGTCATGGATAAGAGGAAGTGAGGGGAAAACCAGCCATGAAGCTGTGAGCTAAGCCCTACAATGTTCAATAGACTCCAGTGAATCGGGGTGGAGACCTCATTGTCCAGCAATGTGGCAAGACCTGGGGACTCTTGGGCCAAGAGACAGTAACATAGCCACAGAGGACTAGAGTGGAAAGTGAAGCATCCAGGTGATAAGAAGAGAGGGCATGTGCAAAAGAACACCCACACTTGCAAATAATACCTACTTGACCTGGCTTCAATGACTGGATGATCAGAGCTCAACTAGAAGGAGAAAGAAGAGGGGAAAAAAAAAAAAAAAAAAGTAATATGATACAGTTTGATGAACTTGACCTACATCTATGGATGCAGTAACTCAAAAGAGGGAACAAATCTGTACAGCGAGGATCATTCCCACCCCATCCATACACAGAGCAGACAGGGATGGGCAACTTGGACACTGGCTATCCAAAATGGGGGGAAATACAAAGGCAAGAAGTGACTGGCTTACAAGCTTTCAAGAGGGAGCCTAGATCCAGAGGGTACGGAGGAAGGTAGAATCTCCACTGAGTAGTATCCTATATGTCTGGGCAAGGCTGATGAAAGGAGATGGAGATAGGTCTCTTGTGGTACAGTAGTGAATAATTGTTTTCAGGACTGACTGTGAGGGTTGGAAATGTAAAGGTAGATGTTTTGTAGCAAAAGGAGGGGTTGACTTTACAGTCCAGGAGTGGAGGTCCCTGTGACCATCAAGGGAGAAGAGCAGACTGTGGGACCCGACCCAGAGAAACAGTGATGCCAGAAATGGAGGCAAAGACGATGACATGGAGAGATGGAGCAGCTGGGGACTGTAGACCCAGAGAGGGAGAGGGGCTCCGTGCTGACGACCAGGGGGCAGGATTGCAGGGTTGGTTGGCTGATGATACATGGAGAGGATTGTAACCATGGCAATGAAACGATATATGATAGGATAAATGTAAAGCTAATGTTCTCCCATGAAAACTATCACATAATTCACAATAAAACATTTCAAAAAAAAAAAAAAAAAAGTTTAAGAGCAAAGTTGTAAGTTTGAGGTCTAAGGTGTGCCTGACCCAAGCCATGTTATTTTCCATCGCCTCATGAATGTGAAAGTTGGACAGTGAATAAGGAAGACTGTAGATGAATTGATGTATTTAAGTTATGGTGTTGGAGCAAAATATTGAAAGTACCATGAACCACCAGAAGAACAAACAAATCTGTGTTGACAGAAGTACAGCCAGAGTGCTCCTTAGAAGCCAGGATGGCCAGACTGCATTTCTCATACTTTGAACATGTTGTCAGGAAGGACCAGTCCCTGAAGAAGGGCCGTATGCTTGGTAAAGTGGAAGGTCATCAAAAAAGAAGACTCCCAATAAGATCGATTAGCACAGTGGCTGTAGTCATGGGCTCAAGTGTAACAATAATTGCAAGGATGACACAGGGCCGAGCAGCATTGCATTCTGTTGTGCATAGCGTTACTATGAATCGCAGCTGAAATGACAGCACCTTACAACAACAACATAAATAAAACATGATGCTTTTTTCTATAATTTCTATGACAATCATATTAGATAATTATAGTACTACGCTATTCATAGATGAGAAAGCACAGCCAGCATGGGTTCACTGTTCATAATCCCAGGTGAAACTCAAGTTCTAGATCTAGGTTTGTGGGGCTCTGCAGTCTCTTCTGACCTAATGCACAATACAGGTGTATGTCAAAGGTATTGTGGGTTCAGTTACAGAACACTGCAATAAAACACGTATTTCCACACAAAAAAAAGAATTACATCAGTATAATTTCTGACCTAAGGAGGATTTTCAGTTTAAAATACTGAAATTCCATCAGTGAATACCCTCCTCTTTATATTTTTGATACTGGAATATTTCATGGCATATTTCAACTTTTCAAACATAAAGAATCACATGTATAAACTCATAGGAAAAAAATTAATTTGGCTCAAGAACCAGAAGATATTAGATTACACTGGAGTATTTTAAGCTATTCTTATTCCATATTTGTTAACGTCACTCTTTTTGACACCATAGAAAGTTACCAAGGAACTGACTCAACAGCACCTATCAACAATACAGTGACTTCAGAGTTTTGGTGTGGCGCTGTATGATAAGCACTGGACTGCAAGGCTGGCAGTTCAAACCAACCAGCCCCTCCTCAGAAACCCTATACAAGGTTGCTAGAAATCAAAACGGACTCAATGGCACATCACAACAACCGTGACTTCAAGTACTATAATTTGTTTATTCAGTTATTTATGCCCAAAATAGTTATCTACTACAGGCAAGGCACTATGCTAGCTGTTTTTTTATGTTACAGTTATTATTGTTGTTGTTGTTGTTACCCCTTACACCTAAAAGACATAAAGGGGAATAAGGTTCATTATAATCATTTCAAAGCAGAGATACTTAACTCTCTGTTCAGAAAGACAAACTAAAACTTGAGCAGCTGAAATGTTAAAACCTAGACAAAGAATCACATGAAAAAATCAAAGTGGTCACATCGGGCTGGGTTGTCTAATCAGAGACAAACATTTTTATTTCATTTATGTGCTAACTGGAAACTACTGAAAATTTATGAGAAAGAACTAACAAGATGAAACCAGTTTTAAGAGGGATGATGCAGGGAGCTTAACCAGACAGGCTGAGGGAAGGCCAGAGGATGAATGGGAGTTGTTACAAAAGCAAAAAGAAATTGGAAAAGAAATGCTATGATGGAGGTCATAACTGTTGTGGGCCTGGGGCAGTGAGGGTAAAGAAGGAAGATCAGAAGTCCAGGGCAGTTCTTCACTTAAGGGAAACTGAGTTCTCAAAGGATCCGGAGAGAAAATGCATCGGTTTTGGTTTCTTTTTCACATTTAGGCATCAGTGAAACATGGAAGAAACCCAAACCTCTATTTGTGAAAAATGAACCGTCTGTCCACCTAGCCATGAGAGGGTATTGGAGATGTGGCTAGGACATCCCTTGCTGTCTGGAGATCCGTGACTCCACTCTTCTTTTTATTGTTGTCATTGATAAGTGCTGTCGTTGGGTTGTTTCTAACACACAGCAAGCCTCTATGCAAGGGGGCTTCAAAAACTTCGTGAAAAATTTACATTATCTTCTCACTCCCTTTTACATGAACTTTTTGAAGCCCCCTCACACAACAGAATGAAACACTGCCCAGTCCTGTGCCATTCTCACAACCACTGTTAAGTCTGAGCCCACCGTTACAGCCAGTAGGCTTGTTAGACTAATCACTGAAAGTCCCCAAGTGAGTGACTTGAAGAGAAGATAAAACCTAGGAAGCAGTCAATTAGAAGGAGAGAAGGAATACTCAATAACGAGTGGAAAGTAGACAGAAAACAGTTAAGGGGATGAACATCACAGATAAAAACAAAGATTGGAATCAGTATGTCAAGATGTAGTGTATTGTGCATAATGTCTTGTTGTTGTGTGCCGTGGAGTTGGTTCTGACTCATAGCAACCCTGTACAGGGTTTCTGAGGCTGTAAATCTTTACGGGAGCAGAAAGCCTCATCTTTCTCCCACGGAACAGCTGGTAGTTTCGAACTACTGACCTTATGGTTCGCAGCCCAATGTGTAACCACTACACTACCAGAATAATGTCTAGGGACAGCAATTTAGCACTCCAGAACTTTGTGCTGTCTCAGTGTGTCCCATTTGAGTAATAATGTGTTCTTCCTAAATAATGGCTAAAGTGCCAGAAGTTTTGCCATTATGAGCAATGGCATTTTACAAAACTCTCTCAATTCAATTTTCCTTCTAGAATTATCTAACCTGGGTGACAGTGACCTCCCCACCCTACATAATGCTTATCTACCTAGAAAAGTTTAGCTGGCCTGTATCACGAGCAAGTCTTGGGGAGGGGGTATATTTGCATAAAGGTGGTCAGCTTAGTATGGGGCCAATTTGAGGTCACACAGCATTTAAAAGCTCTTTCTCCAACCTGGCAGTATAATCCCAATGGAGAGCCTTTTCTGTGGTTGGCCACTTTATTAGGCTTAGAATTCATAGTCAAAGAATGAATGAGCTGCCTCCTTTTGGTAAGGTTAAGGTAGCTGGCAGCAACAGACCTGGCCAGTTAGAGAATAAGAAGTAGGACAATTGTCAGCCTCAGACCCCAAAGGTGTTTTGTAAGAAAGTGTCCAAGGCCATTGCTTCTGGGTGCTCAGAGCTCAGCCTCCACAAAGTAGACAGACTGTGGGCATGCCAGCAACCTCTATTCTCTCCAGTACTTCCTAATGAGCTCAAAACCCTTGCACTGCTCTGTAGCTGGGGGTAATTTTGCGGAGCTCTCTAAGACTTTCTTTCCTACTATGACACTAATGTACCCCAGTTCTCCTAAATTCTATCCTCTTCGGCATACCCTATGCTGCCTTATCCAAATAAACAGACAAAAGCGTTTCCCAGGGTCAATCTGTTGAATAATTGTTTTTAAAAAGGGAGGTAGCATGTCTAAACTTGAAAATCCATATGCAACAAAAATAATTGAAGATCAATATATGAACTAAGTGCCAATCTGGTGCTGTGGGATAAAGCATCCGACCACAAAGTCGGTTTGAACCGCAAGGTTGGTGGTTCAAACTCCCCAGCCACTCCTTGGAAACCCTATATGGGGTCGCTATGAGTCAGAATTAATGGATGGCACTTAACAACAACATCCTATGAAAGTTTTTTTTTTGTTTGTTTGTTTTTTTAAGTATTACTTAGGTAAAAAGGTTCTAAATTTATTACCATACTATTCTAAAATTAAGGTGGCACAAATGGCACCAAAAGCTTGGCAAATCAGATTCACCCAGCAGCACTGCAGAAGAAAAGTCTGGCAATTGACTTTTATACAATTGCAGCCATTGTAAACCCTATGAAATGCAGTTCTACTCTGACACACATGGGGTCACCATGAGCTGGAATTGAGTCAATTGCAATGGGTTTTTTGGTTCTCAGATCAGAAAGATGGACCCATAGTACCTCCCATTGTCTGCATGAAAGGTGAAGTGCCTCCTCACTTAAAATGATCTCTCTAAATGTTGCTGAGTCAGCTTTGGCTGCACAGTGGGTTAAGCACCAGTTTTCTAACTGAACGTTCAGCTATTCAAACCTACCAGCTGCTCCTTGGGAAAAACATGTGGCAGTCACCTTCCATAAAGACATACAGTCTCAGAAACCCGCTAGGCAATTCTACTCTATCTTATAAAATGACTCTGCTTCCACCCAAGAATCCTCTACCCAGCAAAGCTGTCAATCAAATACGATGGTGTAATCAAAACATTCCAGGATAGGCAGAAGCTAAGGGATTTTGCCAAAGTCAACCCTGCTATGAAAAACATCCTAAAGGAAGTTCTGTGGACTGAGAACCAGCAAGAACACATAACAACTACAGAATGATGTACATGGGAGCATTAACCTGAAATCAGTCGACAAATGAAAGAGTCAAGCACAGAATAAAATTATAAGAACAGAGGATCTGGGAGTTCAGCCTATGAATCAAAACAATTACAATGTGAAAAAAGGTAAACACAGAAGAACAGAGATCCAGGTGGTGGGAAGGTCAGGTAGATTACTGGATAAAATAGGCTATCAAATGGAGGGAAGAACTAATGGAATATAAGGTAACCACAATGGGGTTGGGGTGGGGTTAGTGGGTTTATTTTGGGTGTTGGGGAGGGCAATACAAGAAGAGGGGAGGAGGCAGAAGAACAAGATAGATAGGGGAACACTGAGACAGGTTTGCATGGCCTAGTGGGACAGAGATAAATAGTGATGCATACTCAACCTTGGAACAACAGGGCTCTGGGATACAGGGATCTAGGTATAGCTAGAAGAGGGTAAATAATACTAAAATCCTTGACTGCCTTATGAATATTATTTTCCCTAGCCTACTATTGTAAAATAGACACTTGAGTGGTATAGAAAGGAATATTGGGAAGCATGATTAGAGAAAGCTTGTAAGACCATCTTCAGCCTATAACTGATTGGAATACCACAAAGGGGTTCTACAACTTGCCCAGTGAAATAGGCCTTGTATAAAGCCTTTACAGAGTATAGGACCTTAGGTGGAATCCTGAGTCCCATCCACAACCTTGTGAGATGAGACATTCCCACTAGAAAGGACAAGCAGACTGGAACAGCTACAGTGACAGAAGATACATCTTCATGATGAACCTGACCTATACTCAGAGCAGTAGTTACTCTAAATACCAACAGAGAGGGAAAGAGTCTTCAAATCAAGTATCAATGCTATCCGCTCTGTGCACAGGGTAGCTAGGGATGGGAAACTTAGACATTGGCTATCTAAAATGAGGGGGCAATAAAGGCACGAAGTGACTGGCTTACAAGGTTTCAAGTGGGAGCTTAGTTAAGAGCGTGGGGAGAAAGAAAGAGTCCCCACTAAATTGTTATCATCTTGTTTAGATGGGTCTGGTGAAAGGAGATGGGGATAAGATTCGTAAGACTCAGTAGTGAATAACTGTTATCATGACTAATCGCGACTGTCACAATTGTAAAGGTAGAAGTTTTGTAACAAAAAAAAGGGGAGTGATTAATCTACAGTCCAGAAACAGAGGACCCTAGGACCATCAAGAGAGGAACACACAAATAGAATATGGGACCTTATCCAGAGAAGCAGCAGCGCCAGAGATGGAGGCAGAGATGGGGGCATGGAGAACGGGAGCGGCTGAGGACTGTAGATTCATCAACTGAGAAGAGAAGGACTAAGAACTGGTGGCCAGAAGGCAGACTTGCAGAATGTGCCCTTTGGAGATGTAAATTATTATATATGCCTGAGTGGGGTTTTTTGTTTGTGTGTTTTTTAAAAAAAGCTAAAGTGGATAAAGAGAAATACTTTTAACTGATGGTATATGGAGGGAATTATAATCAATGTAATGAAACAAGTTATATGAATTGTTGAATGTGAAACTGATGATGTGCCCTGTAAACTTTCACTCAATCCACAATAAAAACCTTAAATTAAAAAAAAAAAAATGACTCTGAATTGGCATTGACTTCATAGCACTGGGTTTGGTTTGGGAATTGTTTCTGACTTTGCACATCATCCATGACAGACTCCCTTTGCAGTCCTCCCTACTTTCCTGCCTTTTTCACATCTCTCTTCCTCTCTCTCCCACATTTATTTATTAAGACATATCCTCATTAAACTCAAGCTCTGCAAAGTCCCTGCTGACAGCTCCAATACCCTTCCTCTCTCAGGACACTTCAAATACCTCTGTGATCACATCGGTTGGAGCTTGTTGTGGAATGTATAGGAAAATGAAACCTCTCAGTGAGGGTTTCCAGATTCTTCGCATGGATTGACTTTGTTTGTGAGTTTCACATCAAAGTACAATCATGTTGCTCAAGACAGAAGTCTCAATTTCCTAGCATCACACTCCTGCCTGTTACTTTTAAGCACTTTCATTTCTAAGTGCTATGTGGTCCACACTGCAGAGCACTGCTCTCCTGGAATCTCATAAGGCAGCAGGCAAAAAATGAGCACATTGTTGTTAATGTTGAGTGCTGTTGAGTCAATTCTAACTTATAGCGACCCTGTATAGAGTTTCCGAGGAGCGGCTAGTGAGCTTGAACTGCCAACTTTGTGGTTCAAACTGATCTTTACAGTCCAGCACATTAACCCGCAGCACCACACCCAGACTCCAGTGGCACACTGGTGGTGATGGTGACGGTGGTGGTGGTTATATGCCATGGAGTAGGTTTCTACTCATAGTGTGACCTGGCATACTGTTTTCAAGACTGTAAATCTTTATGGGAGCAGAAAGCCTCATCTTTCTACTGTGGAACAGCTGGTAGTTTTAAACGGCTGAGCATGAGGTGAGCAGGCCAACTTGTAATCACTATACTACCAGAGTTCCTTAAGGGCACACTAGAGCCAATTGAAAAGAAAAACTATTGCTCTCGAGTCCATTTCAATGCATAGCGACCATACAGAACAGAATAGAAATACATCTTAGGGTTTCTGAGACTGCAAATCTTTATAGGAGCCTCATCTTTCTCCTGAAGAGCACCTGGTGGATTTGAACCCCCAACCTTGAAGTTAGTAGCTCAATGCTTAATCCAGCAGGCCTCAGTGAGGAGAGGGTGGCCTCCACAACTAAATGCCTTAACTAGAGAATAGACAGATTACTTTCTAATGGTGGTGGTGCCGTGCCATGGAGTCTGTTCCGACTCATAGTGATTCTGTACAGGGTTTCCAAGGCTGTAAATCTTTACAGGAGCAGAAAGCCTCATCTTTCTTTTGGGAAAATGCTGGTAGTTTCAAACTGCTGACCTTGAGATTAGCAGCCCAATTCGTAACCACTGGTCGTTCTCCTAACTTGTTGTTGTTAAGTGCCGTCGAGTCAGTTCTGACCCATAGCAACCCTGTATAAGGTTTCTGAGAGAAAGCTGGTGAGCTTGAACCACCTACCTTGCAGTTCAAATGATTTTGCAGTCTGGCGCATTAACCCACAGCACCACACCATCAGGCCAACAGAACCTCCTCACCTAAATCCACACTTTAAAAATGATTCATCCAGTGATTTAGCCAGAGGGATTAACAAACTAGTGGAAATCAATTGCATTCTGGAAATCAGAAGGCTTGGGACCCAGTCCCAACTGTACTCTAGTTATGTGAACTCAGACACATCAACTAGCCTCTCTGAGCTTGAGTCCTCACCTATTAAATGGTGCTAAGCCCTGATCTCTCCACCCCATGCCCCCATTCTCATGAGAATATGAAAGATGCCATCCATCAAGGGTGGGGAGTCCCCTGGAGAGCTTAAGGCACACTGCACACCCACGTATTGGGTGAGAACCTCAAATGATAAGAGCAAGGAGCTGAGCTTCAGGCAGAGACCCTGGGAACTCCCCACCCTTGGATTGCTCTCTCCTTAAAAAATAAAAGCTCTCATGAATATAACAAGTACTGCAGCAAGCAAAACATACATCCTCAGAAAAAAATAATAAAAACAAAATGGAAAACTCTTTAGAACATCATGTGCATACATATATTATGGTTAAATATCAATGCAGAGACAAGAACACTAATTATATTCCAAAGCTAAATATTAGCTTGATTGAGTAATATCTAGCATGCCTTGATCTCGGGTATTAGCATATGAAAGGGCTGGCTTCCCTTGGCTTCCTGCTTTCCCAGGGGCACAACGGGTGTATTTCAATATGGGGGACATTTATTAGCAGTCATGAACACTCTATACCCAAAGAACAACCTGTTACTTAAACAATGTGCTTAATTGTTAGAAATAGAATCAAAAGAAAACCTCATCAATCTCTGAAGCCTCCTGCCCTGGTGGGACATTAGCTAGACTCAAGTCAGAACACACACACTCCAGAAATAGGTACCAAATAGCACAATCAATATTCCATTTTCATAAACAACATTTGTAAGCCAATTTCTTATTTATGTAGTGCATGGAAAAGCCTGACAGAGATCTGAAGCTCCTGATAAAGGACAGACAGGGTGTCAGCTGTAGATCTTATTCAAATAGCAGTTTGGGTGTTCCATTAAAAAACCTGACAACTGTGTGGTTCTTGTCTTTAAAGAGACTTATGTTCTGGAAGCATCACCTTGGAACTCCAGTGGGAGCCTCTGTTACCCAGAGCACAAGTCCCACAGGTGAAAGACCAGTTTTTATGGCAGGAGCCTGGCTAACATGGGCTGCAGGTTAGGCACTGCCTTGTTCCCTGACACTTTATGTTCACATAAAGAGATGTCAGAAGTCCACAGAAGTCTCTGCCAGGGTGAAACCCTGATGCAGTGGCTTCCTAGATACCCCACCACTGCCTAACACTAAGGTACCAAACTGCTTTGGCCTCAGTGACCCCCATCTTAAGGAGTGGGACCACCCAGCCAGTCATCTAGGCCTGAAATCTGCAGGGTCACTCTCAGCAGCTCCCTGACAAAGACCTGACAAGTCTACCTAGCAAGCAGATGCAATGGCTGGAATCAATCTTTTTTAAAATCTCCCCTTCACACACACAATATCTCCCTACTGCCCAAGGAATAAAAGGGA
Organism: Chrysochloris asiatica; assembly: GCF_000296735.1. NCBI lineage: Eukaryota > Metazoa > Chordata > Mammalia > Afrosoricida > Chrysochloridae > Chrysochloris > Chrysochloris asiatica. The sequence goes on from NW_006408819.1 coordinate 1,737,193, forward strand.
CCTCCTGAAGCTGACAGTCAAGGCCCATCAGATGCTGGCTCCTGTCTGAATTGCCATCCTCCCCGTCTCCTCTAGACTAGCACCCTCACCTGGTCACCATGAGTTTCCTTCCTCAAGAATTTTCACCTCAAAACTCAATCTAAAACATCCTCTTTGAGGAAGACTTCACTTAGGCCCTACTCTCCCCTTCCCCTGCTACCCCATCAATTAATCACACCCTCCTCTGTGCCATCAAAGTTATTGGATCATGCATTACTGTACAAAGCAACCTATATCAAAATATGATCATTCATTTGCAAGTCTTTGTGCCCCACAAAAATTGTAAGAATGGCACAGAACCAGCAGTGTTTCACTCTGTTGTACATAGGGTCTCGATGAGTCTGACTTGACTCGATGACCTAACAACAACAGCCACCTTTGGGTTACCCAAAGCAAGGCCTTTGGTGTCTTCTTCCTACGTTCCTTTTCCCAACTCCTACTTCTGAGAGTACCTAAAACAGAGTGAGACCATACTTCCACAATATAGTTCTTTTTTTAACAACCATTAACCAACTGCTTTTCCACAATCTTAATTATGCAGTAAAGCCTGTCAGCTTTTAACTCATTTCAGAGCAGTAAGAATGCTTAGGAGTTCGATGTGGTGCTATGGGTTAATGTGCTGGACTGCACGGTCAGCAGTTCAAACTCACCAGCTTCTTCTAAGATACCTTATACAGAGTCACTATGAGTTGGAACCAACTCAGCGACACTTAACAACAAACAAGGAATGTTTAAAGAGCCCTGGTGGGGCTATAGGCTAGGTGTTGGGTTGCTAAACCCACCAGAACTGCAAGATCAGTGGTTCAAATTCACCAGCCACTCCTCGGAAGTGTTGCTATGAGTTGGAGCCAACTCGATGGCACTTAACAACAATAACAACAACAAAAGGATGTTTAAGAGTCCTAAACAACAAACTCGCAAGGTCAGCAGTTCAAACTCACCAACAGCTCCTCTCAGAAACACTATAAAGGGTGGCTATGAGTCAGGACCTACTCAAAGGCACTTAACAACAACAAACAAAGGTTGTTTACGGAGCCCTGGTGGGGCTATAGGTTAAGTGTTTGACTGCTAAATCCACCAGCTGCTCCTTGGGAGAAATATGAGGCTGTCTGCTCCCATAAAGTATCCAAAGTTCTATGGAGCAGTAGCTATGAGTTGAAATCCTCTAGAAGGTGGTGGGTTTATTTTTTAAGGATGTTTAACCCATTTCATTCACATCACATGCACACAAAGGCCTAACATCAAATCCAGGCCATTCCACATTTCAGCGAAGGTGCTCTGGTAGCATAGTGGTTATGAGTCGGGCTGCTAACCTCAAGGTCGGCAGTTCGAAACTACCAGCAGTTCCATGGGAGAAAGATGATGCTTTCTGCTCCCACAAAGATTTACAGCCTCAGAAACTCTATGCCAGGTTGCTATAAGTCCACGACACACCATTACCACCATATGCCAGGGAGGAGGAAGAACAACCACTGGAGAAGGGCTCCTCTCTGCCCAGAGATTCTGATTCCAGTTCTTTCTCTAAGCAATGCCACGCCGGGCACAGAAGCCAGAATCTCTCTCTAGGAGGACCGCACAGTTGGGGAACCCCAGGCTTTGTCCTTAGCTTGGCCACACCAGTCTGAGTCCTTTCAAAGTGTAGTAAAAAAAAATGTCCTTTTGCTGAATAGGTTCCTAATCCTCAACATTCCCTTTTCTTCTAGAACAGGCAGAGAAATAAGCACAGCAAAACGATGCAATTCAGACACACCAAACGAGACAATTTTCCATTCTAGGAAAACAAAATGGAGTGTCCGCGAAAAAGAGGAAGACCCCTGACAAGTTGGATTGACGCAATGGCAGCAGCAATGAGCTCAAAATAACAATGATGTGAGCATGGCACAGGATCATGCTTCCTTTTGTTGGGCATAGGGTTGCTAGGAGTCGGAAGTGACTGGATGGCACCTAAAAACAACAACAACAAGGAGAACAAGCACTTACTTCCGTTGGCCCTATGGATTTCCAAATGTAATCATTATGAATGCCTCTGGTGTCATTAAAATAAACTGGCTATGTGTTTGAGCGCTGCATTGCTGAATTTTCTAAAATAGGAGAAATTTAGGATTCCTTAGGACACTACATTTTTCTACTGTGTACACTTGCAACCCTGCGTGAGAGGAGGACAAGATCAGTGGAGAAATCTCCCTCTACCACAGAAACAAGACACTGACATTAAAGTAAGGGTGAATAAGGAGGTTCCGGAGTTATGGTGTGGCATTGTAGTATAAGTAGTGGACTGCTAACCACAACATCAGTGGTTCAAATCCACCAGCAACTCCTTAGAAGCCCTATCCAGGGACACTATTAATTAGAACTGATTCAATAGCCCTTAACAGCAATAACAATATGAAGAATAAAAACAAGAGTTTACTTCGAAAAAAACAACAAAAACAATTTTATGACTATCTTATTGATCTATGAAGATGCACCATGGACTAGGTCTACATATTAATATACCACACTCTAAAATCGTATGCTCTTGATAGAAATATCAATAGTCACAAGGTGACTGTAATCTGCAGTGGGAAAAACCACTACTGGGTTTTTTTTCACATCCCCAGGAATTTTATACATTCCCATTGGTCAAAGCCACCACTAAAGTCCCCTAGCTCAGGGAACCAACTCTCCCTGAGCCACTCAGCTGCATAAGAAAAGGCCTTCTTCCATGGGGTCACTTCAACATAGCTTTCTCATAAAAAGGTACAGTTAAGTCAGTTACACACATGATGCACAGTCACATTCTCCCTGTAAGGAAGAAACCCTCACTCTTGCTCTGTGTAAAGTGGACTCTGTGGGCAGACTTGCAGCAGACCTTACCTGAGACTAAAGTGCTGGGCCCTTGGTAGGTCTACACACCAACCCAGGGATGGCCCTGTCTCCCTGTGCAGTCCTGGCTCCCATCACTCCTCCACGCCAGCCATGCTGATCTTTGAAAATATGTTCTGTTTTTGTGTTTAAGTCTTTGTATTTGAGTTTATTTCAACATACGTTTCTAGCTCTCTACTAGATGCTGTGGACACAAACAGGAGAAACAGACGCCAGGGCAGGCATGCCAGGAGTCTTCCCTCTCCTCTCTGCAGTGCATGCTCTGGGTCCTTTTCTTTTCAAGTAATCTCACTCATCCCTCAAGACCATTTCATGTACCTGACCAGCCTCTCCAGAATCTCAGGGGAGGGCAGCTTTTCACTGCACTTCAGCATTGTAGCTTCTTGATGACAGGAGTAGGGCCTATAGCACCTAGCAGGTGCCCAATAAATGCTTTAAAAAGGAAGGAATCAAGGGCTCCCTTCCTGCCCAGACCCACAGAGGGCTCACATGCCACCTTCAACAAAATGCAGGCAACAACTGCAATTAGGCTCAGATTAGAATCTGGAAAGACTGAGTTCTATCTGTTCAAGAGCTACAGCAAATGAAGTTTACCAGGAGGTGCTCAAGCCAGAAACCTGGATGATTAAATGGTCCACCTGCTCACACTGTTCCCCAAATGACAGGCAATTAGAACTATAGGGCTCCTCACCTGCCACAGTAAATAAAAGGAGAAAAAAAGGCAATCCTTTGAGAAGTTCTGGTTGGTTCACTGGGTTAAGCATTGGACAGCTAACAGAAAGGTCTTGCAAAGATTTAAAGTCTCAGAAACCTTAGGGAGCAGTCCTATCTTGTCCTACAGGGTCACTGTGAGTGGGAATTGACTGGACAACAATGGGTTTGGGGTTTGGGGGGTGATCAGTACATTAAAAGTTCCTCTCTTCTTTCGTTTTGTTTCAAGAAATACATTGGAATTTCACCAGGTAAAATTTCCCAAGTTGTTGTTCATTAGTACATAAAAACTCAGGGTGTCACACTAACTCTGTAGAGGTTCTCCTGTACCAGATCATACCAAAACCTTGTTGTTGTTGTTTTTCAGCGCTGTCGAGTATGTTCCGACTTATAGCAACTTATAGCAACCAAGGAACAGCTGGTGAGCTGGAACTGTCGACCTTGCAGTTCAAACCAATTTTGCAGTCCAGCGCATTAGCCTACAGCGCCATACCAGGACTCCACAAAAGCCTTAGTAATGTCTATTATCTAACAAAATGTGATAAATATAGTCACAAATTACTTAAGTACAATATTTTTTACTTTATATGAATACTAACAACAAATTTGTTTTGTGAAACCTTTCCGCATTGAATGCCATTATTAGTTGCCCTAATGGTCACTGAGCAGATTTACTTTTTTTTTTTCTTCTCTCTTTCTCTCCTATAAGAATTGCCTGCCACACAGGGTTTCTGAGACTGTGATTTTTATGGACTCAGTCTCATCTTTTAACTCCTGGGGAACAGCTGATGGGTTCGAAGAACAGATATTTTGGTTAGCAGTCCAGTGCTTAACCCAGTGCCACCAGGTTCCTTTTACCTTTCATTACTACTTCATTCTCAAAATAAGGTATTGTTATACGGCCACAAATATTAATTACCACGATAGTGTGAAAACATCAGAAACTGACAAAATCAGCAGCTATGAAAACACCAGCACATGTTTGTGATATGAGCAGATCAAACCTTCCACTGACGGAACCATGTGATTTGAAGCATATTTGTAATTAGGTAAATCATGAGGGCTCTGAACAAACTGCATTTTAAGGTTCAAAAAGTAAATTAGCATAGAGTTGTAACCTTGTAGGTATACTGATGCATATAAACTAGGGTTCTGAAAAAAAAAATGCTGTTGTTGTTATAACTAAGTTTGGAGATATTTTCAGAAAAGAATACATTTCTACTGAAACATTGCACACAAATTTTATAGACAATCATTTTGGTGTCACTCCTTTGACAGTGTCACCTGCTGCAATCCTGCACCCCCCTAGTGATGTCACTTAAGCATAACAATACTAAATACCCCCTACTTTGCTCACACCCTCTGAATCACTTGGCAGCAATACCACCCATCTCCCTCTTCTGTCAGTCATTGTACCTGTCCCAGCATTAGCACCAACACACTCACATTCTCAAAAACCTTTCAGAAAAGATGACATTTCATGGACAATTCATCTTTTTCTTTTGGATAATTCCATTTTCAAACCCCTAGCATGTACTAGTTTTACTTGTCGACTTACAAAGGACACCACTATTTTCAAGCAGAATGTGGTTGTATAGAACACAGCCAGCACGAGCTTGCCCCAAAGAATCAGAGGTTGCTCCTGAAATAACTCATTAAATTACTCTAGGCATAGAAAACATTCATCTGGTCCAGTATTTAAATGAAAATACCATTTCTGACGTACATATTGTTATTAAACGCAATTGAGTCGGTTCTGACCCATAGTGACCCAGGAGCAGCTGATGAGCTTTAACAGCCAACCTTACAGTTCAAACAGCTTTGCAGTCTGGCACATTAACCCACAACGCCACAATGAGAGTCAAAAGCCATCAGGCAAGCACATGTGAAAGCAAGCGTGCACACACACAAACAAACACATCAGGCCCTGAATCCTCCATTCCTTCCTATAGCAACAGAAAAAAGAATCCAACATTTCATGATTTCCTCCCCTGCTCACCTCATTTGTCTATATTCCTTAAAAAGAGAAGTCTCAGGAATGCCCATTTTAAAAATGAACCCGTATAACAGTTTCAGAAACATCCATTTAAAAAAAAATAAAACCATTTTACAAGTCTCAGAAACCTCTATTTAAAGGGGGAAAAGGGGTTACCCTGTCAATGATTTCCTTGGGGGAGGGGGAGGTGTTGCGTTCTCTTTTGATTCAATTTGTCCATTACCTTTCGGAAAGGCAGGCATACAAGGTTTCTGTAACCATAATACTTCCCCTAGGGAGCCAGGCACACCCCAGGAACACGCCGTGATCCTCCCCCGGGAAAGGAACAGCTCCTTGACGCGCACCTAGATTCCAACAGCTAGCGCGCCATCTGGTCTCCGAACTCCAATGATACACAGCCCACTGCGCAGCACTCCCGTGTGGATGGCGGATAAAGCCCACTGTGCCAATGATGTCTTTACCAACACCTGACAACACTTTCAGTCCAGAACCAGACTCCATAGCCAAACCCGTGGCCGCCAGCGTCTGGTTCTAGCTGTCTTTGCCTCTCAAAGACATGCCATTTTGACCGACCCGAGAGCTTATTTTTGTTGTTAAGTATTCTCTAGTCGATTCCGACTCATAGCGACCCTGGCGAGCTAGACTACAGAAATTTCCACGAGATCCACACACCCTATCCCTTTTAAATCAAATTTGTCCCTGGGATTTAGGCTTACTTAGTTATTTAGGTGGCCAAATATGTTCCCAAGATTTCAGGGTGCCGCCGGGAATGCCCCCGCTGTAATGCCCCCGCTGTGTCGAGAGCGGTGCCTGTGGGCCTTGAAACCAGTTTTCCCTCACTGCCCCAACGCGTACTGCTTGGTCTAACACCCAATCCTCCAGGAAGCCCCGAAAATCCAGGGCCCTGTCCCTAAATTGGGCCAAGGGTTCCCCATGACAAAAGGCTTTTTACCTCTGAAAGGTCTTCAGGAGCCTCCTCTCAGGGTGATTGTCACGTCACAACTGGTGAACGCCGTGGGAGGTGGGGGGAGGTAATAGCGGCATAAGGGAGTTCCGGTCACGTGGAGGCGCCTAGTGGAAAGCCCTGCGGGCTATGTCTAATTTGTATATAACTCCTGGTAGCGTAGTGGTTACGAATTGGGCTGCGAACCATAAGGTCAGCGGTTCGAAACTACCAGCTGCTCCGCGGGAGAAAGATGAGGCTTTCTACTCCCGTAAAGATTTACACCCTCGGAAACCCTGTACAGGGTCGCTATGGGTCGGAACCGACTCGACGGCACTTAACAACAACAACAACCGACCTAGCACAGCGAGCCACCAAGGGGCAAGAAGGCTCCCAGAATGCAAAGTGGCACAGAAGATGCCATTTTGGCTCCACCCTGATGTTTGAAGGAGCCCGGAGCATGCTTGTAGAGCAGTGTGGGGAAGAGTCCTTCACACGCGTTGACTGTCATTTATGGGCTCAAGCCCTTCTTGGACCTCAAAACATGGCACTCCTGAGGGATTTGCCGCCAAGGGATTCTATGCGTTTGAGAACTACTTTGGCTCCATGACAGAACTAACAGAGCTCGATCCTCATCCTCACCTACAGGACCATTCTTGAGCATGCTTAAGAAAAACTGCACAGTAGAACTGCTCCATAAGGTGTGCTTGACTCTAATCTTTACAAAAGTAGATTGCCAGGACTTTTTCTCTTGGCACTGATGGGTGGGTTTAAGCTGTCAGCTTTATGTTATCAGTTGAGAGTAAATCTTGTTTGTTCCATCAAGCATATTGGAAAATGGTTAAGGAAGGGGTCAGAGGGAGTGTAGAGTCCCATCCAATTGCCATCTGTCAGGAAAGGAAAATGTGTCTGACCTGCTTCTCACTTTCCTCTGATTTGCCTGAGCTCTTGACCTTCCTTTAACCTGTGACAGACGTGCCTCAGACATATTTCTAACCTGCAGCACAATGTGCCTGACCCAAAACTGGCACACTGAACCCCCCAGGGCTGGAAAATCTCCTGGGTTGCCAAGTGGCACAGAAGATGCTCCAGAGGTTTTCCTTTACTGAAATCTCTATAGAAGCAGATTGCCAGACATTTCTCCCTTTGTAATGTTGGCTGGTTTTAACTCAATCTTCACATTACCAGTCAAGAGAAAACTGTTTGTACCACCAAGCACACTGGTACATGGCTAAGGAAGGGTACAGAGAGAGTAGGAGGCAGGCATGTGGTTGTCAGATGGCAAGCTCTGTAGATTGCCAGGGGAGGAAGTGTGTATCTGACCTGTGTTTGACCCACCTCTGACCAGTGGTAGACCTGAGTGAGACCTGTGTACCAGTTACCCCTGATCACATTTTTACCTATGTCTGACCTGTGTCTGACGTACCTCTGTCCTGTGGCAGACCTGCCTCAGAGTAGGGTCTGACCTGCAGTAGACATGCACCTGACCCATGTTGGGTACACTGAACTCCCAAGAGAGTTATCCTCCCAGGATGCAAAGCGACACAGAGGAAGCCATTCTGCCTTGACCCTGAGTTGTGGGGGCAGCCAGAAAATGCTTGTAGAACTAAGTGTGGGAGAGTATCCTTCACAAGAGTTCACTCTAATTTAGGCCTCTGGGTCCTCCCTGGATCCCAAAAAATGCACAGTCTGCTGAGGGTATGCATCTTTGAGTCCAGTCCTGGCTCTAAGGGAGAGCTAATAGAGCTCCCCATTCTCATCAAAAAGTCATTGTAGCCTGCTTCAAAAATAACCTGCAGAGTAGAACTGCTCCATAGGGTTTACTTGGCTGTAATCTCTACAGAAACAGATCACCAGGTCTTTCTCCCTTGACACCATTGGGAGGATTCAAACAGTTGGCCTTTAGGTAAACAGCCAAGCACGAACTGTTTGTGCCACCCAACACAGTGGAGGGAGGCTACAGCAGAGCGTAGAGTCGGTGGGGGTATGTAAAGTTTCATCCTGTTGGAAGGTGGCAAACCCAGTGAATTGATGGAAGAGAAAAAGCATGTCTGACCTATATCTGACCATTGTCTGACTTACATTGGACCTGCAACATGTCTGCATCTGAGTTGTTCTGACCATGTCTCGTTCATTGAACCACCAAGTGGACAGGCCAGCTCCCAAGGTGTAAAGGGTCAAACGGAGGGCCATTTCTGCCTAGATCCTGAGATGAAGTAGAACCAAGCCCTGCCCCTTGGCTACCACTCTGCATTGGTAGGGGGTTCTGGAGTGCCTGGCACCCTTGAAGACAGTCGGAGGGCAACTATTTTGTGTTCTTCATGATTTGTCAGTACTTCAAACATGGCACCGCAACCAAAATGCAGAGCTCTCTCTTTCACACTCCCTAATCCTCCCTCCTTTCTTGCCTTTTTCTGTAACTTTGCAAAATTGCCCTACAGAACACAACTTGGCTTGCCTAGTCTGTTTCAAAGGAGACCTGGTGGCACTGAAGGATAAGCACTGGACTGCTAACCACAAGGCCAGTAGTGCAAACACACCAGCTGCTCCACAAGAGAAAGATGAGGAAAAATTATAAGATAAATGCATGAAAGGAAATTAAAAGGAAAGTTTAATTCCTTTTGAATTTTAAAAAATAAATCATATAAGGAGCTCTGGTAGTGTAGTGGTTACGAATCGGGCTGCGAACCACAAGGTCAGCAGTTCGAAACTACCAGCTGTTCCGAGGGAGAAAGATGAGGCAGTCTGTTCCCGTAAAGATTTACAGCCTCGGAAACCCTGTGCAGGGTCGCTATGAGTTAGAACCGACTCCACGGCACATAACAACAACAACATATTCCTCTATCTTCTTCTTAAATTAAAAAAAAACAATTATTTGCTGTTGAAAATCTGCACAGTAAAAGGTATGCCATTTTAACAGTTTATAAATGCATAATTCAGTGGTATCAATTACATTTTTCAAGTTGTTCAACCAGTCTCCTATCCTATTCCAAAGTATTCTATCACCAGTAGCATAAACGTTGTTGTTATTGTTGTTAGGTGTGGCTGAATTGGTACTGACTCATAGCAACCTTATGCCCAGCAGAATGAAATAGTTAGTACCCAGTCTTATGAAAATTTCACAGTCGTTGCTACACCTGAGTCCATTGCTGGGGACACTGTGCCAATCTTTTTCTTTGTGGATCTTCCTTTTTTTTATTAACCCTTCATTTTACCAAACATTATGTCCTTCTTCATGTCTTCTTTAGACACGATAACATGTCTAATGTAGAAGAGAGAAGCAGTCTTCCCTTCCTGGCTTCTAAGGAGCATTCTGATTGTACTTCTTCCAACATGGATTTGTTTGTTCTTTTGGCATTCCATGATACTTTTTATATTCTCCTCCAACATCTAACCAAATACATCAACTCTTCTACTGTCTTCCTTATTCACCATCCAACTTTCACATGCATATGGTGGTAGTGGTGGTTGTGTGCCATGGAGTCAGTTCTGGCTCATAGCAACCCTGTATAGGGTTTCCAAGGCTATAAAACTTTAAGGGAGCAGAAGACCTCATCTGTCTTCCGCAGAGCAGCTGATAGATTTGAACTGCTGACCTTTCAGTTAGCAGCTTAACTGGTAACCCACTATGCTATCAAATTGTTGAAAATGCCATGGTTGGGTCAGGTGCAACCTAGTCTCAAACTGACATCTTTACTCTTCAACACTTTAAAGAGGTCCTATGCAGCAGATTTGACTAATGCAATACGTCATTTGATTTCTTGGCTGCTGCTTCTAGGAGTGTTGATGGTTGATCTGGGAAAACTGAAGCCTTTGAAAATGTCAATCTTTTCTCCATTTAACTTGATGTTGTTTATTGATCCAATGGTGAGATTTTATATATATATATATATATATATATTTGCATTGAAGTGTAACCCATACAGAAGTCTTTGATCTTCATCAGTAAGTATTTTAAGTGCTCTTTGCTTTCATCAAGCAAGGTTCTATCATCTGCATATCACAGGTTGGTTGAGTCCTCCTCCAATCCTGATGCCATGTTCTTCATGTAATCAAGATTATTGGATTATTTGTTCAGCATACAGATAAATAAATATGGTGAAAGAATACATCCTTAGCACACACCCTTCCTAATTTTAAACCGCTCAGTGTTCCCTTGTTCTGTTCAAATGAATACCTGTTGGTCTATATACAGGTTCCCCATGAGCACAATTATGTGTTCTGGAAAACTCATTCTCCAGAATGTTGTCCACAGTTTGTCATGATCCATACAATCGAAAGACTTTGCATAGTCAATACAGGTAAACATCTTTCTGGTATTCTCTGCTTTCAGCCAAGATTTATCTGACATTAGCAATCATATTCCTGGTTCCACGTTCCTGAATCCTGGAACTGCCAGAAGTTCAAGTCAGATTCATATGAGTATAAACATACTGCTTCTTAAAGCTTCTCATCTAACCATTTCCAGTTACTGCTATCAATTTGATTCTTTTAAAGATAATTCTTTAAAAGCTCCTAATGTTCAAGGCAGACATACTTTACTAATTACGCTATTGTTTGGAAGAACATGCTCAGCATTTCTCAAGCTGAAAAGAACAGAAGAAAAAAATAAAGCCTTGGCGTGCAATATTGAAGGATTCTAAGGGCAAAAAAAAATTTGAACGATGCAGAAAGCATCAAAAGAAGGACCAATATCCCTCATTAACATATATGCAAAAATTCTCAACAATAGAATTCAGCAGCACTTCAAAAACATAATACATCAGGATCAAGTGAGATACATACCAGGGAAGCAAGGAAAGCTTAATATTAGGAAAACCATTAACATAATTCACCACATAAATAAAAAAGGAGGAAAACAAACCACATGATTATATCGATTGATGTAGAAAAGGCATTTGACAAAATCCAACACCCATTCTTGATAAAAATAGTAAACAAAGTAAGAATAAAAGGGAAATTCTTCAACATAACTAAGATCATATATACGTAACCAACAGCCACATCACTCTTAATGGTGAGAAAGTGAAAGCATTCCCTTTGTGAACAGGAATCACACAAGGATGAACTTTATCACCACTCTTATTCAATACTGTGTTGGAAGTCTTAGCCAGAGCTATAAAGCAAGAAAGGGGAATTAAAGGTATCCAAATTGGCAAAGAAGAAGTAAAACTTTCTATATTTGCTATTGATATGATCCTATACATAGAAAACCCCAAAGACTCAGCGAAATGACTACAGGAACTCATTGAAAGATTCAGCAAAGTGACAGCGTACAAGATCTACATATAAAAATCAGTTGGATTCCTCTATACAAATAGAGCTCTGAAAAATGAAATTAGGAAAACAATGCCATTTACAATAGCCACCCAAAGGATGAAATACTTAGGAATAAAGCTAAACAGAAAAAAAAGAGACCTCTACAAAGAAAATTACAAAACACTACTACAAGAAACCATAAACAGAAAGAGATTTTTTTTTTTTTTAATGGAAGACTATACCATGCTCAAGGATAAGAAGAATTAACATTGTGAAAATGTCAATGCTAGCCAAAGCAATCTACAGATACAATGAATCCCAATTCAGATCCCAACAACATTCTTTAAAGAGGTGGAAAAAAAAGATTATGAAATGTATAGGGAAGGGGAAGAAACTTCAGATAAACAAAGCACTGCTTAAGAAGAAGAACAAAGTGGGTGGTCTCTCATTCCCTAATTAGTAAACTTACTATATAGCCACAGTGATCAAAAAGCCTGGTATTGGTACCTTGAAAGACACATAGATCAATTAAACAGAATTGAGAGCCCAGAAGTAAATCCATCTATATAAGAGCTCTGGTAGCGTAGTGGTTACGAATTGGGCTGCGAACCTTAAGGTCAGCGGTTCGAAACTACCAGCCGCTCCGCGGGAGAAAGATGAGGCTTTCTACTCCCATAAAGATTTACACCCTCGGAAACCCTGTACAGGGTCGCTATGGGTTGGACCCGACTCGATGGCACTTAACAGCAATAACAACAACAGTCAACTGATTTTTGATAAAGAGCCAAAATACATTAAATGGTGAAGAGAAAGTCTCTTCAACAAATGGTACTGGCAAAACTGGAAATCGATTTTCAAAAAAAATGAAACAAGACCCATATCTTACACCATATGCAAAAACTAGCTCAACATGGATTAAAGATCTAAATATAAATCCCAGAAGGATAAATGGTGATGGAACATATGAACGTCAGTCTCCATGACTCTGAGACCAGAAGAACTAGATGGTGCCCAGCGACCACTACCAACTGCCCTGAAATGTATCACATTAGAGGATCCCAGACAGAGTGGGAGAAAATGTAGAACAAAATTCAAAATTATTTAATAATTAAAAATTTTTAAAAAGACCAAGATTACTGACCAGAAAGAGACTGGAGGAACCTGAGACTATGGTCCTCAATCACCCTTCAGGTCTGGAAATGAACTCACCCTCATGGCCAAATTTTCAGCCAGTTTTCAAATTTGACGGGGACAGGGGTAGGATGGGGTGGAACCACAACACTATCAAGGTATGCTCATCATGGAATGGTTTATCATCCACAATCCAAAGTGCAACATATGTCTGAGGACAAATTTGAGAAGAGATAGAAAGGTGGGTGAAATGCAAATAGGAACCACAGGGAGTAAGCAGGATAACTATTGTTACAGGAAGGAGACTGTAATCATTGAGAAGAAAGAAAGTGTATGATTTGTTGAATTTAAAGCTGATGATCTTGCCTGTAAAACCTTCACTAATTCACAAAAAATTTAGAAAATAGATATTGGCAGTGAGTTTTTTAAAAATGTCTGATGGAAAGATCAGCACTTTGAGATAGCTTATCTTCACACAACAGTTTTGGCACCCATCAAGCTAAAAACTTGCTGAGGTCAAGATGTTCACTTAAAATTGAAAGTGCTAAACCATGTGAAATCTCAACTTCAGTAGTCATATCAATGGTAATCAAATGATCTTTTTCTACCAGTTTCTGGATTTCAACCATAGTTTCTTCATTTGTTGAGGTCTTCCCAGTCTTCCTTACAATGATCAGTACATCTAAAGATTGTTGTTTTATGTGGAGCATCAGCATTCCTTTAAATTTGTTGCAAATACAAAGCTGCAATCAATGATCTGGAAAGGTGTCCACTTGAGTTTTGTTAAAAATTTGATATTAGTCCTGACCTCAGAACTATTGGGCTTTTTTTTCCATGGTACAGATTGGTGTTGTTAGGTATCATAGAGTCGATGCCGACTTAGCAACCGTGTGTACAACAGAACGAAACACTGCCCAGTCCTTGGCCAACCTCACAATCGTTGAGTGTATTACTTCTGTCACTATACCAATCCATCTCGTTGGGGGTCTTCTTCTTTTTCTCAGACCCTCCACTATACCAAAATTGACATCCTTTTCCAGTGACTGGTCCCTTCTGACAATATGTCTAAAGTATGAAAGACGAAGTCTGGCCATTCTGGCTTCCAAGGAGTATTCTGGCTGTACTTCTTCCAACACATATCTGTTTGAGCTTTTGGCAGTCCACTGCACTTTGAATATTCTCCTCCAACACCATAACTCAAATGCAAATAGTATTTTTTTTTTTTAAGGGCCTGGTGTGGCACTGTAGGATAAACATTGGGCAGGAAACCATGAGGTTGGCTGTTCAAACTTACCTGCTGCTCCTCAGAAACCCTGTACAAGGTCTTTATGAGTCAGAACTGACTCAATGGCACTTAACAACAACAATAAAATTAAGACAAGTGTATTAATGAAAGAACTTTTCTTCAACTATCCACTTTGCAGAGACCTATTTATACACATTTTGTTTGCAATAAATCCATGCATGTATAAACTAGGACCCTAGTAGCAATATTTTTGGACTTGCCCTAGTAAAAGTGGGAATGAATGAAAGAGTGGCAGAAAACTCTAACCAGCAACAGACAGCCCCAAGCCCTAAGACAATATGGGGCCTCAGGCCAGAGAGGACAGAAAAGAATGCTCCTTGGGTACCTGCAACAGGAAATACCCTGGTTCAGGTTAACAGGGAACCCCTGGCTGTGTGCCACTGATGCTATCCTTTCCATAACCAACTCTGCTTCTGAATAATCTATTGCAACTGCATCCTCAATCCCTGTTGGGAGAAGTACAACCAAGTCATGGGGGCACTATTAGACCTCACACTGCATTTGGCAATGCAATTGATAATTGTGCCATGTGACTGAACTTCAGAGAATGGGTGACTAGCTTACTGTAGATCATTTCTGAGTTGGCTAGATAGATGTTCACCAAGTATGTTCATGTTAACCAACGAGTTTGTACCAAGGTGTATCCTGATAACTTGACAATTCTGCTTGAAGACGTTTCAGTTGTCAATTGTCAAATGGCTGCATGTGCTAACTGTAAAGAACATATAAAAATCCATATTAGAACCAGCAACTGAATTCTCCCATTATACAGCAGGGGCTGCCAACTTTGATGAGACAGATATGACCTTTGTATGCTCAACTCCAAGCTCATCCAACACAATATCTCTGAAACGTTTTCATCAGAGTCTGGGTTATAGCATGCAGACATCCTCTTATTAATTACTTAAGAGGTCTCTCCCATACATGTGTGGTGACTGCATGCCCATACAATGCTAGGTGTTCAGTGATTGTGATAAGTTACAGATAAGTCTTGCTTCACATTGTGTGTGTGTGTGGGGGGGGTGCGGGGGGGCTAAAGGATAAGTCTCCATCCTGATATCCAAAGAACAGCTTTTCATTTATTTTTAATGTGCCCCAAATACAAAACACAATAAATCAAAATAAATAAATAAGGGAAAGAGAAGAAGAAGAAAGAATTGTTAGGCCAAAATTGCCTCCCAAAGTTTAAGCAACTCTAAAGGAAGGAAGGAATCCTGGTGTGTTGCTGTAGCATAAGCACAGGACTGCAAAGTAGGATTGCACCACAAGGTTGGTTCAAACCCACTAGCCGCTCATCAGAAATCCTATACAGGGTTGCTATGAGCCAGAGCCAACTCGATGGTATGCAATAGCAACCACACCAAAGTAAGGAAGGGGGTCCTGGTGTGGCACTGTAGGATAAGCACTGAACTGCTAACTGCAAGATCAGAAGTTTGAATCTACTAGTTGCTCTCCAGGAGAAAGGTGAGACTTTCTGCTCCCATAATGATTAACAGCCTCTGAAACCCTATACAGGGCTACTATGAGTCCTAAACAACCCTTGTTGTTGTTGTTAAGTGCCATCGAGTTTGCCCCGACCCATAGCGATCCTGTATAGGGTTTCTGAGGAGCAGCTGGTGAGCTTGAACCACCGACCTTGCAGTTCAAACAGCTTTGCAGTCTGGCGCATTAACCCAACCCTATAGCACTTAAAAACAAGAACAGAGTAAGGAAATGAGGAATATATGGGCACAAGAGTTCTCTCATATATAGTGTGTGTTTCAGTGAATTTCTGTTGGGGTCCCAGTCCTTGGCCTTGATCCCTAGTAAAGACCTCTTGGCTGGTCTGTAATAATGGCTCCTTAACTGTCCTGGCTTTCTCTGGCCATTCCAACCATCAAAACCCTAGTGCAGTGGGGTGGGTCTGGCTTCTCTTTGTTTTGAAAGTAGTAGGCAAGATAGGTATAAGTTTCTCTTCACCTTCCCAATATAGCCTAAGACCTCTTTGCAATCCTGTCGCCCATCTTCCCCAGTTAAGCTTTTGTCTAGCCATTTCACATGCCCATCTCACGTGGCTTCCCAAATTGGAGTCTTTTCCATGATTTTCCTGACAGGGAGCAGAATTATTCCCCAACCACCTGGCAGCTCCCCAAAACAGGGATCATATAAGGTTTTTACCTCTATGCCAAACTCCTCGTGCCAGGCTCAAATATTGTGGTGGACCAGGACAGGGTGGGGATCAGGAAATTAATTTTGTGATTTGATGCTACAGTAGGTCAGATAAATTTCTCCTCCAAGCTGCCTCAACAACCCTTTTTCTCTTTTTTTTTTCACAGCCCCAAGAATGAGTGCGTCCTTAAATTTTGTGCTCTAGGTTCCTCCCTTGCCTCACCCTAGGTCCAGCTTTGTTTGTCATTTTTGTTTTTAAGTGTAATCTCAGGAAAGTTCAGCCATCCCTGACCTCTTCCATCTTTTTAAGCTGGCTGGTATAAGACAAATATGGAGCAATGTATCCTTTCCCATTTTCCCAGCACTTGAAGTTGACGCAGCTAAAGGAGTGCGAAGAAGCCAATATATCTCTAAAAATATGCTGGTTTCATTGACAGGGCATGCACAGTGACACTCCCAGTCAGGTACACACATGAACTGAATTTTAAAGACTGATCTGGTCCCATTGTACCTGACTTGAGACATCTCTCCAGCTAGTTGCAAGCCTTTAACTCACTGATTTCAAAGTCACTGCTAATCATAGAATATTACTACTAGAGAAATCCAGAGATCATTTGGCCCAACTCTCCAAGTTTCCGTGAAAAAATACCTAAGAACTGAACACTTGCCTTGAGCAAATGCTAGCAATTGTTTCAATTATAAGAGAAGTTATCTTGACAAAAAATTGAAAACTTGAGCTGAAAATTAATAAAACAATGTTAGGAACACAGAATATCCAAAATAATCTTGAGAGAGAATAACAAACTTGAGAAACTCACACTTCCTGATTTCAAAATTTACTGCAAAGCTATAGCAATCAACAGAGTGTGATACTGGCATGGGGCTAGACATATAGATCAATGGAATAGAATTGAACCTCCAGAATAAATTTATGGTCAATTGATTTTTGACCAGATGATCTAGAGAATTCAACTAGGGGAAGAATAGTGTTTTCAAAAAAAACATTTTGGGACACCTGGTTACCTACAGGCTAAAGAATTAACATGGACCCTACCTCACAGAATACCAATAATAATAATAATAATAAACTCAAAATGCATCAGAGATAGAAATGTAAAATCTAAAGCTACAAAATTATCTAGAAAAAAAAGACAATAGGAGGAAACCTTTGTGACCTTGAATTTGGCAACAATTTCTTAGATATGACCACATAAGCATAAGTGATCACAGAAAAAAAAATTAATCAAATTTCATCAAAAAGTCAAAACATGTGTACTACAAATAGTATTATCAAGGAAGTAAAAAGACTACTTACAGAATGGGAGAAAATATTTGTGAAGCATATATCTCATAACAATCTAGTTTCCATATATTTAATGAGCTATTACAACTCCACAATAAAAAGACAATTTAAACATGAGCAACGTCTTGAGCAGTATGCTCTTTTAAGAACTACACGGATGAATCCAAAACTGTCCACACTCAGGTGATATTAAAATTTCCATCCATGTCCATAGCTAAAGACAACATTGAGTGTTATGTGAAATATTTCTGTTGAATACACGAGTGACAGTGTATTCATTTGCAAACCAGTCATGGATCTGCCTATGAAATAATTCATGACAGACTTGAGTTTCGAAAACTTTGTGTGAGACGGGTAGTGAAACAACTCACGGAAGAGCATAAATAGAAGCTTTGGATATCTGCAAACAAAATTTGGACCAGTACTCAAAGGCAGGTAAAAGTTTATTTCAGAAAATCATTATTAGTGATAAGACATGGATTCATCACTACGAGCCTGAGAGTAAACAGCAGGGTATGGAATGGAACATCCTTAATCGCTGACCAAGAAAAAGTTCAAAAGTCAGCCATCAGATGGAAAATTGATGCTTACAGTTTTCTGGGATTCTCAAGGGCCAGTATTGGAACACTATCAGGAAAAAAAGTTCAACAGTCAACAGTGCTCATTATGGGTAAAACGCAAAGGAGTGCTATTCAAGGACATTGTGATCTTGCATGGCAATGTAAGATGGTGCACCTCTACAAGAACTTCATTTTGAGGTATTAAAGCATCCTCCCTATAGTCCTGATCTTGCTCCATTGGACTTTCACCTGTTAGTTCCCTGAAAGTAACTCTTCAAGGATGAAGATTCACCTCTGATGAAGAAGTGAAAACAGCAGTGCCTCAAACAATTGTTAATAAGGGAATATGGAAGCTTGTGGACAGATTAATAAAGTGCATTGAAAAGCAAGGAGATTCTGTTGAAAAATGATTCTATCTAAAAATTCTATATATATGATATATATGGGATCAGATTGATGGCAGCAACTTCAAAGATTAGATAGGAAGCTTTGGAGGCAGTGAGTTTCTGTTGATGAGGGAGAAACAGCTCAGAAAAGGAACATGAGAATGGTTGCACAATTTGAAGAAGGTAATCAATGTCACTAAATGGTGGCTGTAGAAACTATTGAAATGGTGTACAATACATTTTGCTCTGTGTGTGTGTGTGTGTGTGTGTGTGTGTGTAGTTTTTGTTGTTGTTAAGTGCTGTTGAGTCTATTCTGACTCATAGTGACCTGTAAAGAGTTTCCAAGAAGCAGCTGGTGAACTTGAACCGCCAACCTTGCTGTTCAAACCGACTTTACAGTCCAGTACATTAACCCACAGTGCCACACCAGGACTCATATACAAGAATCCTAGTGTGACGCTGTAGGATAAGCACTGGACCACAAGGTCAGTTGAACCGTAAAGTAAGTGGTTCAAACGCACCAGGTGTTCCTCGGAAATCTTATACAGGGTCACTATGAGTTGGAACTGACGGCACTTACCGTATGTATGTATATATATATATATTGTTGTTATCCTGTTGAGTCAGTTCCAACTCACAGCGACCCTGTACAGTTTTTCTGAGGCTGTAAATTTTTACGGGAGCAGAAAGCCTCATCTTTCTCCCGCAGAACAGCTGGTAGTTTCGAACTGCTGACCATAAGATTGGCAGCCCGATTCGTAACCACTACGCTACCAGAGCTCCTTAAGAGGGAAGATATTAGTGCAGAAATCCTGGGAAAATCCTGGGGCTGGGTGGGTGGGTGGCAGGGCAGACAAACAAAAGAAAGTGTTGGTGGGCAATTGGAACACTCATAGTTCTCTGGTGGATATGCAAAATGGTACAGTCACATTATAAAATAGTCTGGCATTTCCTCAAAATGTAAAACATAGAGTTACCATATGACCCTGCAATCTCACTCCTAGGAAACACACCCAAAAGACTTGAAAACACTTCCACCCAGAAACATGTACATGAATGTTTATAGCAGCATTATTCCCAACATCCAAACAGTAGAAACATTGATCAATGCTATAACATAGAGGAATCTTGAAAAATGTGCTATGGGAAAAAAGTCAATCACAAAAGGTCATACATATACTGTATAATTCTGTTTATATGAATTACCTGGAATAGACAAATCTAAACAGACAGAAAGTAGAGTGGTTTCCAAGAATTTGGAGGAGTGTTAATAGGAAATAATTGATAATGGGTACAGGCTTCTCTTTTTTTGTTATTTCAATCATTTTTATGTGTATTTTCAGTAACATTAACTACAGTCATCCTGTTGTGTAACTCATCACTATCTGTTTCATTTTGAAGTGACAGAGACTCTAGGATTAGATAGCTGTGATGGTTACACAAGTTTGTGAATGTACTGAAAACTCATAAATTTTAGGCCTCAGAATTTTATTTTTTGGGAAATATATATCAGTTAAAAAATGTATGAGAGAAAATGAGTTGGGTGGAGAACTGGTGTGTATATCAGTAGTGAAAGGGTAGGAAGTTGATGACAATGAGAAATTATGCAAAACCAATGCACCAATTTCCCTTGCCACAAACATGTCATTGGGTTGCAGTTGCAGATAATCATGAGTCAGCATTGGCTGAAACAAAGGGCTCAGGACCAATTATTTAAGCAAAATATATACCCGTTATTATGACTATTTAAAACTTTACACAAAATTACTTTGAAACAGTTGATAACTGCAAATAATATACTGCCAGTGTCTTACTACTATATACAAAGATATAATTATAATATGAATATATACTAATATTCTATTTGAATACAGCTAGAAGTAATTATATCCTCTAATCCCATGTCTTTTAAATAAGACGTCCCATTCTGACTACTGTTGTTGGGAAACTGAAGTCTATGTGGACAGCTAATGGGCAACTAGGGTCAGTATCATTTAATTAAACAGTTTTAGAAAGTCTAGTTCCTATTGAAATTGTTAGAAGTGTGTCAAAGCTCTTGATTTATAGATATGTAGGGTATGAGCTCCAGACTACTTGATAGGTAGAGAATTGCAATATTGTTGTTGTTAGGCGCCTTGCAGTTGGTTCCAACTCATAATGACTCTATGTACAGCAGAATGAAACACTGACCAGTAATGCACCATCCTCACAGTCAGTGTTACGCTTGACCGCAATGTTGAATCCATTTTATTGAGAGTCTTCTTCCTTTTTGATGACCATCTACTTTGTCAAGCATGATGTCCTTCTCCAGGCACTGGTCCCTCCTCGTAATATGTTCATAATAAATGAGATAAGGTCTTGCCATTTTCCCTTCTAAGGAATGTCCTGAATGTACTTCTTTCAAGACAAATTTGTTCTTTCTTTTGAGAATCCATGGTATATTCACTATTCCTTGCCAAGACCATAATTCAGATGTATCTATTCTTCTTTTGTCTTCCTTATTCATTGACCAGTCTTTGCATGCACAGAAGGCAACTGAAAATACCATGGCTTGAGTAAGCCTGCACCTTAGTCCTCAAGATGGTATCTTTACTTTATAACACTTTAAAGAGGTGTCTTGCAGCTGATTTGCCCAGTACAATGTGTCATTTGTGTTTTTTACTGCTGCTTCAATGAATGTTGATTGTGACTCCAAATAAAATCAAATCCTTAGCAATTTCAACCTCTTGCATTTGCTTTTTGGTTGTGAGGATTTTTGTTTTCTTTATGTTAAAGTGTAATCCATACAGAAGACTGTAGTCTTGGATCTTCAATTCATCTTCCCATTCAGCAAGCAAGGTTATATCATCTGCATATCACAGGTTGCTTATGAGTTTTCTTCCAGTACTGATGCTGTGGTCTTCTTCATATAGTCCTGCTTCTCAGATTATTTTTTCAGCATATCGTATGCTGAAAGGACATAACCCTGAAGCACACCTTTCCTGATTTTAGGCCATGCAGTATCCCTTGCCTCTAGATCTATGTGCAGGTTCCACATGAGCACAGTTAAGTGCTCTGGAACTTCCATTATTCACAATGTTATCCATAATTTGTTATGATCCACACTGACGGATTCATTTGTATAGTCAATAAAACTCAGGTAAACATCATTCTGGTATTCTCTTCTCTCAATCAAGATCCATGTGACATCAGCAATGATGTTCCTTGTTCCATAGTCTCTCCTGAATGTGGTTTGAATTTCTGACAGTTCCCTGTTGATGCACTGCAGCAACTGGCTTTGAACTATCTTCAGCAAAACTTTACTTACGTGTGATATTCATGTATTGTTAGATGATTTCCACATTCTTTTAGGTTTCCATTCTTTGGCATGAGCACAAATACATATCTCTTCTAGTCAGTTGGCAAGGTTGTTGTCTTCCAAATTTCTTAGCATAGACAAGTGAGCACCTCCAGAACTGCATTAATCTTTTGAAACTTCTCAATAAGTATTCTGTTAATTCCTGGAGAGATCTTTTTTCTGTCAATATTTTCAGTGTAGCTTGAACTTCATATGACACTTCCTGAAATGTTTTAACACCAACCAATTCTTTTCAGTAGAGCAACTCTGTATTCCTTCCATCTTCTTTTGATCCTTCCTGCATCATTCAGTATTTTTCCCATTGTTATTGTTTTTGTTGAGTGCCATTGAGTCATTTCTGACTAAGAGGGTTTCCAAGGAGTGGCTAATGTGTTTGAACTACCAACCCAGTGGTTAGCCTACAAAGCCACAACAGGACTCTGATATTCATGTATAGTTAGAACATTTCCATCGTTCTTTGGAATGGGTACAAATATGGATCTCTTCTAGTCGGTTGGCCATAGAATCCTTCAATATTGCAACTTGAGGATAGAAATTTTCCTAAGTTCTTTCAATTTGAGAACTGCTGAGTATGTTCTTCCATTTTGGTTTTCTAACTCCAGATCATTGTACATTTCATTATTGTAATTTACTTTGTCTTCTCAAGCCAACCTTTGAAATATTCTGTTCAGCTCTTTAACTTTATTTCTTCAATTCGTTTTAGCTACTCTACATTCAAAAGTAAGTTTCACAGACTAAGCAAAAAAACAAAAAACAAAACAAAAAACTACTAAAACTCATTGGAAGATTCAGCAAAGTGACAAGGTGCAAGATCAGCATACTAAAATCAGCTGAATTCCTCTATACTAATAATGACAACACTGAAAAGGAAATTAGGAAAAAAATACCATTTACAATAACCACCCAAAGGATGAAATATTTAGGAATAAATGTAACCAGAGAAACAAAGAACTTATAGAAAGAAAACTACAAAAATCTACAACAAGAAACCAAAAGATACTTACAAAAATGGAAGAATATACCATGCTCCTGGATAGGAAGACTTAACATTGTCAAAATGTCAATACTGCCCAAAGCAATCTACACATATAATGCAATCCACATCCAGATTCCTACGACATTCTTTAGAGAGATGGGAAAAACAATCACAAACTTTATATTGAAAGGAAAGAGACCCAAGATAAGCAAAGCACTGCTTAAGAAGAAAAAATTTTGAAGCCTCTCATTTCCTGATTTCAAAACTTACTACATGGCTACAGTGGTCAAAACAGCCTGGTACTTGTCCAATGAAAGATATATAGATCAGTGGAAAAGAATCTAGAATCCAGAAATTAACCCATCCCCATAGAGCCAACTAACTGATCTTTGAAAAAGGGCCACAGTACATTCTCATTGGGGGTCTTCCTCTTTTTCTCTGACCCTTCATCTTACCAAGCATGACATCTTTCTCCAAAGACTGTTCCCTCCTGACAATATGTCCAAAGTATGAGAGACGAAGTTTGACCATCTTGGCCTCTAAGGAGC
>NW_006408819.1:1763118-1770838 GCF_000296735.1 Chrysochloris asiatica
GCATAGTAAACCATGTGGTTGTCAGATTCAAAATGGCCAATACCAGTCCAGTTCAGCTCACTAATGCCTAAGATATCGATGTGTTTATGCATTCCATTTCATTTTTGACAACTTCATAGTTTCCCAGATTCATACTTCATACATTGCATGTTCCGGTTTTCAATGGATGTTTACAGCTGTTTGTTTTCATTTTGAGTTGTGCCCCATCAGCAAATGAAGGTTCTTTGGGCTTTTCTCCTACTAGTTTAACTCCATTCACATCATCATGGTCAACTGTACTTTGAGGAGGTATCTCTGAGTCCCCAGTTGCATTTTGAGTGCCTTCCAACCTGAGGGGCTCATTTTCTGGCCCTGTATCTGACAGTATTTCTCTGCTATTCATAAGGTTTTCCGTGACTAATGATTTGGAAGCAGTTTGTCACTGTTTCTTCCTGGTCTGTCTTTGTCTGTAAGCTCATCTGAAACCTGTCCACCATGGGTGACCCTGTTGGTTATTTAAAATACTGGTGGCATAGCCCTCAGAATCACAGCAGCTCAAGCCACCACAGCATGACAGACAGACAAGTGGTGGCCATTGATTTTATGTTGAAACTGTCACTGTAAATTTCGATATCAGTCCTGATACAATCAAGATGTTCTCTCCCAAGATGGCGGCTCTGGGAATAACTGAGCATCTTGAATTAGAAAACAATGAATTTCTTGATTCTCCTACAAATTCCCTTAGCTTTAAACTCTCCAATCCTCCAAATATTCCTTTATATGTGTTTCAGAGTTTCAACACCATCCCCTGAGCCTGCTTGGCCTGGCATTCCATGTTATTATTGACGGATCTCCTCACTGCACATCTACCTGATCCACCATCTTGATTGTATGTAAGGTTCTCATGGAGTGACTACTGGGTTTGAACCACCAACCTATGGTTAGCAGTCCAGTGTTTATCCTACAACGCCACACCAGGATTCCAAAGCAACCACATAACCCAGAAATTTTACTCAAGAGACTTAAAAATACATCCACACAAAAATTTATACATGAATGTTTATAGTAAAGTTTTTCATAATATCTAAATATTGTAGACCTCTGGAACATAGTATCTTCTCCCTTAACTTGCTCCAGTTCACCAGGTCGCAGGACTTCAGTTCACATTCACAATGTGGACCTGCATTGGACCCCAGGCAAAATCTCACTACAAGATGGTACTAGCCAAGCAGAAGATCATCAGGCAGATAGAGGACATGGGGGATAACTTTTCACATGGCTCTCAGTGATCCCTTCCTTCTGACATGCATACCCTTGTGTAATCTCCTTCCCCTACTGTGTGGAGTTCACCTAGTAACTTGTTTCTATCCAGTAAAACGTAGGAAAAGTCGTGAGTTGATACTGCCATGACTAGATTACAAAAGACTATGCCCTCTCTCCCCCTGTGCCCCCAAAACTCCCAGTCCCACTGGTACTCCGTCTTGCTTTGTTGTTTACTCATTGCCATATTGTAAGATGCTCTATGGAGAGGCATACATTAAAAAATCCGATCAACAGGTCATAAGGAAATGAAGCCTTCCTCCAACTATCTGCAAGGTGCTAAATTTTGTATCTTGCCACATGGGTGATCTTGGAAGTGGATCATTTCCCAGATGAACCTTTAGATGAGACCACACAGTCCAGGCTGACACCTTGATTAAAACTTTATAAGAGAATCCATCTAAATCATGTCCAAACATTTGACTCTCAAAAACTGTGAGACAATAAGTTTGTGTTGTTTTAAGCCATTAAGTTTTTAGCTAATTTGTTATTCCACAATAGAGCAATATATAATTAATGCAGAGAACAAGGAATACTAAAAATGTTTTGTCCCTGTCACCAGGAATCTGGAACTAAGCCTCCATTGCAGTAGGATGGGGTCAAGTGCCTGAACCATAAAAACCTCTCAATGTGACTTTTTTTTTTCTTTTTAATTTCAAAACTATCCCTCAACTTCCAATTGTTATTGTTAAGTTCCATCAAGCCAATTCTGACCCATAGCGACCCTGTATCGGGTTTCCAAAGAGTCACTGGTGAGCTTGAACCACAGACTTTCCAGTTCAAACGACTTTGCAGTCTGATGCATTAGCCCACAGCACCACACCAGGACTCTTATGTTGTTGTTAGATGGCATCGAGTCAGTACTGACTCATAGGGACCTTATGCACAGCAGAATGAAACACTGCCTGGTCCTGGGCCAACCTCACTATCATTGCCATGCTTGAGCCCATTGATGCTGCCACTTTGCCAATCTATCTCACTAGGGGTCTTCCTCTTTTTCTCTGACCCTCCACCTTACCAAACATGATATCCTTCTCCAGTGACTAGTCCCTCCTAACAATATGTCCAAAGTATGAGAGACAAAGTTTGGCCATCCTGGCATCCAAGGAGCACTCTGGCTGCACTTCTTCCAACACAGATTTGTTGGTTCTTTTGTTTGCCCATGGCACATTCAATATTCTCCTCCATCACCATAATTTAAAAGGGTCAATTCTTCTACGGTCTTCCTTATTCACTGTCCAGCTTTCGCATGCAAATGAGATTATTGAAAATACCATGGCTTGGGTCAGGTGCACCTTATTCTTCAAGACGAGGACTCCTATAACCTATCCAAAAGAAGTTATCAGTGAAGCCTTCAAAACCCTACGTGATATGGTCCTTGATTTCACCAATAATCACTAAAGTAGGCCTCCACCCAATTCTCAATCTCTATTCCCGTCTTCTCTTCTTTAATTTTTTTATGATAGGTTTTATAATACCATTAAATGTTATGGATTTTCTGGGATATTTGTTCTTCTGTTTCCTCCTCCTAGAATGTCAGTTCCATGATGGCAGGGACTTGGTTTTATTCACTGCTATATTGCTAGTGCCTACAGCAATGCCCAACCTCTTGTCTATCAGTTTGTCATACTGAGATGGCTTCTGTGTTGCTATAATGCTGGACCTATATTACCAGTATTTTAAGCATTGGCAGGGTCACCTATGATAGATAGGTTTCAGTGGAGTTTCTAGATTAAGACAGACTAGAAAGCAAGAGAGATGGACTAGTTCTCCTACTGTTATTATTAAAGTGCTGTTGAGTCAGTTCCAATTCATAGCAACTCTGTCTGCATAGGGTTTCAGAGGAGAAGCTGGTGGGTTTGAACCAGCAACCTTGAGGTTAACAATCTAGTGATTATCCTACAGTGCCACACTAGGACTCTGAAGCCTTAAGAAGAGCATCAGAACACTGATACATAATGTACCAGAAGATGAGCCCCCTCAAGTTGGAAAATGCTCAAATACTACTACAGAAGAAATGTTTCCTCGTAGTAGTAGCTGTTGTTGTTGTTAGGTGCTATTGAGTCAGTACTGACTCATAGTGACCCTATGTACAACAGAACAAAACACTGCCCAGTCCTGGGCCAACCTCACAATTGTTGTCACACTTAGAGCTCCTTGATGCTGCCATTTTACCAATCCATCTCGCTGGGGGTCTTCCTCTTTTTCTCTGACCCTCCACCTTACGAAACATGATATCCTTCTCCAGTGACAAGTCCCTCTGACAACATGTCCGAAGTATGAAAGATGAAATTTGGCCATCCTGGCCTACAAGGAGCACTCTGGCTGCACTTCTTCCAACACAGATCTGTTGGTTCTTTTGGTTGTTGTTGTTGTTAAGTGCCATCGAGTTGGTTCTGACCCATAGCGACCCTCTATAGGGTTTCCAAGGAGTGGCTGATGAGCTTGAACCACTGACCTTGCAGTTCAAACGGCTTTGCAGTCTGGCGCATTAACCCACAGCGGGTTCTTTTGGTAGTCCGTGGTAATTTCAATATTCTCCTCCAACACCATAACTCAAAAGCATCAATTCTTCTACTGTTTTCCTTATTCACTGTCCAACTTTAGTATGCATGTGAGGTTATTGAAAACACCATGGCTTGAGTCAGCTGCACCTGTCTTCAAGCTGACATCTTTGCTCTTCAACAGTTTCAAGCTGAAAGGATACACCAACTGGGCTATTGTATTAAGTGTAGCTGATTTGATTGAATCCATGTTGAGAAGTCTATGCAGGATTCATCCAGTGTCAACAATGGTGAAGAAGATGTATGGCATTGAGAATGAAGTCTTCCTGAGTCTTCCATGCATTCTGAATGTTCGAGGTTAACCAGTGGTATCAACCAGAAGCTGAAGGATGATGAGGTTGCTTAACTCAAGAAGAGTGCAGATACTCTGTGGGACATCCAGAGGGATCTAAAAGACCTGTGATGTTTGAGTTCTATGCTGTAGAATTTTACAAACCTCAGTGTTATTAATATGAGTCTTTAGTTATTATCCATATATATGGATAACAGTCTGCTTTTCCTTTCCTAAATATGTGAATTTTGGCCCACATGATTACAGCACATGTTTGGCTTAATGTTTGCAATATGAGCCCTCCAGAAATAAAATTACCTGTTGTAGTGTGAAGAGAAAAAAAAAGTGAGTAATTGTTACCATAACTAATTGTGATTGTCACAACTGTAAAGGAAGAAGCTTTGTAACAAAAAGTGGGGAGTAGTTAATCTTACAGTCCAAGAACAGAAGGCACTAGGACAATCAAGGGAGAAGGGCATGAGTAGAATGTGGGGCCCTGTCCAGAGAAGCAGTGACACCAGAAATGGAGGCAGAGATGATGACATAGAGAGATAGAGCATCTGAGGCTCCAGACTCATGGAAAGAAAAAGACTGTGTGCTGGAAGCCAGGAGGCAGGCTTGCAGAATGTGCCCTTTAGTTGGTTGTTTAAATGATTTTATATTCCTGAGTGTTTTTGTGTACATTCAAAACAAAACAAAACAAAATACTTTTGAATGATGATGCGTGGAGGGGATTGTAATTATTGCAATGAAATGAAATATGATAGAATGAGTGTAAAACCGATGTTCTTCCATGTAAACTATCATTCAATTCACAATAAAAACTTTTTTTTAAATGTCATTTTGAGGATGAAGGTGTCCCAGACCCAAGCCATAGTATTTTCATTCACTTCATATGCATGTGAAAGTTGGACAATGAATGAGGAAGACTGTAGAAGAATCAATGCATTAGAATTATGGTGTTGATGAAGATATTGTAAGTACCATGAACTGCCAGAAGAACAAATGCATTTGATATAGCCAGAATGCTCCTAGAGTCATACTTAGGATGGTAAGGCTTTGTCTCTTTATTTTGGACATGGTGACAGGAAGGA
Source organism: Chrysochloris asiatica (assembly GCF_000296735.1). Taxonomy (NCBI): domain Eukaryota; kingdom Metazoa; phylum Chordata; class Mammalia; order Afrosoricida; family Chrysochloridae; genus Chrysochloris; species Chrysochloris asiatica. Next base: position 1,768,347 of record NW_006408819.1, read on the forward strand.
TCAGTCCTTGGAGAAGGTCATGATGCTTTGTAAAGTAGAGGGTCAACACAAAATAGGAGACCCCAATAAGATGGATTGACACATAAGCAGCAGCAATGGGCTCAAAGATAAAAACAATTGTGAGGAACCATTTCCAGAGAAGCAGCAACACCAGAGATGGAAGCAGAGATGGGAACATGGAGAGAGGGAGCATCTGAGGACTCTAGATTCATGGAAAGACAGGGACTGAGAGCTGGTGGCCAGGAGGTGACTTGCAGAAGGTGCCGTTTGGTGGTGTAAATTATTATATATGCCTGAGTGTTACAAAAAAAAAAAAAAAAAAAGAGAGAGAGAGAGAGGGAGCTAAAGTGAACAGAAAGAAATACTGTTAACTGATGGTACATAGAGGGGATTATAACCATTGTAATGAAACAAAGTATGTGATGTTTTTAACGTAAAACTGATGATCTGCTCTGTAAACTTTCAAACTTTCACTCAATTCACAATAAAAAAATTTTAAAATTAAAATTAAAAAAAGAAAAACAATTGTGAAGATGTCACAGGACTGGACAGTGTTTCATTCTGTTGTGCATAGGGTCACTATGAGTTGAAACTGACTCTATGACACCTAACAACAACAACAATGCTTGGCATCTAGGACCAGACACCTGGGTATTAGTAGTGCTAACAAGCCACTTCCCAGAAACTTTCATATTTTAAAACAGAAAGAGGAGTTCCCTGCATTCAGAGACAAATAGATGGGCATGCAGAGAGTTCCAAGTCAGATCTGGGTCCCCAGGGATTCCCAGAAGGGAAACCAGAGAGTAGAGGATAAAATGAGACAGTTCTCAGAAAATTTTTCACCATAACTGCAAAACAATTCCAAGAAAAAGTGTTTCTGATGGCTGCTCAAGAGACTCACCTTAACATGTGGACAGAAAATTTACTCATGTGGGCTGGGTATTTTCCCCAGCTAGGTACTCTTCATTTGCATTTTGTTATTTCATTCCCAATTATAATGTGTAATTTAACTGCATGATTTAATTCACTGCCAGAATGCAAAAGTGCAAAATTTTATGTATAAATAATTAGTGACACAGGCAAACACTTGTTATTTTAGAAGGAGCAGCCGGTAGCTAATTGTGCTCACAATTATCTAATTGTAGGTTTAGCAACTTCTGGATTTGTTTTATATTCAATACAGACTCCACGTTTTTTAATTAAAAAAATCATTCCACATTTAAAAGAAGAGTACATAAGTGAAAGGTTATAATACAATTTTGTAAAACATGGAGAGGAATACTATGTGGAGTAAAATCTAATTAGGAGACTAATTAATGCTCCATTGAGACCAGCTGAGATAGTTTAGGACTGTGTTTATTATAGCAGCTAATAGATTCTGTAAGATTGATAAAATCCGATGGGAGAATATGTAAAAACATTCACAGGAAGTAAAAATCAGCAAAAAAATGGAAGTAAATGTTCAATAGTTTTATATATCACTGAGGCACAAATGAGGAAAGACTATAACAAAGACAGGCTAACAAAAGAAGCTAAGGAAAACTTTGGAACCTGATGGAGGATATTAAAGCACAAAGGATAAAATGTTGGGAGAAATAAAACATCTTGATTCTTTATGCTATAACTAAACAATGAATAGCTCATTCCCCTAGAAAGCCTTGGAAAACAACATGGCACATGTGTGAGCACAGCCTATGACAAGGTCATCCATTGCCTGATGCTTCTTTTGCTTTACACATAATATAAATGACTCCAGGAATAAAGCAGAGTAAAATTAATATCGTAAAATAAATAGAGGAAATTATGGTAATTTAGCAAAGAGAGAAAATGAAAAGGCTCTCCCTTCCAGTATCATGTTTGGACTATGCTCAGAAAGCAGTTAAAAGCCAATTTTAATGTTTGTGTCATTTTTCATGCTGAACTTTCTACTTTGATATAAAAAGAGCAAATGTTATTAAACACTTTGATTAGAGACAAAATATAATTTTAGCAATTTTTGATGTTATGATAATTGTGTTGTTTATTGTGTATAAACATCCTAATCAGAATTAATTCTGCTAAATTATTTCAAATACGTTGAATGAAATTGAACCAAACCTATTTATAATCGTTTTTCTAAGATTGCCATACAGATTATTATTTTAAATCCTATTGAATGTTAGACAAACCATATGAGGTGGCTTCCAAAAGTTCATGGAAAACTTCCATTATCTTTCCTTTCCATTTTTCCACAAGCTTTTTGAATCTGCCTTGTATATTATATATATAATCAAATGTAAAAACAAACACTATATCTCTATAAATTTGTGGTTGTTGTTGTTAGGTGCCATTGAGTAGGTACCGACTCATAGCGACTTTATGCACAGCAGAACGAAACACTGCCCTATCCTGGGCCAACCTCACTATCGTTGCCATGCTTGAGACCATTGATGCTGCCACTTTGCCAATCCATCTCGCTGGGGGTCTTCCTCTTTTTCTCTGACCTCCACCTT
>NW_006408819.1:1780443-1781485 GCF_000296735.1 Chrysochloris asiatica
TACCAAAAGAAAAGAATGTCCACACCTTTATCTCTGTAGTTCTGCCAGGCATCTGTGGCCGCTCCGATCCTTCCCCCACGTGGTCTCACCCAAGATGGTAGCTCCTGGAGCCACTGAGCATCCCGGACTAGAAAGCAATAGATTTCTTGCTTCTGCTCAAATTCCCCCAGCTGTGAGCCTTCCAACCTTCTAAATATTCCTTTATATGTGGTTCAGAGTTCTGGGACCATCCCCAGAGCCTGCTTGGTCAGGTATTCTGTGTTGTTGATGGCGGAGCTCTTACTGCACTTCCACCTGATCCGCCATCATAAGAGTATAATACACAGGGTAGATAGGGGCTGGCAACTTAGACACTGACTACTTAAAATGGAGGGTAGGGGGCCAATAAAGGCACAAAGTGACTGGGTTACAAGTTTTCAAGAGGGAGTTTAATTTCAGAGTGTGTGTGGGAAGGTAGAACCCCCACTGAATAGTTTAAATCTTGTCTAGACAGGTCTGGTGAAACGAGATGGGGATAAGATTATTATGACTCAAAAGTGAGTAATTGTTACCATGAATAATTGTGATTGTCACAATTGCAAAGGTAGAAGTTTTGTAACAAAAAGTGGGGAGTAGTTAATCTTACAGTCCAGGAACAGAGGACCTCAGGACCATCAAGGGAAAAGAGCACGAGCAGAATGTAGAACCCTAACCAGAGAAGCAGTGACACCAGAGATGGAGGCAGAGATGAGGACAGGTAGCAGCTAAGGACTCTAGACTCATGGAAAGAGAAAGGCTGTGTGTTGGCAGCCAGAAGGCAGGCTTGCAGAATGTGCTCTTTGGTTATAAATGATTATATATTCATGAGTGTTTTGTGTTGTTGTTGTTGTTGTCAGGTGCTATCAAGTCGGAACCAACTCATAGCTACCCCCATGTACAGCAGAATGAAACAATGTCCAATCCTGGGCCAACCTCACTACCGCTGCCACACTTGATGCCATCAATGATGCCACCAGGCCGATCCATCTCATTGGGGGTCTTCCTCTTTTTCTCTGACCCTCCA
>NW_006408819.1:1782100-1787442 GCF_000296735.1 Chrysochloris asiatica
CCCATGTTCTGTTTGAACAACTACCTCTTGGTCCATGTACAGATTCCTCATGAGCACAATTAAGTGTTAAGGAATATTTATAGTTCTCAACATTGTCCAGAGCTTGTCATGATCCACACAATCATGTTTTCACATTATTTACTGAATACTTGAAAAACTGAGTTACTTTCTTCTCTATTAATTCATTCATATACATACAAATTAAACTTTTGTTGTGGTTAAGTGCCGTCAAGTCAGTACTGACTCATAGGAACCCTATATAAGGTTTCTGAGGAGTGGCTGGTGAGATTGAACTGGCATCCTTGTGGTTCAAACTGACCTTGCAGTCCAGTGCATTAACTCACAGTGCCATACCAGAGGTCTGTAATTCTCAATTAGGGACAATTCCATAATCACATATTGAATTTCTGCATACACAAAACAACATATTTTATCAGGCATATTCCATCAGAAATATCTCTGCAACAATGTTTCTGAGATATTTCCTCAGAGAAATACATATTTTGTTGTATTGGCAGTGTTGATATTTATACTTTAATCAAATAAAATGCACCCTTCTTTAACCAACTGCTTTCCAAGCAATCTTGCATTTTCTAGTCAGACCAAACAATTTTTAACCCAAGGGAGCAACGTTTTTCCAGATGCTTGGGATAAACAAAAAAGACCTGTTCTTTCTAAAGTCATATCTAAGCTTCCTCATTCAAGTTTTACCTCCTCAATTAAGTGCCTTTTCCATAGTACCTGTAACAATGATCCTCTGTCATATATATTTTTGTATTGAATTAGCTATTTGTAATTTTAAACTTATTCCCCAGTCAGAGTGTGATTTTGCAAGCAATAGGACCCAGTGTTGGGATGCAGTGAGAACACAAGTAAATGTGGGTTGATTGCTTGATAATCTGCAGAAAACTGCAAGCAACTGACGCACATTTTAACACCTTACAATTCTGGAAAAGCTATAATCATCCAGTCAAAAATGTAGTCAAGTTTCAGATTCCCAGCAGAGGCTAGGATTTGTTCTCAAACATTCACAAATTGAACTCAGTGAATATTTCCATAAACAGGCACTTTCCTTATATTCATCTTTACCAGCAACATAAATGAAAGGGGGCAAACAATTACCAGGAGCTTGTAAGGAGGAAGAGATGGGAATGATATGTAAACAGGATTCTACTCATTTGAAAATGGAAGATTCTTAATTTACTTTAGGATGGGATATTCCTTAGTTGTTTATCTATATCCCTTCCCTACTTCCTCTCCTCAATCTTATTCACACACATTAGTAAAAGTCACCTTGATAGCTACTAAATATGAAACTTCATCCCTTTCTTGTCCCATTTATCATCAAAATGAAATGTCTAGAGTCAGAACTTGTACTATTTGACTGTGAAGGTAACTCAAGACTGTTATAGCCAGAAATTCTCCAGGGAATCTTGTCTTTCTATTTCTCACCTAAAGGAAAATGACCAAGTCCTGCCTAATGTCAGCCTCAGGGAAAGACTTCAAGAACCAGGAAGACGGTTTACAAATGTCTAAAATTGCCCTGTTTATACTGCAATTTCGAAGTCTCAACAATTCTTTTCTGTGCACTCAGAGCCTTAACTAGAGTGATTTCATATTGAAAAAATTAACTGGAATGGTTTCTGGCTGTGAAATACAAACAAGTTTCCATTATCTCGGTCACTAAGAAGCAGAGAGTAAGGCCCACCCTGTCTGGTGAGCAAGCAATTACCTTCTTGACTTTTGCGGGGTTGGAAAAAAAAAAAAAAACAGTTAATGAACTTGTTATTATTCACTGTCTGCTGAGGAGTTTTGTTGACTTCCCAGTCCCACAGATACACTATGAGGGGTGGAAACTCTCAGGCATGTTGTTTCAGTACTTTCAGAACCCCAGTAATCAAATCACTTACTTCTCCATAAAAGAGAGAATATCCAATATTGAAAAGCATCTTAGAAACTATAAATTGCCCATTTCATGCCAACAATGGGGCCTTTTAAAAGCCTGCTTTAATAGATAATATTCAAGATGTCAGGAGAGGTGGTGTTGATTTCCAATAACTTACTGGTTGTACATTCAAATCAGATGCAATCAGATTCACCTTATAAGTTTTGTCCTTCACTTATATGAATGTACTATGTTTTTCATATCGATTACTTAAAACTGAATTGACATACAAGATGGACCAGGGGACTGGATAATGTTCAGTGTCAGGTTCAAGAGCAGAAAATGCTTTCCCTTGAATGCCTTCAATTATATAATTCCTTGTTGATATGGTAAAATAAGCTCTAATTTAGATAGCCCTTCTGGCCAGTGTTGAATGTTGGTTTATTTTTGAACATCCACACATCCCTTTTCAATTCTAATTATCTGTTTATTTGAACTGGTCTTGGTTATGGTCAGTGGTGAAATGTAAAAGGCTAATTCTAGCTGATGTTTGAAAACGGCTCTACTAGAACTCTACCAGGAACCTCTGGGCTAGGGTCAAGCGAAAGGGGATAAAAGTGAGGGTCATAGGTAAATCAGCAAGAGTTTCCAAGGAGTGAAAGCATAATCAAGCCAGATCTCTTGTCCTAGGGACTACAAAAGAGAGAGATGCCGCATTGGGAGATAGAAGTTTGGAATGGAACACAAAGGTAGAAGATGATGAAGGAAGATAAGGACTGAGAAGCTGAGGGGGAAAAAAAAGCTAATGCAACCAAGAGTATGGATGGACTGAGAATAAGGCCAAATCAAACTTCATGGGTAGTTGATACCTTCTATGAGGATGGGTTTCAAGAAGCAAACTGTGTATATTATTTCTCTGCCAATTCTTGCTATTCCATACTGTAAACCTACTATTTTGGAAATACATCGCCTTGATTACAAGAACAGGTTGGAGAGAGAATGTGCTAAACTGAATCTGCCTACATTTATCAGATGGCTAGACAAACAACACCTACTGCAAATGAGTCAGCACATGAAGGACCCTCTGAACATTCATTTCCATTCTCATCTCCTATGGAACAACTCCAAAAGGACCCTTGCCCCTTTGTTCATTTCAAAATAGATTGATCTACAATCAAGAGATGTATCTATCAAATGTGGACAGATGATCCATAGTTGATTCGTGAGCTCTTGAGGCAGACAGGACAGAATAAATACAGAGTATTCAAATGAAGGCAACCTTTCTGTGCATAAGGTCCTTGCCCATTAAAACTTATAAAAGTTGTCTTTGTCCCCATGTGCAATAGCATGGTTGCTAAATAGGAGCCATTTCATTATGGTGAACTTTGAATTGGATATTCAAAATATTTACATAATACCTCTTCAAATGAAATTGAAATTTTCAAAAACATATATATTTAAATTACACTCTCCTTGTCTGAAATTAGAGGACATGGACAAAATGTTATTTTTGTTGGTTGTATTTTTGAAAAGTAAATGACCCTTTCATGTAGTAATTTTAATGGGTCAGTTAATCAACAGAGAAGTCTCTTGTACTTTTTACCAATATTACTTTTGTATGGTATTCAAAAATGTGTGGAGAGTATACATTGTGCTTTTTGAAAACAGGTACTAATGGAAATTATTTTCCCTATAAATAATGCATCAGAAAGCAAACATAGCCTTTTTCACTATTATTTTTTCAAGTATTTTATTCAAATAATTTTGGAACAATTGAACATACATCATCATCTTTGTCTCTTGTGATTATAAAAGCAATGCATTCCTATTGCAGAAAAATAAAATCTGATGAACAAGTTTAAAAAACATAATCCCATAAAGGCAGAGGCAACCATTGATAATATCTTGGTACATATCCTTTCACTTATATTTCTTTTATGTAATTGAGACCATATTGTGCATACAATTTTATAATCTGTCTTTAGAAGTTAGCATTATAATAAGGTTCTTCATGTTATTAAATATAGTTCAATAACATGATTTTAATAGCTGCACAATAACATATTGTACAGAGGTAATATAATATATTCGAACGTGTCCATGTTCAAATATATTTGAACAATTGGACATTTAGGTTGTTTCTACTTTTCCCTATTATAATCTGATAATCACCTTTGTGCATAAAACTATTTCCTTAAAACAGAGTCAAAGAAATGATATTGCAACGTCAAGGTAAGTCTTATGACCCTTGATATATATTACCAAATAGTTTAACTGAAGATAGCTAAAAATTAATTTTCATAATGACTGAACTCCTCAGTTGAATTATTCTCTGGCCAGTTCTTAAGTAGGACAGAATTTTAATAACTTTAATAAGGACTACATTTAATTGGGCGCCCTGGTGTGGCGCTGTGCGTTAATTAGCTGGACTGCAAAGTTGGTTTGAATCTCAAGATCAGCAGTTCAAGCTCACCAGCCACTCCTCAGAAATTCTGTACAGGATCTCTATGGGTCTGAACCGACTCAACGGCACTCAACAATAACTTATTTGCTCAAGGACTCCTGGTGTGGGCTGTAGAATAAGCACTGGACCTCAAGGTCAGTTTGAAGTATAAAGTCTGTTTGAAACACAAAGTTCAGGATGAGGAATAGCAAAGAAGTGGCTGTTGTTAAATGCTGTCGAGTCGGTTCCAACCCATAGTGACCTTGTATAGGATTTCCAAGGAGCAGCTGGTGAGCTTGAACTGCTGACCTTGCAGTTTAAACAGTTTTACAGTCTGGCACATTAACTCAGAGTGCCACACCAAGACTTATAAAAGGCAACATAAGATCCCCTCCAAGACTGAAACTCAAAGAGAACAAAAGAGCAGGCATGTGAGCTTGCTGGCAACCAGTTAGTCAGCTGGTGAGTGGGAGAGGGGCAAAGGCAGTAATGAAGAAATAAGCTGAGTTCAACCACATTCCGTAGACTCCCATCGACCGATGAGAGAGAGAAGAGGAAGGTCTAGTTGGTCCGAAATGTGGTGAGACCTGGGGACTTCTTAGCCCACAGACAAGGACATAGCCATGGGGGGCTAGAACTGAGAGTGAAACGTCCAGCTGATATGCACAAGAATGCCCAAACTTGTAGATAATACCCATTAGACCTAGCTTCAATGGCTTGATAATCAGGGCTGGACTAGAGGAAGATTGTTAAAAGTTTTTGAAAAAGGAAACAAGTGTAAATCGCAACAATTTGATGAACTTGACCTATACTTATGGATGTAGTACCTCAAAATACCAACAGAGAGGGAATCAATCTTCGCATCAAGGATCAATCCTATCCCCTCTGTACACAGGGTAGATGTTGTTGTTGTCAGATGCCATCGAATCGGAACTGACTAATAGCAACCCCATGCACAGCAGAACGAAACAATTTCCGATCCTGGGCCAACCCCACCACCGCTGCCACACTTGA
>NW_006408819.1:1792232-1808774 GCF_000296735.1 Chrysochloris asiatica
GTTGATAGTTGATCCAAGAAGAATGAAGTCCTTGACAACTTCAATCTTTTCTCCATTGATAAGAATGTTGTTTATTGGTCCAGTGGTGAGTATTTTTGTGTTCTTGACATTGAGATGCAATCCATACTGAAGGCTGTGCTCTTTGACCTTCATCAGCAAATGTTTCAAGTCCTCTTCTGTGTACATCCAAAAAATAAATAAATAAAGAGTGGAAAAGAAGCAAATATACTGTTGAATGATGATGCATGGATGAAATTGTAACCATTGCAATGAAACGAGTGTAAAACCGATGTTCTTCCATGTAAACTATCACTCAGTTCACAATAAAAACTTAAAAATAAAAATTAAAAAGGCAACATAAGAAACTGTTGAACCACTATGGAAAACGGTATGGTGCTTTCTCAGAAAGTTGGGAATAGAAATACCATTGTTGTTAAGTGCCATTGAGTCCGTTCTGACTCATAGCAACCCTGTATAGGGTTTCCAAGGAGCAGCTGATAAGTTTAAACCACCAGTTTTGTGATTCAAATTAACTTTTCGGTCCAGTGCTTTATCACACAGCACTACACCAGGACTCCAGATATACTTATGGTATAGATACCATATGACCCAGCAACCGCTCTACTGGGATTAGACAGATAAGAGCCAGAACACGAATGAATACATGCACACTGTTGTTCATCACAGCACTATTTACAATAATAAAAAGAGGGAGACAGCCTAAATGCCCATGAATGTAAGAGTGGATAAACAAACTTAGTACATACGCACAATGGAATACTATGCAACATGGAAGAATAACGATGAATCGGTGAAACATAACATGGACGAACCTGGAGGACATCATGCTGAGTGAAATTAGTCAATTACAAAAGGACAAGTATTGTGTGAGACCACAATTGTAAAAACTCATGAAAAGCTTTTAATACTAAAAGAAACATCCCTTGCTAGTTACCAGAGGTGGAAGGGAAGGGAGAGCAAGTCACTTGTTAGAAAATAGATGCATGTTAACTCAGGTGACAGTGAGGGCAATATATAAGAGGGAGGTTGGCAAAATGAAGAAGATAAGTGAAGACACAGGGAGGTATGAAAGGGCTAAAGAGTATAGAGATAAATAGTGATTTATATACAACATTGAAACAGCAGTGTTCTGTGTTTAGATAAATGGATAGAGACACAGCGTGAATTGGTATGGGAGGAAGAGTGGGATGTATCTATTTGTCTGTCTGTCTATCTACCTATCTATCTCTATGTATCTATCTACCTAGACATAAATAGGTAGAGAGATAGATAGATAGATATGGATAGACACATACAGATATGTCCCACAAATATAAGAGTTTGAAAGAGGATATTTGTACATGGGTAACCATAGTGAGGAAGCAGGACAATTGTTACGTGGAAGGAATTGCCATCATTGAGATGAAATAAAGTGTATGTTTTGCTGAATGTAAAACTGATTATCTTGTCTGTAAACCTTCATTCAATTTGAAAAAAAAAAAAGTTTATAAAAAAGACTACATGAGGGGTCTCTGTGGTGATAGAACTGTTCTATATCTTAATGGTAGTGGTTGTTGAACTGCGAGAAAATTGCATAAAACTAAACACTAACACAAACTGTGCATAAATAAAACAAGATGAACATGAGTAATGGATTTTACCAACTATGATATCTCAGTGACTATAGTTTTGCAAGAGAAAATATATAAAATGATAAACAAGATTTTGCTGTATTAGTTCTTATATATGAATCTACAATTACATCAAAATGTAAAGGTTAGTATTTAAAAAAGAAGAGATCGCAAGATGATGAAAAAGAAACATGTCAAAATCATACATAAAACAAGAGAGCCAAAAGGTAAACTCAGCACTCAAAGCTACCTTTTAAAAATAATTTATTTTTGTTGCTATTGTTGAGAATATCCAGAGCAGAACATATACCAATTCAACTGTTTCTACAAGTACAGTTCAGTAACATTGATTACATTTTTCGAGTTGTTCCTCCACCATTAACATAAATTTAGGGCCCTCTAAGGTTCCTAACTAATCTTTCAAGTTTCTGTTGTCAGTTTCATCCCAAATAAGCAGATGTTGTTGTTGTTGTTGTTAAGTGCCATGGAGTCATATTTGACTCACTGCAACCCTCCATAGTGTTTCTGAAGAGCAGCTGGTGAGTTTGAACCACTGACTTTGTGATTCAAACCAACATTGCAGTCTAGTGCTTATGCTACAGTGCCACACCAGGACTCCAAATAGATCTTACAAGAGCACAGTTTTCAGGGCAGTCATTCTTTACTAGTTAAGATTAACTATTGTTTGATTTTAAGAATGCTTCAAGAGACATTTCTGGTTTAAGGTTTAAAGATTATCTCAAGGCAGTAGTTTGGGGTTTCTTAATACTACTTTTGCCCTGTGGACCATAAGGGTACGTATTTGCTGGTCCAGACGAAAATGTTGATAAAAATAAGTTACAGGTTTCACAGCCTCTTGGCTCTGGGGAATCAAAACATAAGTTCTGCTAAAGTTGAGGAGTCTGACACACACACCCCTCCCACCACTTTCACATTCAGGATAAACAAGTTCAAAGTAAATCAAAATGCATGGGGACGTACAGCCCAGGTTCTCACCACTAAGGAACAGGAGAAAAGTTAGCAGTTTTGTATTTTCCATGCTCTCAAGTAACATGGCAAAAATAAATGTAAATCTTTGTTTTACCACTTCTCAAATGATTCTTAATTTTTTTTTTTTTTTTCAAAAACACCTACTGCTCACTTATTGACAGTCTCATTATCCAACATGTTGCATTTACGATTGCAAATGATCTGTTCTTGTCCCTGGGTGGATTCAAGTCAGTTCCAACTCATAGTGACCCTGTACAGAATTTTCAAGAGTGGCTGTTGCATTTGAACTGTCAACCTTGTGGTTAGTGATGTTAGCATTCCAGTGCTTATCCTACAGTGCCACACCTGGACCCTGCTATCTATTTTGTATATTAATGAAGTATGTCTGGAAGTAAGGAATGCAAAGTGTCAGGTGCAAGTAATGTTAACTGTTATGGTTAAGTTTATGATTCTCAGTTATGTGATGATGTAATTTGGCAGTTATGTAATGATGTAGTCACCCTCCATTTTGTGAGCTCATGTGGTGATTCCCTACTGTCACATTTTTTTCCCCAAAACAATCCAATTTTTGGAACCCAACCATATCAATATGTCGGGAGTGGATGTACAGAATCATAGATAACCAGCTACATTGTTGTTGTTAAGAGCTGTTGAGTTGATTCCAACTCATAGTGACACTGTATAGGGTTTCTTAGGAGCAGCTGGTGAGTTTGAACTGTCGACCTTCCAGTTCAAACCCGCCTTGTGGTCCAGGGTTCATCGTGCCATGGAGTTGATTTGACTAATTTGTTTGTTGTTGTTATGTGCCCTACAGTAGGTTTCGACTCATAGCGACCCTGTACAGGGTTTCTGAGGCTGTAAATCTTTACGGGAGCAGGCAGCCTCGTCTTTCCCCCCCCCCCCCCCCCCCCCGCAAAACAGCTGGTAGTTTCGAATTGCTGACCATGAGATTAGCAGCCCGATTTGTAACCACTATCCTACCAGCGCAGCGACCCTGTATAGGATTTCTGAGGCTGTAAATCTTTAGGGGGCGCAGAAAGTCTTATCTTTCGTGAAGTAAAGTAACAATAGTGAAAAAAGGCAAAAGAGAGAGATAACATAATCAGACCCATAAAGACTTCAGATACTGGAATGATCTGTTCACACATGATAAAAGAGATATGTTAGGATGAAAACAGAAATTTAAAAAAAAGCCTAAAAATATCTACATGTAACTGAGCAGAAAAGACATTTTGTCTCCAAAGGACCACCAAGTACACTGTTAGCTGCATTTTTAGGAACAATACTGGATGCCAGAAGAAGCAATCTAGCAGATTTGGAAAAGGAACAAAATTTTACAATTGTGAAAGTAAAAAAACATAATAAACAAAATTAATGTCTCAGAAGAAGTATTAGATTTGTCACTGCTGAAGAGTCAGCTCCAACTCATAGCGACCCTGTATAGGGTTTCCGAGGAGCATCTGGTGAAGCTTTGCAGTCTGACACACTAACTCCACAGCACGGCGAAGAGAATGCTGAAGATTATTTCGTAAAATTCAACAGCCATTCCTTACTAAAAGTCTTAGCAAACTGTAAATAGAAAGGTAACTCCTTTACCTAATGAAGTGCTTCTCAAAACCAAGCAATGTAAAATACTTTCAGCAAACAGCATATGTGAAAATGAAATATGAAAACTTTATTTTTTGTGATAAAATATGCATCAACGCACTGTTTATCATTTTAACGATTCTTGAGTGCAGGATTTAGTAGCATTAAGTACATTCACAGTGTTCCTTGACCATCATTATTCTGGTAGCGTAGTGGTTACGAATCGGGTTGCTAACCTCACGGTCAGTAGTTCCAAATACCAGTGGTTCAGCAGCAGAAAGATGAGGCTTTCTGCTCCCTATGCAGGATCGCTATGAGTCAAAACCAACTCCACCACACAACACCACCGCCATTATTTATTTCTGAACTCCTGGTGTGGCGCTGTGGGTTAGTGTGTTTGAACCACAAGGTTGGCGGTTCAAGCTCACCAGCTCCTCATAGGAAATCCTACACAGGGTCCCTGTGGGTCGGAACGGACTTGACAGTACTTAACAAAAAAAAAAAAAAAAAAAACAAAAAACTATTTCATTACCCAAAAAAGACACTCAGTATTCCAGTAACAATAACTCCCTATTCACCACTGTCAATGGAATTGTTTTCTAAATTTCCTTCTTCCATTGTTTATTTATGGAACCCTGGTGTGGTACAGTGGGATAAAGCACTGGACTGCAAGTTCCTTTTTATTTATTTGTTTATTTTAAATAACATGACTTTAATTTCCTCAGTACATTGATGTAAGGGTTGAGATAGTGCAGACAGGGGATTAGGGTCACTTGAGTTTTGCTTTTTCTTGGGTTAAAGTTAATGTCAATGTCAATGAGCACAGGCCTCAAATTGCTTTCTGCCCACCCTTTCCCATCATCACTTTAGAATTCCATGTTAGGATAACTGTGGGGTTATGGATGATCTTTGCTGTTCTGGATCCGCCTCCATCTTAAGGAGACTCTATAACTGGGCCAAAACTATGGAACTTTCTCAGTGTTTTTGCCTTTTCTCCTCATGGCAACTCAACTTTTATAAACTAAGAGGCTTCAAAAAATTAATGGAATGTACAAAGAACAGTGCTGAGGATTGAAGATGCTTGTAATCAACTAGTCCAACTGACTAACGGAATATGGAACATCAGACTCCACGACTCTGAAGTCAGAAGAACTAGATGTCCCTGGCTACCACTACCAACTGCTCTAAAAGGAATCACATTAAGTGGTTCCAGATAGAGTGGGAAAAAATGTAGAACAAACTCAAAATTATTTTAAAAAGAAAGACTGGGCGCACTGGTTAGAAACAGACTAGAGGAACCCGATCCTATGATCCTCCTTTAGGTCCAAATAGGATTGGCATTTTGGGATAGACAGAAACTTTGGGAAGGGAAGGGTTTTTCTCCTCATATTTGGAAGATGGGATCTTTTGATCCACCATGGTTGTCTTTGGCATCTGAAAAGACAATAAGGTGAGCACAGGGCTTGGTCTGGGGAAAGGGGATGGGGAATGGATGAGAAGGGCTGCTTTATGGGAAGAAGTATGGGCCAAAGAGGGGCTTGTTCAAGGCAAGGACATGGAAGGAGCCTTGGAAGGATCAGTGGGGAAGAAGAGAAGGAGCTTGGGTGGGGATGGCTCACTTTAACGCTGCCTCTTCATTTGGAATGAATGGGGGACTTCCTCTTCCTCCATCCAGTGCTTATGGCTGATTGTTTATCATTTGTGATCAAACTTGTGGTTTCTTGGTCATCTTCACCATTTTGAAGTCTGAAAAGGGTTCTATTTCAAGCCTCCTGAACCCCTGATACATAGCTGCCCAAGATAATGAAGAGGCACGTCTTTCAGCTTTGTTTGGTCAGCAAGAAACTGCCTAGCCAATGGGAGTCCAGGGAAGATATAACATCACAAAGTGAGTACTGGGCTTTTTGTTGGGGAGAGGGATGCTGGGGAGGCCAACATGAGCTTTAGACATCATAAAGCATATGCTGACATGTCTGTGGTGGGTGGGAGGAGATATGAAATTGAGGCAAAGATGCTGTGGAGAAACAAAGCATTTATTTGGAAAATATATCAATTTGAGGACAAAGGTGTGTCTGACCCAAGCCATGGTATTTTCTTCTTCTTTTTTTTTTTTTTTCCATTGTTTTTAAATTTTTATTTTCTTTATGCCTTGACCACATTTCTTTTCTTTCTTTTTTTAAGGTTTTTATTGTGGATTGAGTGAAAGTTGACAGGGAAGATCATCAGTTTTACATTCAGAGCTATGGTATTTTCAATTGCTCCACATGCATGTGAAAGTTGGACAATGAATAAGTAAGACTGTGGAATATTGCTACATGTTGTATAAGAATATTAAAAGTACCATGGAGTGCCAGAAGAACAAACAAATCTGTGTTGGAAGAAATGCATCCAAAATTCTTCTTAGAACCCAAGATTGCAAAACTTTGCCTCTCCTATTTTGAAACATTCTTTCCTGGAGAAGGACATAATGCTTGGGGAAATGAAAGCCAGTGGAAAAGACGAAGACCACCAAAAAGATGGAATGATACAGTGGCAGCAGCAATGGACTCAAGCTTAACAACAATTGTGAGAATGGCACAGGACTGGGCAGTGTGTTTCCTTCTGTTGTGCACAGTGTTGCTATGAACCAGAACCAAACATAATAACAACAATAACAAACATTCTGTGTTGGCTACCAGGGGTAGGAAGGAAGAGAATCATTTTCTGCATACAGTGTAGACACATCTCAACTTGGGTGACAAGGAAGGCAGTTAAGAAGAATGGGAAGGGAAAAAGAGAAAAATCAGATTTTTTTTTTTTCATAGTGGAATGGGGGCAGTATATACTTATTTTGTCATTGGGATAAACCATGAAAAAATGTCCAGCAAATAAAATGGGAAAGAAAAAAATGTAGCTTTAGTGTCTCAACATATCCTCCATCTATGTCTGTACACTTCTGAAGGCAGTGTTCTTATCTCTAGTACTTCTCTGAAGAGTTCTACACTCTTCAATTTGTTATTGTTTTCAAGTGCTTTTGAGTCCATTCTGACTCATTGCGACCCTAAGGAAAAGCTAGTGAGTTTTATATACCACCACACAAGTACTCTTCAGTTTATACCAGATCAAAATGGCAGTTTTGGCATACCTCAGGGCCAGATACCATGTTCCTTTGAATGTTGTGTTTGATTGGGGAACAAAACTAAGACTGAAGGGGCAATATTCAGTTTGTAGGTTGAATGAGCCACCAATCGACTACCAGTTTGCCATACTGTGATGACTTGTGTGTTGCTGTGATTCTGGAAGCAATGCTACAGGTATTTTAAATACCAGCAGCTGTACCCACAGTGTACAGGTTTCAACTGAGCTTCCAAATGATGACAGACTATGAAGAAGGAGAGATGGAGTACTTCTGAATACTTAATCATTGAAAACCTTATGAAAAGCAGTGGAACACTATCAGCATCAGATGATTGTATATTGAAAGATGATGAAGAGCACCAGAATATTCTCAGATACAGTGCCACAAGATGAGTCCCTCAGTTTGGAAGTCACTCAAAACGTGATTGGGGAAGAGCTGCCTCCTCGAAGTAGAGTTGGCCGTGATGATACGAATGGAGTAAAGCCCTCAAGACATTCAGTTGCTGATGGGGCACAACCCAAAATGAAGAGAAGCAACAGTAAACATCCATTAATACTCAGAACATGGAATGTATGACCTATGAAAATAGGAAAATTGGAAATGGTAAAAAATGAAATGGAACGTATAAACATCAATATCCTAGGCATTAGTGAGCTGAAATGGACTGGTACTGACCATATTGAATCTGACAATCACATGATTTACTATGCTGGGAATAATAAATTGAAGAGGAATGGCATTGCATTCATTATCAAAAAAAGCATATCAAGATCAGTCATGAAGTACAATGCTGTCTGTGATAGGCATGGCACTGAAGGATCAGCACTGAACTGCCAACCACAAGGTGAGCAGTTCAAACTCACCACCTATTCCTTGGAAACCCTATGCAGGGTCACGATGAGTTGGTATCAACTCAATGGCACTTACCAACAACAATACAAACAAGGAAGATCAGTTAGTACTACTGTTACTCAAATTGCATGCCAACCACTAAAGCCAGTTATGATGACATTAAATAATTCTACCAACTTTGTCAGTCTGAAATTGATCAAACATGCAATCAAGATGTATTGATAATTACTGGCTATTGGAATGCCAAGGTTGGCAACAAAGAGGGAGGATCAGTAGTTGGAAAATAAGGCATTGATGATAAAAACGATGCTAGAGATCACATGATAGAATATTGCAAGACCAATGACTTGTTCATTGCAAATATCTTTTCTAAACAATATAACAATATAAATAATATGAAAGATGACTATACACATGGAATCACTAGATGAAATACACAGAAATCAAATTGACTACACATCTGTGGAAATAGATGGTGGAAAAGCTCTATATCACCAGCCAGGGGCAGACTATGGAACAGACCATCAGTTGTTCACATGCAAATTCATGCTGAAGGTGACAAAAATTAAAATAAGTCCAAGAGAGCCAAAATATGAACTTGAATATATTCCACCTGGATGTAGAGATCATCTGAAGAACAGATTTGATACATTAGACACTAAAGATCTAGGACCAGAAGAGTTGTGGTACAACATCATGAATATCATAAAAATTAATAAAAGAAGAAAGCAAAAGGTCATTGTGAAGACAAGAATGAAAAGAATAACGTGGATGTCACAAGAGACTCTGAAACTTTCTCTCCAGCATAGAGATGCTAAAGCAAATGGACGTAGTGAGGAGGTACAAGAGCTGAACAGATAATTTCAAAGGCCATCTCAAGAAGACAAAGTCAAATATTATAATTAAATGTGCAAAGATCTGGAGTTAGAAAACCAAAAGTGAAGAATATGCTCAGCATTTCTTAAACTAAAGCAATTGAAGAAAAAATTCAAGCTTAAACTTGCAATACTCAAGTATTCTGTGGGCAAAATATTGAATGATGCAGAAGTCATCAAAAGAAGAAGGAAAGAATACAGAGAGTCACTGTACCAAAAAGAAATGGTTGATGTTCAACCATTTCAAGAGGTAGCATATGATCAACAGCCAATGATCCTGAAGGAAAATGTCCAAGTTGCATTGATGGCATTGGCAAAGAACAAGGCGCCAGGAACTGACGAAATGCAAATTGAAATCTTTCAAGAAAGTGAGGTGGCACTGGAGGCACTCACTCATTTATGCCAAGAAATTTGGAAGACAGCTACCTGGCCAACTGATTGGAAGAGATCTGTATTTGTGCCCATTCCAAAGAGAGGTGACCCAAAGGGTTGCAGAAATCATCGGACAATATCATTGATTTCTCATGAAAGTAAAGTTTTACTGAAGATAATACAGAAATTGCTGTAAGCATACACTGACAGAGAACTTCCAGAGGTTCAAGCCGGAATCAGAAGAGACCGTGGAATGAGGGATATCATTGCTGATGTCCAATGGATCTTGGCTGAAAGCAGAGAATACCAGAAAGATGTTTACCTGTGCTTTATTGACTACACCGAGGCTTTTGATTGTGTGGAACATGACAAGCTATGGACAACATTGTGAAGTTTGAGTATTCCAGAACACTTAATTGTGCTCATGAGAAACCTATATATAGAACAAGAGGCAGTTTGAACAGAACAAGGTAATGCCGAATGGTTTAAAATTAGGGAAAGCGTTCACCATACTTACTCAGTCTGTATGGTGAGCAAATAATCCAAGAAAATGGATTAAATGAAGAAGAATGCAGATGGTGCAATTTTGCTTGCTGAAAGCAAAAAGGACTTAAAATACTTACTGGATTGGAAGATGGTGGCTCCATTAGGTGGTATGTTCTCCAGGCAGCCACTGGGGGGCCCTCCCCACCCCCACAAGGGACTTCCCAGCCAGGCTTCAATTTTTCAAGCTGCACTAGGGCCTCCCAGATCCTCTAGCAATACTTTGTTGGACGAACTGGAGTCCTCTTTCAAGGCCTGCTCTGCTTCTCTGGTGAGTCAGGACTATGTCAACGGCACCAATCAGGAGGAAATTCGAACTGGTTGTTTATCAGTGCATTCCAAATTGTCTGGACATTACAAGACAGGCAGAATGGTGTTCCTTACCAAAAAAAAAATTAGTTATCTGTCCAGAAACATCTGACCAAGCTGCAGCATTGGAAGCAGGTGCTGTGACGCACAAAAAGCTGGCCCACCTCCTGCAGGGTTCCTTGGCCTACCCGGAGCAGGCGTCAGCCAACATCTCTATGCCAAAGAAGCATATCTGAGCACCTGAGCCGATGGCCTCCCCCCTCCCCCGGATACCTGTTCTCATGGACATGACCTCATGGGAGAACACATTGACAAAGAAAGAGATGGTTTTTGTCTTATGGTCCCACCTGAGCTTTGTATCCTTGTTTTATAAGCTGTTGATTTTCAAGTACTTTCTAATATGCCGATAGCTTTGGTAAGCCAGGCAGATTTATTTTGTGTTTAAATTTAGAGTTAGTTTCGTGTGATGCCAATTACTGATTCCTTTTTAGAGTTTTAAGGGTTGTGTGTGTGTGTGTGTGTGTGACTTTTAATCTCATCCTGTATGTCCAGTTGTCAGATGAATTTGTCTGATTGGAAGGGAGTAAATGACACTCTTCTGGACATCGGGAGATGAGGATATGGGTTGTAAGCCTCTTGTGATAATTAGTCCTCAGTACAGACATACCTCAGAGATATTGGGGGGTCGGTTTTAGACCACCTCAATCAAGCAAATACGGCAATTAAGCACATCTTTCCAGGTCTATATGGCAGTTTTGCTTGCACTATACTATAGTCTATTAAGTACGCAATAATATGATGAAAAGGTTTGAAACACTGTGAGAACGATCAGAATGTGACACAGACAGGAAGTGAGCACATGCTGTTGGAAAAGTGGCACCAGGAAACTTGTTCAATGCAGGGTTGCCACTAGCCTTCCATTTCTTATAAATATGTCTACAGGGTGCAGTAAAGCGAGGTGTGCCTGTAGTCACGTGGGTACACTTGCGAGTGTGTGATGTTCCAGACTCTGAACTACCTCAAGACGAGGAATCTAATGCAGCACTGTCTGCCATGCAGTCAGAGTTCTCCAAGTGAGGGTATTCTGTAAATATGTAGAAGGAGTGTACCATCCTAGTTTAGTGTAGCGGTAGTACTACTTTTGTTTGGATAAGGTTATTCCTTGGTATTTAATTACTCTTTTGAAGAGGGTGTGAACAGTAGGAGCGGGGAGAAGCTAAATTGTGTAGTGCCCTGTATGAAGTGAATTCCTGTAAGGAGCGGGTATAATACACATTTCTGTTCAAGTTAATTAGATTTTAACTGCTACCGGGGACTATATTATTTTTATAAAGAATGCTACAGTCGCCATTGTTGTGAGAAGGTCTGTTTCACCATTAAAACACTAAAGAAAAATCAGGTGTGCACCTACTACATGCCAAGTACTGCTCTAAGCACTGAAAGGCACAACAGTGACTAGGGCAGACATAAATGGCACCGGCCTCCTAGAGGAGTATAACTATGTGAAAGTTTATCTGTTTTGTAAAGTCAGCTCCTCAGTGGGTAGGCTCGCTGAGAGGGCACCATACAAACACTTTTAGTATGTTCTGACTCATGGTGACCCATATATTAGATATAACTGCTCCATTGGGTTTATGTGGTGTGGTACTACTGTAGGATAAGCCCTGGACTGCTAACCACAAACTTTGCAGTTCTCACACATCAGGCTGTTCCATGGGAGAAAAATGAGACTATCTGCTCCCGTAAAGATTTGCAGTCTCAGAAACCGTATATAAGCTTGTTGTGAGTTGGAATTTGGTTTGGGATTTCTTTGTTTGCATTTCTACAGAAGCAGATTGCCAGGCCTTTTTTCCCATTACACCCTTGGATAGGTTAGAACCACCATGCTATGGTTTAGTTGTTGTTGTTAAGTCTTATCGAGTCAGCTGGTAAGCTTGAACCACCTACCTTGCAGTTCAAACTGACTTAGCAAGCCAGCGCATTAAACCATAGCACCACACCTAGGGTCCAGATGCCACCTAGGGTCCACCAAGGAGTCCTGATGTGGTTCTATAGGATAAGCACTAGACTGTTAACCACAAGGTCAGTGGTTCAAACCTACTAGTCCTTCCTTGGAAACCCTATACAGGGTCACTATGAGTAGAAAACAATTCAGTGGCACTTAACAATAACAACGGGGACCTCCCAATTACTAAACAATGCCATATTCTGCATGCTACTTTCTATAACTTTTGTTTGGTGTAGCTAGAGTTCATAGAGCCTGCCTGCTTTTTTAAGCCTAGTATAGTTGGTTGGTGTGTGTCGTCGAGTAGGTTCTGAATTACAGTGACCCTTTATAGGGTTTCCAAGGCTATAATTCTTTACGGGAGCAGAAAGCTTCATCTTTGCCCTGCAGAGCTACTGGTGGATTTAAACTGCTGACTTTGCAGTTAGCAGCCCAGCTCATAATCCACTACATTACCAGGGCTCCTGGTATAGCTGGAGACCATTGAAAACACACAAGGTGCCTGGTACCTTCCTAATGGCACAATAATGACTTTGAATTCATTTTAATACTTCATATTTCTCAAAATCAAAACACAAGTAAATAGAACTAGATAAAACATGATGAACACAAACAATGTCATGTAATTGTACATATGAAGAATGTAAGAATGGCAAATATTTTGTTACATATACAGGGAAGTTTCTAAAAGTGTGTGGGAAAACAGAATTTTAAAAAATGGAATTCTTCCATGAAATTTCTGATGGTTCCCTCACATGTTTACCACTTGACAGCACTTAACAACAACAACAAAAATAAAACAACAACAGTGAAACAAGTCAAGGTGGTTTGAGCCTCAGACCATACCACCAAGACTTACAGATTAAAATAGCTTAATGTTTAAAGTAGGTTACCAAGTTCAAAACAGAACAAAGTGACAAATGAGTGTCTGGCATAAAAATAGGTACAAATTTCAGAGCTTGCTTCATAAAAGAAATAATCAGACTAATAAATCACTGAGTGATCATAAATAACTAAAATACATAGTGCAAGCAAATGATTAATATATTTTTTAGTGCGGTTCTATATGGATTCCTGGTGTGGCATTGTGGGATAAGCACTGGACCATAAGGTTGGTTTAAACTGAAAGGTTGGCAGCTCAAATCCACCAGCTGCTCCTCAGAAACTCTATACAGGGACAGTATGAGTCAGAACCAACTCAACAGCACTTAACAACAACTGTAGGATATACACTGGACTGAAAACCACAAGGTTGGTGGTTCAAACCCACCAGCCACTCCATGGGAGAAGGCTAAGGATATCTGCTTCTGCAAAAATTTATAGCCTCAGAAACCCCATACTGGGTCACTATGAGTCGGCATCAACTCAATGGCACCTAGCAGCCACAACACATTTCAGACACTAAATTTCATTATCATGAATTTTTTTTTTCAAATGGAGAAGGTAGGAACTAGTACCTCGTTTTCTCTAAAATTTTATTAGCAAATTCACTACAAATTTATTACTTGTAAAGAACAGTGTTGATGTTTTGAACACTACTAGGGGAAAGTCCCCCTATAAGTCCAAGCTGCAAACATGTAATTCTAAAGAAAAGATTAATTCATCATTGCCAAAATCAATGCAATTCCAGGAAACAAGAAAATGTCATTGCTTACCTTTGCAGTCAAAATGGATAATATTGGCAGTCTAAACTTGACTACTTTGCAGAGAAGTAGCCCAGTTTGCAAAAAGAAAAAAAAAAAAAAAATCACCTCCAGATTTCTTCTTAATAAAGAAGTCTACTGAGAGCCTGTAAATGTGCTGTCAAAGCCGTGAGATAGAAATAGAGAAGTGTTTCTGAACAGCCTTGCTTTTCAGATATGAGATGTCTATTTCTCTAGATCATAAACACTGAGGTTTCCAGCTGGGTGGATATCAGGTAACTCAACAGCCTCAATCCCACAGAAGGAGAGCTTATCCATAGAGAGCAACAAAAGGTCATTTAAGTTGAATAAGGAACACTGTGAAAAGGTCTAGGTCCACTGGGTCTTAAGGGCTCATGAGTATAACATAGTCCAAACGGACAACAATGTTCAGCATCATGCTTTGGTAAAAAGACACTGGAATCTTAAAATCACATGAGCAGCCAGCTAAGGTATTGGTCTCTCCCTGTCGGGAAGAAAGAAGAGTGATGAAAATCAGAGATGCATGAAAACAACTTGTCCATTGGACCAAAAGACCATGTAAACATCAGTATCCACAATTCTGAGACCAGAACAAGATGGTGCCTACCTACCACTACCAACTGTTCTGAAGTGGATCACATTTGGAGGTCCTGGATAGAGTGGGAGAAAACTGTGGACTGTAACTCAAAGTCAACAAGACCAGGCTTACTAGTTGGATACACTATTAGAACTCTCAAGAGCCACACTTCAGATCTAGAGCTAAACTCACTCCATTTGGCTTAATTTTCAGTCAAACAACAGATAAATCTACAAGAGGAACAAAAACATTAGTGAGGTCCACATACCTTAGAATAATCAACCACTGTAGATCAAAAAGACAGCATTTTGTGAAGGACAAAATCAGAAGGGCTATTAAAGAAGGAGGAATGGAAAGAAGAATCATGGAAAAAGTGGGATAAATGATCTACATTGAAGAGATTATGAGATGTTAAATGTAAAACTGATGATCTACTCTGTACATTTTCACCCAATTCACAATTTAAAAGTTTTGTGTGTTTTTTTGTGTGTTTTTTTTTTAAAGAAGCATGACAAGCAAGTGTTGGTCTCTCCCTGTCCAGGGAAAAGAAGAATGAAGAAAATTGAGGATGCATAGAAATCATTAGTCCAATGGACTAAAGGACCATGTAAACATTACTCTAAATGACCCTGAGACTAGAAGAACTAGATGGTGACTACCTACCAATACCAACTGCTCTGAAAGGGACCACATTAGAGGATCCTAGATAGAGAGGGAGAGAAATTAAGATAAAGCACAAAACAATGAAAGAAAAGACCAGTCCTACCATTCATATATAAATGGGTGGAACCCCCAAGACTATGACCCTCAGTCATACTTCAGATATGTATGGAATTGTACTCACCCCTATGGTTCAATTTTCAGCCAAACAATAGATAGGTGTATAAGCAGATCAATAATACTAAGGAGGTATACACTGCTTAGAAAAATCAACTATTGGAGATCAAAAATGAAGTATTTTCACAACAAAAAAAAAAAAAGTTCAAAAAGGTTTGGGGAAAAAAAAGAGGAATGAGAACAGGAAACACAAAGAGGAAGTTGGATGCTTTATGCTAAATTGTGGGAATTGCAATAAAAGAGATGAAACAAAATGTGTATGGATTGTTGAATGGAAAATTGATTATCTGCTCTGTATCTTTTTACCTAATTCATAATAGAAAGTTCAAAAAAACACAAATAATCAATAAAATATTTTTTAAAATAAGAAAAGATCCAAGTACATGAAGTCAAAGCATCTGAATAAAATGTAGGCACTTCTCTTTGACATTTGGATGACTTATTTATATCCATAGTACAGGATTTAGATCCTAGTCTCAATTACTAAGCTGCTCTTCTTTGGGTCCCAAGACCTGAGAGGATGATGTGCTGTGTGGGGAGGCCCATGAATGGATTTGTTGCAGTCAATGATGGTTGGGATAACGAATAAGCATTAGTGATATCTTGGCCAGAATCTGAGTGCTGGCAGTCCAATAGTCCAATGTCACAGTATGCTAGGATGTCTACACCTTTTGCCCCCATACCACCACAATGCAGAAATGGCATGCATTGAATCACAGATTCAAAGTACAAATGAGGAATGAGGAAGTTAAAATAAGGAATGTTGCTTTAACTGGATGCTTTCAATGTGGCTCCTCCATAGTAAAAAACAGAGCTGAGGAAATGAAGAGAAAATTGAGATTTTCAGTTTGATTTTGACACTGACTATTTGTCAGCTTGAGGACTAAGGTGCACCTGACCCAAGCCTCGATATTCTCAATAACCTCATATGCATGCAAAAGCTGGACAGTGAATAAAGAGGTCTCTCACTCCCCGATTTCAAAATTTACTACATGGCTACAGTGGTCAAAACATCCTGGTACTGGTACAATGGAAGATACATTGATCAATGGAACAGAATCGAGAATCCAGAAATTAACCAAACCACATACAGCCAAATGATTTTTGACAAAGTGCCTAGGCATATTCCATAGGGAGTAGACAGTCTTTTTAACAAATGGTGCTGGCAGAACTGGAAAGCGA
>NW_006408819.1:1809678-1810464 GCF_000296735.1 Chrysochloris asiatica
TACCTTGAAGAACAACAAGGAAGTTTCAAGCCATCGCATAACATGGATGAACCTTGAGAACATTATGCTGAGTGAAATTAGTTAGTCACAAAAGGAGAAATACTACATAAGACCATTATTGTAAAAGACTAAGAAAAAGAACCCACCCAAAAGGTGGGGTGGGAATCTAAAAATATAAGTGCTGATCATTGGTATGTATGGGATGAGAGGTGGGGAGGGAGGGAAAGAAAGAGCACAGGGTAGGGGATAGACATAGGAGAGCCTGGGAGCGGGTGGGGGGTGAGGGGTGGTGGGGGAAGGCTGGCAATACATAAGAAGGGGGAGGGGCAAAAGAAGAACAAGGCGGACAGTAGAACAGTTGGGCAGGTTTGCATGGGCTAGGTAGGACGAGGTATGCACAACCCTGGAATAATGAGGCTTCAGGATACAGGGATTGAGGGATGGCTTGAAAGGGGAAAAAGAGGGGAGTAATGTTAGGATGCTTGCCCATCTTTTGAATCTTGGTCTCCCTTGTCTACCATGGTGAAATAGACACTTGGGGGTGTGGGAATAGCCAGAAACATCACAACAGAAAACATGTGGGCCCGGATCCAGCCTATAAGTAACTGAAATACCTTGGGGGCAGGGGGGACTGCCCAGACCTAAAATGATGGGGAGACTATGATGGTATGGACAGATGGAGTGGCTGGGGACACGGGTCTCAGGGAGGGAGAGGAGCTGTTTGCTGACAGCCAAGGGGGGTGGGCCTGTGGGGTGTATCCTTTGGTTATTTGATGATGCACAGAG
>NW_006408819.1:1810802-1812776 GCF_000296735.1 Chrysochloris asiatica
AAGGAGGCTTCCTGCAGAGCCTCTACACTACACAAGACCATAGGTGGAATCCTGAACAGCATCCAGAATCTTCTGAGGGGAAATATCCACTTGAAAGCACAGGCAGACCAGCCTGGAGTGTCCAGAAGAACAAAAAATACTTCCTGAAAGAAAGACTGACAGGAAAAATACAAAACAATATAGGTAGGCCAACTGATTACTACAAGAACAAACAAGTGGCTCACCCAGGAGACATCAAGGCAAGTGGCCGGGTCTCCCTCAGGGCATGCTCTGATTGGTGACCACATTCGTCCCCGATAAGGGGAAAACAGCAATGAAGCTGCGAGCTAAGCCCTACAATGCTCAATAGACTCCTGTGAACCCAGATAGAGACCTGGTTGGCCAACAGTGTGCCAAATCCAGGGGACTCTTGGACCAAGAGTCAGCGACATAACCGCAGAGGAATAGAGTGGAGAGTGAAGTGCCCAGCTGATAAGAAGAGAGGGCACATGCATAAGTATACCCACACTTGCAGATAATACCCACTTGACCTGGCTTCAATGGCTGAATGATCATAGCTCAAACAGAAGAAGAAAGAAGAGGGAAAAAAGAATAATCTGATAAAATTTTATGAACTTTACACACACCTATGGAAGCAATAGCTCAAAAGAGTGAACAAATCTTCACAGCAAGGATAATTCCCAACTCCTCCGCACCCGGAGAGGACAGGGATGAGCAACTTGGACATTGGCTACTCAGAATGGGGGGTGGGGGGGCTACAGAGGCAAGAAGTGACTGGGTTACGAGCTTTCAAGAGGGAATGTAGATCCAGAGGGCATGGAAGAAGGTAGAATCGTCACTGAATAATATCCATTCTGCTTATTCAGGGCTGATGAAAGGAGATGTGGATAGTTCTCTTGCAACACAATAGTGAATAATTGTTATCAGGACTGATTGTAAGGGTTGGAAATGTAATGGTAGACATTTTGGGGCAAAGGGAGGGGAATGATTAATCATGCAATCTAGAAGCAGAGTCCCTGGGACCATCAAAGAAGAAGAGTAGAGAACGGAACCCTACCCAGAGAAGCAGTGATGCCAGGGATGGAGGCAGAGATGACGACGTGGGATGGAGCAGCTGGACACTTTGGACCTGGAGAGAGAGGGGGGGAGGTATGCAGACGACCAGGGGGCAGGCTTGTGGGGTATACCCTTTAGTTGATGGATGATGCATGGAAGGGATTGTAACCATGGCAAGGAAACGATATACAACTGGATCAATGTGAAGCTGATGTTCTCCCATGTAAACTATCACATAATCCACAATAAAGCATTAAAAAAGAAGAAGGAGGAGGAGGAGGAGGAAGGAAGTAATACACAGAGTTACTGCACAAAAAGAAAATGGTTGATGTTCAATCGTATCAAGAGGTAGCATATGATCAAGTCCCGATGACACTGAAAGAAGAAATCCAAGGTGCATTGAAGGAATTGGCAAAGAACAAGGCACCAGGAATTGATGGAATCAAAATTGTAATATTTCAAGGAAGTGAGGCGGCACAGGAGGCACTCACTTATTTATGCCAAGAAATTTGAAAGACAAATACCTGGCCAACTGATTGGGAAAGATCCATATTTGTGCCCATTCCAAAGAGAGGTGACCCAACGGAATGCAGAAGCCATCAGACAATATCTTTGATATCCCATGCAAGTAAAGTTTTACTAAAGGTAATACAGAAACCTGTAGGCATACATTGACAGAGAATTTCCAGAGGTTCAGGTCAGATTCAAAAGAGGACGTGGAATGAGGGATATCATTACAAATGTCCAATGGATCTTAACTGAAAGCATAGAGTACCAGGAAGGTGTTTACTTGTGCTTTATTGACTACACAAAGGCTTTCGATTGTGTGGATCATGACAAGCCACGGACAACATTGCAAAGTATGAGTATTCAGGAACACTTAATTGTGCTCATGAGGAATCTGCACACGGACCAAGA
>NW_006408819.1:1813035-1814703 GCF_000296735.1 Chrysochloris asiatica
TGCTGCTTCTGTGAGTGTTGATAGTTGATCCAAGAAGAATGAAGTCCTTGACAACTTCAATCTTTTCTCCATTGATAAGAATGTTGTTTAGTGGTCCAGTGGTGAGAGTTTTTGTTTTCTTTACATTGAGATGCAATCCATACTGAAGGCTGTGCTTTTTGATCTTCATCAGTAAATGTTTTAAGTCCTCTTCACTTTCAGCATCAAGGTTGTATCATCTGCATATCTCAGGTTGTTGATGAGTCTTCCTCCAAGCCTGATGCCACGTTTTTCTTTGTATAACCGGAAATCATCTGACAATCTCTTTGATATCCTATGCAAGTAAAGTTTTACTAAAGGTGATACAGAAATGCTGCAAGCATACATTGACAGAGAACTTCCAGAGGTTCAAGCCAGATTCAGAAGAGGCCGTGGAATGAGGGAAATCATTGCTGATGTCATATGGATCTTGGCTGAATGATGTCTGATGGATCTTGGCTGAAAGCAGAGAATATCAGAAAGATGTTTACTTTCTGATGTGCTTTACTGACTATGCAAAGGCTTTCGATTATGTGGATCATGACAAGCTATGGACAACATTGCGAAATATGAGTATCCTGGAACACTTAATTCTGCTCATGAGGAATCTGTACCTGGGCCAAGAGGCAGTTGTTTGAACAGAACATGGGAACCCTGAATGGTTTAAAATTAAGAAAGGTGTGCCACAAGGTTGTATTCTTTCACCTTACTTATTCAACCTGTATGCTGAGCAAAGAGATGAATGATTACCACTTATTGGATGCTTTCCTCATGCTAGATCCAGTATTAAGTAGTTTCAATGCATTTTGATCACTTAGTATCATTTATTTTATCTCCTTATATCACAGGAGTCCTGGTGTGGTGCTGTAGGATAAGCACTGGACTGCAAAATCGGTTTGAACCACAAGGTTAGTAGTTTTTTTATAAAAGAAATGGTTCATTTAAAAAGGAAATGCATGAAAAGTGAGGACAAGACATTTCAGATAGGTAAATTTTCTCAGGGGTAGATACTTTTTTTTTTTAAGTTTGCATTATGAATTGAGTGATACTAAATGGGAGAACATCAGCTCTACATACATCCTATCGTATTACATTTCATTGCAATGATTACAATCTCCTCCATGCATCATCATTCATCAGCATTTGCTTCCATTCCCTGTTTAGTTTGTTTGTTTATGTACACCGAAGCACTCAGGAGTATATAACCATTCAATCAACCAAAGGGTATACCTGGCAAGACTGCCCCTGCCACCAGCACACAGCCTTTCTCCCTCCTTGAGTCCAGAGTCCCAAGCCACTCCATCTCTCCATGTCATCATCTCTGCCTGCATCTCTGGCATCACTGCTTCACTGGATAAAGTACCGTACTCTGCTCTTCTCCCTTGATGGTCCCACGGTTCTCTGCACCTGGACTGCAAGATCAACCACTCCCTTCCTTTTGTTACAAAATGTCTACCTTTGTATTTGCAACATTCACAGTCAGTCCTGATAGAAAATATTCACTATTGAACCACAAGAATCTTATCACCATCTCCTTTCACCAGCCATGTCTAGGTAGGTTGGAAACCACTCAGTGGAGATTCTACCTTCCCACACACCCTCTGAAACTAGGATCCCTCTTGAAAACTTGTAAGCCAGTCATTTTGTGCC
>NW_006408819.1:1814803-1820113 GCF_000296735.1 Chrysochloris asiatica
AGGACCAGGCAGTATTTCATTCTGTTATGCATAGGGTCACTATGAGTCAGTGTCTATTTGATGGCACTTAACAACAACAACAATTTGCATCATTATTATGCAGGGAATGACAAATTGCAGAGGAACAGTGTCACCTTCATCATCAAAAACAGCATATCAAAATCTATTTGAAATTCAATGTTATCTGTGATAGGATAATATCCATATACTTACAAGGAAGACCAGTTAATACCACTATTGAACAAATTTATACGTCAACCACTAAAGTCAGTCAGTGATGATGAAATTGAAGAATTCTACCAACTTCTTAATTCAGAAATTGTTCAAACTGCAATCAAGATGCAAAAGTTGGAAGAAGAAAAAAGAGCATTAGTTGAAAAATATGGACTGAGTAATAGAAATGATACTGGAAATTTTATGAAAGAATTTTGCAAAACCAATGTATTCACGGTAACTTACTTTTTTCAACAACAAGAAAAAATGACTGCACATGAATCTCACCAGATGGAATACACAGGAATCAATTTGACTGTATCTGTCTACAAAACCTCAATATCATAAATCAAAACAAGGGTAGGGACTGACAGTAGAACAGACTATCAAAGGCTGAAGTTGGAAAATTTTAAACAAGACAAAAGGAGTCAAAATATGAGCTTGAATATATCCCTTTTGAATTTAAAGACCATCTCAAGTACAGATTTGATGTATTAGACACGAATGATCAAGTCCAGCAGAGTTGTGGGATGACATCAAGAACATTATACAGGAAGAAAGCAAATGGTTATTAAAAGACAGGAAAGGAAAACAAACAAAAAGACCAGAACAGATGATGATGGAACTCTTAAAACTTGCTCTTGAGCATAGAGAAGCTAAAGTGAATGGCAAAAATGATGAGTCAAAACTAAATAGAAAATTTTTTAAGGGCAGCTAGTTAAGACAAAGGAAAGTAGCATAATGGAATGTATGAAGGCCTGGAGTTAGAAACACAACATTTCTCCAGCAGAAATAACTGAAGAAAAAAATTCAAGCCTCAGGTTGCAGTATTAAAGAATTCTATTTCAAAATACTGAATGATGCAGAAAGCATTGAAAGAAGATGGAAGAAATACAGAGTCATTGGACCAAAAATAAATGGTTGTATCATGGTCAGTGTTCAACCATTTCAAGAGGTAGTATATTATCAATACCCAATGGTACTGAAGGAAGAAGTCCAAGCTACACTGAAGGCATTGGCTAAAAACAAGGCTCCAGAAATTGACAGAAAATAAGTTGAAATCTTTCAACCACCTTATGCAGTACTCAAGAAATTTTGAAGACAACCACATGGTCAGCCATTTGGAAGAGACAAATTCCAAAGAAAAGTGACCTAATGGAATGTGGAAATCATTGATCAATATAATTAATATCACACGCAAGCAAAAGTTTGCTGAAGATAATTCAAAAACTATTGCAACAGTTCATTGACAGAGAACTGCCAGAAATTCAAGCTGGATTCAAAAAGGACGTGGGACTAGGCATATCATTGCTGATGTCAGAAAGCTTTTATTATTTTTTTTTTGAAATGTTTTATTGTGAATTATGTGATAATTTACATAGTAGAACATTAATTTTACATTCATCCTATCGTTTATCGTTTCATTGCCATGGTTACAATCCCCTCCATGCATCATCAACCAACCTGGTCTTCAGCACACAGCCTGCTCCCCTGGTCTTCAGCACACAGCCCCTCTCCCTCTCTGGGTCTAAAGTCCCCAGCTTCTCCATCTCTCCATGTCATCGTATCTGCCTCCATCTCTGGCGTCACTGCTACTCTGGGTAGGGTCCCACTCTCCACTCTTCTCCTTTGATGGCCCCAGGCACCTCTGCTCCTAGACTGCAAAGTTAATCACTCCCCTCCTGGCTACAAAACATCTACCTTTACATTTCCAACTCTCACATTCAGTCCTGATAACAATTATTCACTATTGCATCACAAGAAACCTATCCAAATTTCCTTTCATCAGCCTGGCCTAGACAGATTGGATACTACTCAGTTGAGATTCTATTTCCCCCCACACCCTCTGGATCTAGGTTTCCTCTTGAAAACTTGTGCGCCAGTCACTTCTTGCCTCTGTAACACCCACCCCACACCCCCATTCTGGGTAGCCAATGTCCAAGTTGCTCATCTCTGTGTACTCTGTGAATGGAGGGGATGCAGTGATCTTTGCTGTAAAAGATTTGTTCCCTCTTTTGAGCTACTGCATCCATAGGTGTAGGTCAAGTTCACCAAATTGTTTCAGATTACTCTTTTTTTCCTCTTCTTTCTTCTTCTAGTTGAGCTCTGATCATCCAGTCATTGAAGCCAGGTCAAGTGGGTATTATTTGCAAGTGTGGGTATTCTTGTGCATATGCCCTCTCTTCTTATCAGCTGGACACTTCACTCTCCACTCTGGTCCTCTGTAGCTAGGTCACTGACTCTGGGCCCAAGAGTTCGTAGGTCTTGCCACACTGCTGGCCAACCAGGTCTCCACCCAGGTTCACAGGAGTCTATTGAACGTTGTAGGGCTTAGCTTGTAGCTTCATTGCTGCTTTTCTCTCACTTCTCCTTATCAGTGACAAACGTGGTCATCAATCAGAGCATGTATTCCCATTGAGGGTCGCTATGAGTCAGAATCAACTCCACGGTATACCACCACCACCACTAAACTAAAGGTTGGTAGTTTGAACCCTCCCAGTGGTGCTTCAGAAGAAAGGCTTGAGAATCTGCTTCTGTAAAGATGACAGTGAAGAAAACCCTATGGAGCAGTTCTATTCTGTAGTGCATTGGCATTGCCATGTGTCAGAATAGACTCAATGGCATTTTCCCCAAGTTTGCATATGGGAGTTTTTGTTTAGGCACCTTTGGACAGTTGTGTTCCCAGCCTCAGCCCTGCAGCTTCTCTCTTTGCACATTCTGAAATCAGTCATTGTTATCTGAGAGGCTTGCAGTTTGAAGATTCTCTCAGAGTTCTTAAGGAGCCAATCACAGGAAGCAGACTGCTTTTGCAAAGTTCCAGGCAAACACAAGACTTATGCCACCTTTTCACACAAAGAGGAAGGCTCTACATCTGCCCCAGGACCTGAAATCCCAGTTGTCATTATTAGGTTTGATAGAAGCTTCAAGTGGGGCTTAGCTAAACAACAGTCCATAGCCATTGGCATTAGATGGACTGCACTAACAGAAATCTTCCTTGGACTACTAACTCCTTGTAGCTTGTCTTAATGCCACAACAGCATTGAACCTAGAACCCAACTAAGTCCCCAGTCTATCTCCCTGTTCCCACCTCTGTCCCATTGCCATTGGTGTTCCCTCTTCCTGGAATACTCTCTTCCTCCCAACCCAGCCAGCTATGTCTTATGAAACTTTCCTGTCCTTCAACACTCTAGCCACACTTCCTCCTTCTGTTGACAATCTTGAGTTATGCATATGTCCCTGAATTCATATTCTCTCTGTTGTTGTTAAATGGATTTCCAAGACTGTAAATCTTTGAGGGAGCATAAACACTCATCTGTCTCTCATGGAACAGCTAGTGGTCTTCAATTGCTGATCTTGTAGTTTACAGTCCAGTGTTTACCCTACAGAGCCATCACATTCCCATGAAAAATTACAATGAAAAGGGGAGGGTAAAGACAGTCTTTATGCTGAGTATGTTCTTCCGTTTTGGTTTTCTAGCCCATCCCTGTACCTGTTCATCCCTCCTTTTCCTCCATCCCCTTTTTTAGGGACCCACATTCCAGTTTTGGGTCTACCACAGTGCTCCACTTCCAGGCCTGGGAAATTGGAAAAGCTGGAAATTTCAGGATGAGTGAATGACTGACATTCAGCTCTTAATGTTAGCCCATGGGAAACGAGACAGCTTTGGAATGGATGCCACACAGCATCCAAATATTTAATATTGCTTTTTTAAGTGTTTGGAATTTCAATATATAAAGCTCAGTTATAATTAAGATTTCAAAACTCTATAGATTTCTTCCATCTCCATGAAGATAAAAACAACAAAACACTTCAGCAAATAAAAATAAACGTCTGCAGGAATTTGAGAAACTTGTGGATACTGATTGTTGAAAGAAAACTTCAAAGCTGAAGGAACTGGAACAGTATTTAATTCAGAGCTCATTTGATTACAGGGGAGACATACAATTCCCTGTGTAGATGTCAGCAAAAGTCTGCATTGTCAATTAGAGAAAGGAACCTGAATCTGGAGGTTGAATTCATACATTATCTGATTTGAAACATGAATTATTTATAGTTGAGATTTATATGAGATTAGATCCCTCTGCTTAAACACTAAATCAAGCTTAACAGGAGGAGATATTGCAAATAAATAATGTTCTCACAAATATTGTTTTTAATATTTTCATTAGAAAGGAAACCTAGTGGAGCATTTTATTGCAGACATTGATGACTCTATACATTTTTATGAGATATGAATTCGAATCAGAGCTTCCAACTGGTTCATTGCAATTCAACACAGGCTGAGAAGTTGGCTTTCCTCTCCAGATATACTGAATCAAAATCAACATTTACACAGAAGAATTCCTTAGGGAACAATTAGACTTGGGAAAGGAACATTTCAATCTCAGCTCAGATCCTAACTTGGGCAGGTCCTTTCTTATAGTGGGAACTTAGTTCCCATATCAAGAGAGAATTAACTTTTGTTTATATTTTCTCTCAGGCACCTTGGGAAATGTAGTCAGGATATTTAAGTGCCAGTTTGCCCACTATTTTGTTATTGCTCATTATTCAGTTTACTGCAACCATACCCTATAGTTTGTAACGTGACATGAGGTGGATATTTGAATATATCTTTGGCATCTTCTGTCTACATTAACCTTCTCATCATTGGACATTATTGTTTCTAGGTGACAACAAGTCAGTTCCAACTCATAACAACCTTATATTAATAAAAGAAGAAATTGATCAGGTCATCAAAACACTCCCAACCACAAGAAGTCCAGGCAGAGATGGTTTCCCTTCTGACTTCTACCAAACCTGAATTCATGGAAGACCTGTCACCAATTCTACTCAAATCATTCCAGACTATAGAGGAGGATGTATAACTTCCTAATACATTTTATAAAGCAAGCATAATCCTGACACTAAAACCAGGAAAGGACATCACGAATAAAGAAAATTATAGACCAATATTCCTCGTGAACATAGATGCAAAAATTCTCAACAAAATCCTAGCCAACAGAATCCAGCAGCACATCAAAAAGATCAAGTGGGATTCATATCATGATCAAGTGGGATTCATATCAGGGATGCAAGGATGGTTCAACATTAGAAAAA
>NW_006408819.1:1822223-1827461 GCF_000296735.1 Chrysochloris asiatica
AAACATCCTTCTGGTATTCTCTGCTTTCAGCCAAGATCCATTGGACATCAGCAATGATATCTCTCGTTCCACAGCCTCTTCTGAATCCAGCTTGAACCTCTAGAAGTTCTCTGTCAATGTATGATTGTAGCCGTTTCTGTATTACCTTTAGCAAAACCAGATAGCAGGTGGGAAATATCTCCCAATCAGAAAGGGAGTATTTTGGTAAGAATTCCATTTTTCACCCATGGAGTTTCAGGGTTTGGCGGTGGAGGAGCATGTGTACATGTCACAGAATGCAGTTTCTCCCTGTCTCTTTCACCCAGACCCCTTGAGAAGAAGAAATCATTCCTCACATCTGCTATTTGGAAAGTCTCTATGGTGATGTCTACTTACAGAAACCTGGGAAGATCCATGCGTGAATGAAGCCAGTATGTGAATCTGTACAGCATCTTCACTCCAGGGAAGTATGTCCTTAGAGCTTAACACTGTATGACAACAGAGATGGTGAATATAGAAAGCAATGGAAGAGTTGGAAAGTGGTTTGAAAGACTGAGAAAACAAAGTTTGGCTATTGATGTGAAGTTGAAGGAAAGGAGTCGAGGGAAATGATGGAGAAAGAGGTGCAGAGTTCAGCAAATCATTGGGTTCCATTCTGTGAAATGCTGAGTAGAGGAGGAAAAGCAGATTTGTTTGGGATGAGATAAGATGCTTTTCCTTTGTACTCACCTAGACATACTGAGGTCTAGCACTTTGGGGGATGACTGAGCTAAGGTGTTCAAGAGCCAGGTGGCTCTGCAGGCCTAAAATTCAGAGATGAAATCTGGGCTCACAGAATGTGTTTGGGTGTTACCACCATAAAGATGACAACAGAAGTGGACAAGATAACCGAGGATAGTGTCCAGAGAGAAGACAGGCTGAGGTCCAGTGAGGACAAAACAACTCATCAGGCACATAATTGGCTAATTCTTCAATGCTTCCCTGCCATTTCTCTGAAACAGTTCATTGAAATAAGTAAATAAATAAATCCATTGGAAAACTATGCCAGGTTCCTAATAGAAAATCAACGCATTTTATTTAGTTTTCAATATGGCAACTTTACTGTCACAACTGTTATTCAATTCCCTCAGTTCAGGCACTGAAACTTACTGGAGAGAAGTAGATAAATAAAAATAATTTTTGTAGAAAATACTTTATTTTGATAAAAATGAAATGAACTTTGTTCCCTAAACTCTCTCCATCTCATTTTTGAACAGCTCTTCGTCTCATTTTCCAGGATCAATCTTTTGAGAAAAAAACCTATTTTGGTCAAGTCTTTAGATACTGGATTGAAAAAAAGGCTCCCTAACTGATGGGGCTAGAGAGAATAATCAGACAGCAATTTTCTTGGTCCTATTTTAAAAATTGTGATGAGCTGCATAGAGGTGCTTTGGCCAACTACATACAGAGCATAATTTTATGTCAAAGCTGCTGATGACAGTACATGTTTCTCATAATAGGCACTCTAACTGTGCACAATAATGAACTGAGAGGAGGTGAGAGGCTGTTGATGGACTTTGAGAAACCTTGGCAATAGGCAAGTAATACTGATTACTGAGCATTGAGAGTTCATATGACTAAGTCTTTTGCATTCTAAGTTCCTTCAAATAGCCCCTCCATCTCACTCTTGAATTTTCCTTCCCTTTGTAAGTGACAAGAATGCATTAAGAAGTGGTTTCTTAAAGCAGGAAAGTTCATCTCCCAGGGGGCCTCTGCTGATGTCTTGATGAATCATTAAGGTAAGGACACTCAATTCTGTTCCTGTTCCAAGAAAGGTGGTTAGAGTCCTTTGATAAAGAAACCCTTCATCACCAGCTTTCTGTCCCACCTTCCACTTCTGGAACATACCTATTAAGAAGAGACACAAATTGCCACTGACATGGAGGGTCCTTCTGCAGTGACGCACCTTCCCTGGGCCCAGGAACACAGCAGTTCTCTATGCCAGCTCACTGGGGGACTTGGAGAGGTGTCAAGAAAGTAATTATCTTGGGGATCTGAGAACAGCCATATGTCACACTGCTATGGATTGAATTGTGTCTTTCAAAAATGTGCGTTGAAGTTCAGGCCCTTGTACCTGTGAATATGAGCCTCTTTGGAAAGAGGAGTTTTCTTTTGTTATGTGAATGAGGTCATTATCAGTACAGGGTAGACTCTAAGTCTAATCACTTTTTTAGTTATAGAAAGAAGAAAATAGACACAGGCACACACAAGGGGAGCAGATGGCATAGAATGTCAGGGAATGCCAAGGTTGTTTATATAGTTGAGTTGGTTCTGACTCATTTTGACCCTATGTACAACAGAACAAAACACTGACTGATCCTATGCCATTCACTCAACAATAGTTATGTTTGAGACCGTTATTGCAGCTACTGTGTCAATCTATCCCATTGAGGGTCTTCCTCTTTTTCACTGACTTAATATTTTACCAAAAAGGAGCTCTGGTAGTGTAGTGGTTACAAATCAGGCTGCTAACCTCAGGGTCAGCAGTTCGAAACTACCAGCTGTTCTGTGGGAGAAAGATGAAGCTTTCTGCTCCTGTAAAGATTTACAGCCTCAGAAACCCTGTACAGGGCCGCTATGAGTCGGAACTGACTCTAGCTCACATAAGAACAACAACAACAACAATAAATATTTAACCAAACATGATATTTTTCTCCAGGGATTAGTCCCTACTGATGACATATCCAAAATATGTGAGACAAAGTCTCATTATCCTCAAATCTAAGAAGCATTCTGGCTATACTTCTTCCAAGACAGATGTGTTTGCTACTCTGGCAGCCCAAGTCTTTCAATACCATAATTCAAAAGTACAAATTATTCTATTGTCTTCCTTATTCATGTGAGGTAACTGAAAATTACCATGGCTTGATGAAAGGCACATAGAGCAGTGGAACAAAATTGAGAATCCAGAAGTAAATCCATGCACCTACAGTCAGTTGATCTTCAGCAAAGGATCAAAACACATTAAATGGGGAAGAGATAGTCTTTTCAACAATTGGTGTTGGCAAACTTAAAATTCATTTACTGAATAATGAAACTAGACATATATCTCACACCATATACAAAAATGAACTCAACTTGGCTTAAAGACCTAAGTGCAAAACATGGAACTATGAAGATTATCAATGAAAATGGGAACAAACATAGGGGCTCTGATACATGGCATAAACACACTATCAAACAAAACTGACAACACTCAAACAGCAGAAGAAAAAAATAGATGACTGGTACCTCCTAAAAATTATACAAGTGTGCATCAAAAAAGTTCACAAAAACTGGAAAAAAAATTGGCAATGACAAATTATACAATGGACTGCTCTCTAAAATGTATAGAACACTCCAACACCTCAACATGAATAAGACAAAAAATCCAATTTGAAAATGGGCAGAGGACATGAACAGACATTTCACTAAAGAAGACATTCAACCGGCCAACATATGAAGAACTGCTCGAGATCATTAGCCACTGTTGTTGTTAGGTGCCATGGAGTCGGCACCTAACAAAACGAAACAATGCCTGGTCTTACGCAAACCTCACAACCATCGCAGCACTTGAACCCATTGCTGCTGCCACTATGCCAACCCATCTCATTGTAGGTCTTCCTCTTTTCGATGACCAAGCATGATGTACTTTTCCAAGGACTCCTGAAAATATTGGAAGTATGAGAGACAAAGTCTGGCCATCCTGGCTTCTAAGAAGTATTCTGGCTGTACTTCTTCCAATACAGATTTGTTTGTTTTTTTGGCACTCCATGGAACTTTAAATATTCTCCTCCAACACCATAATTCAAATGAATCAGTTCTTCTATTGTCTTCTTTATTCAATTGTCACATGCATATGAGATTATTGAAAATACCATAGCTTGAGTGGGGCACATCTTAGTCCTCAACCTGACATCTTTGCTCTTGGAATCTTTAAAGAGATCTTGTGCAGCAGATTTGCCTAATGTCATTTTATTTCTTGACTGCTACTTCCATGATTGTTGGTGGTTGATCTGAGCAAAATAAAGTCTTTGACAATGTCAATCTTTTCACCAATTATTTTGATGATATTTAGTGGTCCAGTGGTGAGAATCTTTGTTTTCTTTACATTACGGTGCAACCCATAGTGAAAACTGTGGTCTTTGATCTTCAATAGTAATTGTTTTAAGTCCTCTTCACTTTCAGCAAGCAAGGTTGTTATCACCTGAGTATCACAGGTTGTTAATAAGTCTTCTTCCAATCCTGATGCCACATTTTGCTTAAAATAATGCAGCTTCTCAAATTATTTGCTCAGCATAAAGATTGAATAAGTATGGTGAAACCCTGGGGCATATCTTTCTATTTTTAAACCATTCAGTGTTCCCTTGTTCTGTTTGAACAACTGCCTCTTACTCTATGTACAGATTCCTCATGAGCACAATTAAGTGTTCCAGAATACTCATTCTCTTCAGTGTTGTCCATACCTTGTCATGATCCACAAAGTAGAAGGTCTTTGCACAGCCAACAAAGAAAGCACAGGTACACATCTTTCTGTTATTCTCTGCTTCCAGCCAATATGTGTATGACTTCAACAATTATATGCCTTGTTCCACGTCCTTGCCTGAATCTGGGTTTTGAATTACCTTTAGCAAAAATTTCCTTGCATGCGATATTAATTATATTGTCTGATGATTTCTGCATTCCGTTGGGTCACCTATCTTTGGAATGGGCACAAATGTGGATCTCTTCCATTCATTTGGCTAGGTAGCTGTCTTCCAAAATTCTTGGCATAGATAAATGAGTGCCTCCAATGCTGCATCAGTTTGTTGAAAGATTTCAGTTTCTATTCCATCAATTTTGGTAGCCTTGTTCTTTGCCAATGTCTCTAGAGCACCTTGGACTTCTTCCTTCAAGATCATTAGATCTTGATCATATACTACATCTTAGAATGGTTGAACATCAACCATTTCTTTTTGGTATAGTGACTCTGTGTATTCCTTCCATCCTCTTCTTTAAAAAAAAAAAAGTTTTTTATTGTGAACTGACTGATAGTTTACACAGAGGAACATCAGTTCCTTTGATTGCAAAGATTACAATCCCCTGCATGCTTCATCACTCAACAGTATTTGCTTCTATTCCCTCTGGGTTTGTTTTGTTGTTGTTGTTTTGGTTTGCTTTGATGTTTTTTGGATATACACCAAAACATTCAGGAATATACAATCATTCAAACAGCCAAAGGGCACACCCTGCCCCCCCCCC
>NW_006408819.1:1827561-1828272 GCF_000296735.1 Chrysochloris asiatica
AAGGCCATCAATGAAAAAATAGGGACAAATGTGAAGGCACTAATTCAGGGAATACACAGACTACCAAACATTTTGAAAACTACACAAACAAAAGTGGACAAAATGGATGATTGTGACATACTAAAAGTTAAAAACTTATGTGCATCAAAAGACTTCACCAAAAGAGCAAAAAGGGAACCCACAGAATGGAAAAAAAATATTTTGCAATGACACATTATACAAGGGATTCATTTCTAAAATATATAGGAAATTACATCACTTCTACAAGAAAAAGACAAGTAACCCAATTAAAAAATAGACACAGGACATGAACAGACACTTCACCAAGGAGATCCAGGCATCCAACAAACATTTGAAGAAATATCCACAATCACTATCCATTAGAGAGATGCAAATTAAAACAGCAATGAGGTATCAACTCACACCAGCAACAACAGCAAAGATCAAAAAAGTAGAGGACAATAAATGCTGGCAGGGATGTGGAGAGACTGGGATGCTTCTGCATTACTGGTGGGATTGCAATATGGTCCAATCTCTCTGGAAGGCAATATGGCATTTCCTCAGAAGGTTGGAAATAGAAACACCTTATGATCCAGCAATTCCTCTACTTGGTATTTACCCACAAGAAGCACAAACCATAACAGGAGTAGATATATGCACACCAATGTTCATAGCAGCACTATTTACAATAGCAAAAAGATGGAGACAGCC
>NW_006408819.1:1828791-1830078 GCF_000296735.1 Chrysochloris asiatica
TCCATCTCTCCATGTCATCATCTCTGCCTCCATCTCTGGTGTCACCGCTTCTCTGGGTAGGGTCTCACACTCCACTCCTGCTCTTCTCCCTTGATGGTCCCAGAGTCCTCCGCTCAGGGACTGTAAGATCGACCACTCACCCCTTTTTTGCTACAAAACTTGTACCTTTACAGTTGCAACAATTGCAATTAGTTATGATAACAATTATTCACTATTGAATCATGAGAGTCTTGTCCCCATCTCCTTTCACCAGACCTGTCTAGACAGGATGAAAACCACTCAGTGGGTATTCTACCTTCCCCCGCACACTCTATCTAAACTCCCTCTTAAAAACTTGTAAGCCAGTCACTTTGTACCTTTACAACCTCCCTTCCCCCATTTTTGGTAGCCAATATCTAAGTTGCCCATCCATATCAACCTGTGTACAGAGGGAATGGGAATGATCCTTACTGTAGAGATTCTTTCTCTCTTGGTTGGTATTTTAGCTACTACATCCATAAGTATAGGTCAAATTTGTCAGATTGTAGCAATTTACATTTGTTTTCTTTTAAAAAAAATTTTTTTTTCTTTCCTCTAGTTGGGTTCTGAACATCCAGCCATTGAAGCTAGGTCCAATGGGCACTATCTGCAATTTTGGGTGCCCTTGTGTATATCCCCTCACTTCATATCAACTGCATGCTTTGCTCTCAGCTGTAGCCCTCCATGACCATGTCCTTGTCCATGGGCTCAGGGATTCCCAGGTCTCACCATACTTTGAGCCAACCAGTTCTCACCATACTCCAGGTTGATGGGAGGGAGGTCTGTGTAAGTTGGTCAGACTCAGCCTACCTCTTCATTGCTGCTTTTCCCCAACTTCCTCTCACCAGTAGATGAATGTGGTCACATGCCTTCTCGTGTATTCTGTTTGAGTTTCAGTCTTGGAAGGGAGATTTGTCCTGAAGGGACTTGATTGCTTGCCTTCATGGCTCCCCAGTGAACAACTTGCTTGTTCTTGTAGTAGTCAATCAGACTGCCATTTTTGTTTTTGGTTTTCCCTGCTGGTCTTTCTTCAAAGAAGTATCTTCTGTTCCTCTAGCTGCTCCAGGCTGGTCTGCTTGCCTTTTCAAGTGGACATCTCAGAAGATTCTGGATGGGGATCAGGATTCCACCTAAAATCTTATACACTACAAAGGCTCCGCAGAAAGCCTCTTTCACTGGGCAAGTTCTAGCACCACTTTTAGGTATTCCAATTAGTTGTCAAGGACTTCATTCTTCTTGGATCAACTATCCACACTCATGGAAGCAACA
>NW_006408819.1:1831528-1833377 GCF_000296735.1 Chrysochloris asiatica
AGTAGATATATGAACACCAATGTTCATAGCAGCACTATTTACAATAGCAAAAAAGATCGAGACAGCCTTAAGTGCATATCAATAGAAGAACGGATTAAAAAATCTTTGGTACATATACAAAATGGGATATTATGCGACCTTGAAAAATAACAAGAAAGCTGCTAGCCACAGAATAACATGGATGAACCTTGAGGACATTATGCTGAGTTAAATTAGTCACGAAAGGAGAAATTCTGCATAGGACCATTATTGTAAAAGCTTAAGAAAAAGTACCCACACTAAAGGGAGGGGGGGAGGGATTATTTGCTGGTTAACAGGGTGTATGGGGTGGGGTGGCAGAAGGGAGGGGAAGGTAGAGCACATGAAAGTTTGGGTGCTAGGGGGGCAATACAAAAGAAGGGGGAGGGGAATGGAAGAACAAGACAGAAGAGAGAACAGTTAGGCAGGTTTGCATGGATTAAGTGGGACAAAGGTAAATAATGATGTATGCTCAACCTTGGAATAACAGGGTTCTGGGATACAGGGATTGAGGCATGGTTTGCATGAGTAAAAGAGGGGAAATAATGTTAAGATGCTTGGCTGTGTTTTGAATCTTGGTTTCCCTTGCCTAGTATTGTAATATAGACACTTGAGGGGGAGAGAAAGGAATAGCCAGGAACATCACCATAGAAAGCTTGTAAGCCTGTCTACAGCCTATAACTGATTGGCCTACCTAAAATAGGGCTACAACGTGCCCAGTGAAGAAGGCTTCCTATGGAGCCTTTGCATTGCATAAGACCATAGGTGTAATCCTTATCCCCTTCCAGATCCTCTGAGGTGGGAAATGTTCACTTGAAAGGACAAGCAGACCAGCCCGGAGAGGCTAGAAGAATAGAATATACTTCTTGAAAGAAAGAAAAGCAAATTGTTCTCCCAGGACCCATCAAGGCAAGCAATTGGTTCCCCTCAGGACAAACCCTCTTCCAAGACTGAAACTCAAGGGGAATACACGAGCAAGCATGTGG
Source organism: Chrysochloris asiatica (assembly GCF_000296735.1). Classification (NCBI taxonomy): domain Eukaryota; kingdom Metazoa; phylum Chordata; class Mammalia; order Afrosoricida; family Chrysochloridae; genus Chrysochloris; species Chrysochloris asiatica. The sequence goes on from NW_006408819.1 coordinate 1,832,533, forward strand.
TCTTGCTGGTGACCACATTGGTCTACCAATAAGGTGAAGTGGGGGCAAAAGCATCAATCAAGTTGTGAGTTAAGTCCGACCACGTTCAATAGACTCCTGTTAACCTGGGTTGAGACCTGGCTGGCCAGCAGTATGGCAAGACCTGGGGACTCCTGGGCCCAGAGACAGGGATATGACCACAGAGGACTAAAACAGAGAGTGAAGTGTCCAGCTGATATGAAGTGAAGGGAGATGCACAAGAACACCCATATTTGCAGTTCGTACCACCCACTTGACCTGACTTCAATGGCTGGGAGATCAGAACTCAACTAGAGGAAAAAAGAAGAGGAAAAAAAAATTGATCTGCTACAAGTTGATGAATTTGACCTAGATTCATGGACGTAGTAACTCAAAAAAGGGAACGAATCTTTAAAGCAAGGGTCATTTCCATCCCCTCAGTACACAGGATTGACAACAATGGGCAACTTAGACATTGGCTACCCAAAATGTGGGGGGCTATGAAGGCAAGAGGTGACTGACTTCAAGAGGGAGCCTAATTCCAGAGGGTGCCGAGGAAGGTAGAATTTCCACTGAGTGGTTTCCAACTTGTCTGGACAGGGCTGATGAAAGGAGATGGGGATAAGACTCTTGTGGTTCAATAGTGAGTAATTGCTATCAGGAGTGACTGTGAGTGTTGCAAATGTAAAGGTAGATGTTTTGTGACAAAAGGAGGTAAGTGGTTGATTTTGCAGCCCAGGAGCAGAGGACCTCTCTTCTCAAGGGAGAAGAGAAGAGTGTGAGACCCTATCCAGAGAAGCAGTGACAACAGAGATGGAAGCAGAGATGATGACATGAAGAGATGGAGC
>NW_006408819.1:1834803-1836076 GCF_000296735.1 Chrysochloris asiatica
GAGTGTTGATAGTTGGGCCAAGAAGAATGAAGTCCTTGACAACTTCAATCGTTTCTCCATTGATAAGAATGTTGTTTATTGGTCCAGTGATGAGGATATTTTTTTCTTTATGTTGAGATTCAATCCATACCGAAGGCTGTGCTCTTTGATCTTCATCAGTAAATATTTTAAGTTCTGTTCACTTTCAGCAAGGAAGGTTTTTTTCATCTGCATATTGCAGATTGTTAATGAGTCTTCCTCCAATCCTGATGCCATCCATGTGTTTCTTCATATAAACCAGTTTCTTGGATTATTTGCTCAGCATACAGGTTGAATCAGTATGCTGAAATAGTACAACCCTGTCACACACCTTTCTTAATTTTAAACTATTCAGTGTTCCCAAGTTCTGTTCAAACAACTACCACTTGGTCCAGGTACAGATTTCTCAAGTGCATGGTTAAGTGTTCCGGAATACTCATACTTCGTAATGTTGTCCATAGCTTGTCATGATCCACACAGTCAAAATCCTTGTGTAGTCAATAAAGCACAGGTAAACATCTTTCTGGTATTCTCTGTTTTCAGCCAAGATCCATCAGACATCAGCAATGATCTCCCTCATTCCACATCCTCTTGTGAATCCAGCTTGAACCTCTGGAAGTTCTTTGTCAATGTATGATTGTTGCTGTTTCTGTATTACCTTTAGTAAAACTTTACTCACATGAGTTATCAAAGAGATTGTCCAATGATTTCTGCTTTCCATTTGGGTCACCACTCTTTGGAATGGGCACAAATACGGATCTCTTCCAATCAGTTAGCCAGATAGTTGTTTTCCAAATTTCTTGGCATAGATGAATGAGTTCCTCCTGTGCTGCATCACTTTCTTGAAATATTTCAATTTTTATTCCATCAATTCCTTGAGCTTTGTTCTTTGCCAATACCCTTAATACACCTTGGACTATTTCCTTCAGTATCATTGGCTCTTGATCTTATGCTATCTCTTGAAATGGTTGAACATCAAACATTTCCTTTTGGTACAGTGACTCTGTGTATTCCTTCCATCTTCTTTAGAGGCTTTCTGCATCATTCAATAATTTGCCCAGAGAATCCTGAGCAAATTATTCAATATTGTGCCCAGTCTTCCCTGTAGGTACATGGATAGTATCCTATCACAGACAACATTCTACCTTATGACAACGAATACAACACTATTCCTCTTCAATTTCTCATTCCTGGCATAGTGAACCATGTGGTTGTCAGATTCAAAATGGCCAATAGCAGCCCATTTCAGCTCAGT
>NW_006408819.1:1857028-1867607 GCF_000296735.1 Chrysochloris asiatica
TGGAAGTAATACATAGAAATGGTCAGTGTTGAACCATGTGATCAAGGTAGCATATGATCAAGATCTAATGATACTGAATGAAGCAGTCTAAGGTGCCCTGAAGGCATTGGCAAAGAACAAGGTACTGGGAGTTGATAGAATACAAATCAAAATTTTTATACAAATTGATGCAGCCCTGAAGGCACTGACTCATCTAGTCTAAGAAATTTGGAAGACAGCTACCTGGCCAACTGACTGGAAGAGATCCATATTTGTGTCCATTCCAAAGAGAGGTGACCCAACGGAATGCAGAAATCATTAATATATTTCATGCAAGTAAAATTTTTCTGAAAACCATTCAAAAATGGCTGCAAACATACATTAACAGAGAACTGCCTGAGGTTCAAGCCAGAATCAGACAAGGAGGTGGAATGAGGGATATTGGTGACATCAGATGGATCTTGGCTGACAGCAGAGAATACCAGAAAGATGTTTACCTGTGCTTTATTGACTACACAAAGACTTTCAATTGTGTAGATAATGACAAGCTATGGACAACACTGTGGAGAATGAGTATTCCGGAACAGTTAATTGTGCTCATGAGGAAAATGTACATAGACATAGGCAGTTAGTTGTTCGAAAAGAACGAGGAAACACTTAATGGTTTAAAATTAGGTAAATTGTGGCCAGGTTTGTATTCTTTCAACAATATTTATTCAATGTGTATGCTGAGCACATAATCCGAGAAACTGAATTATATGAAAAAAAAAAATGTGGCATAAGGATTGGAGGAAGACTCATTAACAACCTTCAATGTGCAGATGATACAACCTTGCTCATTTAAAGTGAAGATCACTTAAAATACTTACTGATGAAAACCAAAGACCACAGCCTTAGATAAGGTTTGCACCTCAATGAAAATAATACAAAAATCCTCACCACAGGGCCAATAAACAACATCCATATAAATGAAGAAAAGATTGATGCTACCAAAGACATCATTTTACTCTGGTCAGCCATCAACACTCATGGAAACAGCAGTCAAGAAATCAAACAACATATTGCATTAGGCTAATCTGCTGCACGAGACCTCTTTAAAGTGTTGAAGAGCAAAGATGTTAGCTTGAAGACTAAGGTGCGCCTGACCCAAACCATGGTAATTTCAATAACCTCATATGCATGTGAAAGTTGGACAGTGAATAAGGAAGAGCTTAGAAAAATTGATGCATTTGGAGGGAAATATTAAAAGTATCATGGACAGGTAAAAGAACAAACCAATCTGTGTTGAAGGAAGTATAGGCAGAATGCTCCTTGGAGGGGATAGCCAGACTTTGTCTCTCATTTTTCAGACATATTGTCATGAGAGACCAGTACCTGGAGAAGGATATCATGTTTGGTAAAGTGGAGAGTTGGAGAAAAAGGGGAAGACCCCCCCCCAACTAGATGTAGTAGCGCAGTGGCAGCAGCAATGGGCTCAAACACAGCAACAATAGTGAGATTGGTGCAGGTCAGCACAATTTTATGTTTTATTGTGCATAGGGTCGCTCTGATTCTACCAACTCGATAGCACCTAACAACAATACCACCACCATCCATTTTACCTTGCATTTTTAAGACTCAGCTCAGTAGCTACCATTCCTGAACATTTTTATCATAGATTCTGTAGAAGAATCCTGAGCAAAAGGAGGGAAATGCAGAAAATAATTTCTAATTTTCATGGACCATAGACTTTCTGAATTCATGGAGACTGGATGAACTTCCAAAACTATCGCTATAATATAATATGTAAATTTAAAAACAGAAATGTACCCTAAAGTCCTTTTGAAACCAAACAATAGTTTTGCTTAAATAGTAAAGAATGTCTACCTTGACTATCATATTCTTAGTTCAATCTAAACCAAAAATTTGGTGGTTCAAACACACTAGTCATTCACTGTAAATCTTATACAGGGTAGCTATGAGTCAGAACTGACCTCACAGTACTTAATTAACAACAGCAACAACAAACCAAAGCTAAACCCTCTGTCACACAATCAATTTTGACTCATGGTGTAGAACTACCTCATTAGGTTTCCAAGCTCTATCTTGCTGCAATCAAATTGATAACAGCCACTGAAAAGATTAAATAGGAACCTTAGTGGGCAAAGAGTTTATGCCAATGAGGAGAAGGAACAGCTCGGGAATGAAACGTGAGAATGGTTGCACACTCAAGTAGTATAATCAATGTCACTGAATTGTACATGTAGAAACCATAGAGCTGCCAAGACTATGGGCCTTAGACATCCTTCAAGCCTGGAACTGAACCCTGTGGTTCAACTTTCACCCAAACAATAGATAGGTCTATAAAGTGAACAATAATATAACAGCGATGTGCACACTCCTTGGGATAATTAACTGTACAAGATCAAAGAGCAGCATTTGCCCCGAGATAAAACTCAGAGTGTCCTGGTGGCACTGTGTGCTAGCTGTTGGGCTGCTAACCTCAAGGTCAGTGGTTCAAATCCACAATCTCAGAAACCAGATATCCTCTATAGGATTTCTGTGAATCAGAACTAACACACTGGCAGTGAGTTTAAAGCTCAGAAGACAAGAAGGAATATGAAAGACGGACACATGGAAAAAGTAAACACAGTGAGAGAGTTGGAAGAGAACTATTACATGGCTGGAATTACAATGTCACAAAATAAAATGTGTATGAATTGCTGAATTGAAAACCCATTTGCTCTGTAAACTTTCACCAAATCACAATATGTTTTTTTAAGAAGAAACTACTGAGTTGGTTAATGTTCTGTTGTGTATATTCTCAAGAAAAAAAAGTTATTAAAAAAAGTAAATAAATAAAATTAAAATATGAACCATAAAAAAAAAAAAAGACTCATCTCTGAAAAGTAAAAACTGGGGGAAATCTTTAGGTTTCTGACCACAAAAGGTAATATTTTTAGAAAGATTCTAAAATCAGTATAAAAAAAGGTCAACACTAAAAATATGGGAAAATAAAGTGGCCAGTAAACATTTGAAGATAAACTGGAAAACCTCACTAAAAATAAAAGAAATACAAAGTAAAGCAAGAAGAATATACTCTGTCAGTTAGCTATTGCTGCATAATAAATGAGTGCCAAACTGAGTAGCTTACAGCAACAATAAATATTGATTATCTCAATTTCATGTGTAGGGAATTAGGGAGAGGCTTAGTTGAGTAGTGCTGGCTTAAGGGCTCTTTCAAGACATGGTTGCAACCACCTATAAGCCTGGAGGATCTGCTTCCAAAATGGTGCACTCACAAGGCTAGTACTATGTTGTTGGTGGTAAGTTCATGCCCCATGAACTCATCATATAGGGCAGCTTGAATGGCTTCATGGCATGTTTGTTGGTTTCCCTAAGAACAAGTAACCTAAAGACTAAGTCAGAGCTATCAATGTCTTCTATGACTAAGTCTCAGAAGTCATATAACTGTCACTTCTGCAATATTCTATTAATCTTACAAGTCAGCACTATTATTACTATTATTATTATTATTATTATTATTTTCAGTAGAAATGACTATACACGGTGCCGTCTTGTAGGCTGACCACAAGAGATATTTTTAAGTGGCCAATACTTTGAAATTATTTAGAGTGGGAGAAAATGGAAAGTCGCATATGCTGCTGGAGCGCATTTTAGCAAAATATATTTTAAAGGTGTTCTTCAAAAAGTGCATAACCACTGAACCAGCAATTTTCATTCTAAGAATTTGTCCTGAGGAGATAATTACAGATGTACACACACACCCCAAAAAATACCTTGAAATATAAGGATGTTCATCATACTTAATGATAGTGTAGATTGGTTACAACTTAAATTCCTATCAATAGAGAACTGGTTAAGTAAATTAAGGTACCTCATACAATGGAATACTATGCAGAAGACCATTCAATGATGTGGAAATGTGTTTATTCTGTTCTTAATGTTTATTTTGTTTAAGAATCAACAAACCTGTTGCTTATTGTACAAGAACACTTTTAACCATTTGCATATAGAGGGAAATGATAGAGAAAGAGACAGACAGACAGAAAGGATAAACTTCAAATGTAAGCAATGATTACATTCTGATGGCGGTATTACAATGATTTCTTTTTATTTGCTTGTTTGAAGTAGTCATTATTTTCTGCAATGAATGCATATACTCTGATAATAAGGAAAATGGCATATTGTAATTTTTACAAAAGACTCAGGTATCAGCCCCTTCCAGAAGCTTTCCCAATACCTGCTTTTGGGGCCTTCAGACTCCAGCCTGTGCTACCTGCTTCCTTCTCATGTCCCTGTAGTACCTGTCCATCCCTCCTCTAGCCCTCTTGCTTATGTCTCTGTCCTACCCTCACCACCCTCACTAGCCTCATCCTCTATGTCAGACCCATCTCCAGATGCCAGGCACCTTGTAAGTAATATGCCCTTAATGCGGTTTGCTGAACAGAAGTGAATGGCCCTGCTCAGCTAGATAAGCGAGCTGGTGTGTAGGGATTGGATTCCATCCACACTTTGGTAGGCTTTCCTAAGAGGATCGGGGCAATGTGGATGGTGTGGTGCGAGTCAGAAATGCTTCTGGCACTGACCAAGCACCTTCCTTTGGAATGGCTCCAGAAGTAAGGAGGGATCCTTGCACAGAACCTAATTAGTGGTTCTCTCCGTAAGAGAACTAAGTATGTGATTAATTTTGCTGTTTGGTTTCAAATAGTAGACTGACCCCCAAATTTTGTCTGTTTTATTTTGATGGCCTTTGGTTCTGTCCCAAGGGTCATCAATTAAATGATGATAGGCCAAGCACATGTGTTGAAGCAGAGATCAATCGTATTCACTTAACATCTCAGAAATGTGCTAAAAATAGCAAGTGATCCAGTCTCCAAGCTGGCTCCTTTTTCAGCACCAATACAAACAGACCAGATAATGCTATAGATACAGTTCTGAAATATGACTGACAAGTTTTGCCAAAATGTATAAATCTGGAAGAGTTGTAAGCAATTTAATTAAAATGACAAGAATTTGGGGCAAGAATATATGGCAAAGTTGAGTTAGAAATACTTTCTTGTGACTGAAAAAATTTGGGACATTTTAATTGGGTTTTGAATTATACTTTATATTACATAAATGGAGATTTTATTATTAATGAGGAAGGATGCTTCAAGCTTCTAAGCTTTCTTTCTGGAATGTTGTTCATGAAATTAATCAAGGACAAAAGGACCACATATTATTCATACCCTAAGCTCAATTCTGACTGGGTGTACGTTACCGTCAGAGCAAAGACATTTTTAACATCTGAAATACGGAGCTGGCTAAAATGAGAGTAAGACACTTCAGTGACCAGACCAATTTCCCCCATGCAAAAGGGACACACATACACAAAAAAAGGAAGTGTGACAAAACATCCACAGTTCAGCTTAGGAGTCCCACTTAGGGTCCCTGAGTCTGGTCTGAGGGGCTCCCTCCCCTCAGTTGTTTCTATCTTGGCCAGTTCACAAGTGGATAACTTAAAAAAAAAAAAAAAAAACAACACAGAAATATACTGTCTCACAGTTCAGGAGACTGGAAATCCCAATGAAGGGTGTGGCTCTAGAGAAAGGTCTTTCTTTGTCTATTTCAGCTTGTGCTGTAGATAGAGTCAGTTCCAACTCATAGCAACTCTGGCTAGGGTTTCTGAGGCTTGAAGTCTCGTTTTTCTTCCTTGGAGCAGCTGATGGTCTTAAACCTTTGGGTTCGCAGTCCAGTACTTATCTATCGTATGGTGCCTCTACACTCCATCAGCTTTGAGTTGTTGTTGTTGTTAAGTGCCATCGACTCGCTTCTGACTCATAGCGACCCTGTATAGGGTTTCCAAGGAGCAACTGGTGGATTTGAACTGCTGACCTTGCTGTTCAAACTGACCTTGTGGCCCAGTGCATTATCCTGCAGTGTCACACCAGGACTCCTCCTGGCAATCCTTGGCGTACCCAGGCTTGTCGTTTCACCTGCCATGTGTGTCATTCTTCACATGACATCTATCGTCCACTCTGTGTGTGTGTGTGTTCTACTCTTTTTATATGACACACTCAGAAACGGTTACATTTAGGGCTCATCCTAGTTGAAGATGACCTTATGAACATAATAAAAGAAAAAGCTTACTTTCATACAGTGTCACCTTCACAGGCAGACTGATTTTCACATCTTGGGCCCTCTCTGAGACTTGAAGCCCTCCTTCACCAAATGAGTTTGGAATGAGCTGGTCAAGCCATGAGCCTCCTGGAAAGGTGCTCAGGGGTTACAGGTGGGTGCAGTGAGTGCAACAGCACCTCCCACAGTCTGCAGCACACATGCACATATGCACATGCATGCTCACCCATGCATGAACACACATATATGTACTCACGTTCAGACAGACAAGAGTTCACTTCCATGTTTCTGCCAGGGCAGCAGTGCCCTCAAAGCTTTCCCATAACAGTCCTTCACTTACGTTTTGTTAGGAAAAGAGATTCTGCATTATAGAAAGGAACTGGAGAAACATCTACCTCACCAAGATTTTTATATCTTCGGCAGTTTTGTTAGTTAAATGTTCAGATAACAATGTTGTTATTGTTGTTGTTAAGTGCCATCAAGTTGGTTCCAACCCATAGTGACCCTGTATAAGGTTTTCGAGGAGCAGCTGGTAAGCTTGAACCGCTGACCTTGCAGTTCAAATCAAATTTGCAGTGCCGCACATTAAACCGCAGCACCACACCAGGACTAGATGAAAATATGAACCATGTCTTGGAAACCCTATACAGGGTTGCTATGAGTCAGAACTCACTTGACGACACTTAACAACAACAAAAAAGATTTGGACAGCAACTATTTTTTTGGTCTGCTTTTCTATTTTGGCTTTTTTTTTTTTTTTTTTTTTTTGGTGCCTTTTGTTTGTTTGCTTTTGCAATTGCCTCTAAGGCAGGCTTCCTTGTACAGAACCAAGACAAACTGCTCAGATAAATGACATCTGATCATTTTTGCATTCAGATTCAATTGACGTTTATCACATTTTCCCCCATTGGGAAGATTCATATTTTTGTGACAAACATTTCATATTAATTTTAAAAGTATATTCAGTGATGTCATAATTTCTCATTTTGTTCAGTCCTGAAGCAAATAGTCAGTCATTCCCTGAAGAGAATGAGGATGTGTTCGTTCCACCAGATAATTAGTGTTGTTTATTATTGAGGCAGAAAGTACAATAAGATCTCTGCTTTTAAGCATAAGCCCCTAACTCATAATGAGGAGATTAATAAAAGATTAAGGAATAATGAGGGGTGGCTATTATATTGTGAATCTTTCTTTTATTTACTGTTTTTAGAAACTTGCTAAGAAAGAATGCTGGACTTTGAAAGAAGAAAATGGCTTTCTGGGACTGTCTACTATTGGGTGGCAGTGAGGTTCACTTTTAAGCTCACTATATGAAAGAATCATGTGAGGCCTACCTGAGTCCTGGGCAAGGAGGCCGATAACTAGATGGGAGGCAAGCTCAGAATACTCTCTTGGGAAAAAAAGTTTTCTGTAGATGCAGAAAATGCTGGCTTTCTTTTTGAGTTTGCCTAAGGAATCATCTTACTGATGAAGATCAAAGACCATAGCCTTCTGTATGGATTGCATCTCAATGTGAAGAAAACAAAAATCTTCAGCAGTGGACCAGTAAACAACATTCTTATCAATGGAGAAAAGATTGAAGTTGTCAAGGACTTCATTCTTTTTGGATCAACTGTCAACACTCACAGAAGCAGCATTCAAGAAGATGCACAAGACCTTTTCTTAAGTGTTGAAGAGCAAAGATGTCAGCTTAAAGACAAAGGCAAGCCATGGTACTTTCAATCACCTCATATGCATGCAAAAGCTGGACAGTGATTAAGGAAGACCATAGAAGAATTAATGCTTTTGCATTATGGTGTTGGAGGAGAATACTGAAAGTGCCATGGGCTGCCAAAAGAACAAACAGATCTGTGTTGGAAGAAGTGCAGCCAGAGTGCTCCTTGGAGGCCAGGATGGCCAGACTTCATCTCTCATACTTTGGACATATTTTCAGGAGGGACCAGTCGCTGTTTGGTAAGGTGGAGGGTCAGAGAAAAAGAGGAAGACCCCCAGCAAGATGATTGGCACAGTGACAGCATCAATGGGCTCAAGCGTGGCAACCATTATGAGGTTGGCCTAGGACCGGGCAGTGTTTTGTTCTGTTGTGCACAGGGTGGCTATGAGTTGGTGCCAACTCAACAACAAGGAGTGAGCAAGAGACACAGTAGCAGAAAAATTTCTGCTTTAGCTCTGCTTGGACAACTCAGTGATCGACATGGTAAAGTGTTCCGACTCTCACATCGACAGCTGGGAAACGTTGTTAGCAAACAGCTCAGGAGGTAATTGGATTGTGGCAGAAAGGGTAATGAAATAGGTGCAAACTTGAAGGTACTTCTATTAGAGGTTCATCATTTGAAATTGTGGTGATTTTCTGTGGGCCTTTCAGTGAAATCTGTGATTTTACCAAGTGGTCTGCGCTAGCCATGGCAGTTAATGTTCATTTTGTTTAGGTGCATTTCCAGAATCAATTTAAAAATAAGCTCCATTAATCAGCAGATAGGAGCAATCATCAAAATAAGGGTACCTCTGTATGATGTATGACCATCATACACATCCACTTGCACATGGAGATATTAAGATACAGAGTTATTACAGGAATTAGTAAAGCAAGGTGCTTCGAAGCCTGTGACCCTGCCTGCTGCCCCAATGGCATTGTTTTTCTACCAGACCTGCCTCTTGAAGAAGGGAAAAAATAAAAGTGGATCCAAATCGCCACCAACTAACTTCCGTCCCTGGACACTGTCTGTCCTTCTTTTCTGAAAATTAAGGAGCACATAGATAGACATCTCTGAGTAGGAAGTTGCTAGTGTCTACTGTGTATGAAGACACAAACCAGTGCTGATGGCAAAATGTTCTGTTGCATAACAGATGAGGGCAGTATGCCATCGAGTCAGTTCCAACTCATGTTACTGTTGTTAAGTGCCGTTGAGTTGGTTCCGACCCATAACGACCCTGTATAGGTTTTCTGAGGAGCAACTCTGTATAGGGTATCTGAGGTTATAAATCTTTATGGGAGCAGAAATCTTCATCTTTCTGAGCAACTGGTAGCTTTGAGCTACTGACCTTGTGGTTAGCAGTCCGGTTCATAATCCACTACACTACTAGGGATCCTTTACATGAAGTATATTTACCACAAAATCAAACCAATAGCAGTGACACTAGGGAGGTTCACTTTCCTTAGAACAATCACCCAGCATTTGCCCAAGGACAAAGGTCATAAGGGGTAGGAAGGGATGGAGGAATGGAGATGGGGGAAAAGGGGATGAAGTGGGATGAGTGATGTTACGTTGTAGGGATTGCAATCAGTGACAGGGAACAAAACAAGTACAAATTGTTGAATGGAAAATTAATCTGCTCTGTAAAGTGTCACCCAATTCAGTTAATAAACAGTTAAAATAAAGTTTTTTAAAGTGCTGTTTCACGAAACACATTGAGGAATTTGTGTTCACCCTTGTAAAGCACCTCTCCACTACTCCCCTTTTGGGAGTACTCCCTTCACTTGTCTATAATTGAATTGTTTGCACTTTGCAAAGCTGAAGGAGTAAAGCATATGCCAATACAAAGCCATGAAAGAGACGGATGGCATTTCACGTTTGACATTGAAACCCGATGTGAGGGGAGTTCATGGGGAGCATGGAGTGGGGTGGGGAGAAGGCAAACACTGGTGCCAGAAACACTTGTTCTGAATAAAAGGAGCAGCTAGGGGGAAAATAGAAAGACATTTCAGTACAGTACACCTGCTTGGATGGCTATTCAGAAAGACAAAATGAAACAAACAGAATGATTGGACACGCTCTCCATATCCACTGCCACCAGCAGTAGCACTAGGCAAAATGCTCACCTGGCCCCCTAACTAAAACCACAGTGTTCACAAAGAACTCAGGCCCAAAGTCAATCTTCAGAACTCCAGGTTGGTGGGGACAGGGAGCATGACTAGGGGGATCCCAGTGCACTTTTTTTTTTTAAAGCTTTTATTGTGAATTGAATGATAATTTACATGGGAGAACATCAGCTTTACATTCATCCTATAGTATTTCGTTTCATTGCAATGATTACAATCCCCTCCATGAATCATCATTCAACAGCATTTGATTCCATTCCCTCTGTTGTTGTTTTTGTTTGTTTGTTTTGGGGGGGGGGTGTACACTGAAGCACTCAGGAATGTACAGCCATTCAAACAACCCCACAGGCCTGTTCCCTGGCTGTCAGCACACAGCCCCTCTCCCTCCCTGAGTCCCCCCACCCAACCACTCCACCCCCGCCCCGCTCCATCTGTCCTCATTCATCATCTTCTCTGCATCCATCTCTTGCATCACTGCTTCTCTGGATAGGGTCCTGCACTCCACTCCTCTCCTTTGAGTCCCAGGGTTCTCAGCTCCTGGACTACAAGATCAACCACTCCCCTCCTTTTGTTACAAAATGTCTACCTTTACATTTGCAAAAATCACAATCAATCTTAATAACAATTACACACTATTGAACCACAAGAGTCTTATCCCCA
>NW_006408819.1:1868642-1896676 GCF_000296735.1 Chrysochloris asiatica
AAGTGTTCCAGAATAGTCATGCTTCACAATATTGTCCAAGGCTTGTCATGATCCACACTATCAGAAGTCTTTGTGTAGTCACTAAAGCACAGGTATTCTCTGCTTTCAGCCAAGTTCCATCGGACATCAGCAATGGTATCCTTTATTCCACGTCCTCTTCTGAGTCTGGCTTAAATCTCTGGAAGTTCTCTGTCAATGTATAGCTGCAACCGGTTTTGCATTATCTTCGTTGGGTCACCTCTCTTTGGAATAGGTACAAATACAGATCTCTTCCAGTCAGTTGGCCAGGTAATTTTCTACCAAATTTCTTGGCATAGGTTTGTGAGTACCTCCAGTGCTGCATCACTTTGTTGAAAGATTTCAATTTGTATTCCATCAATTCTTGGTGCCTTGTTCTTTTCCAATGACTTAAATGCACCTTGGAATTTCTTCCTTTAGTATCATCAGCTCTAGATCATATGCTACCTCTTAAATGGGTGACATCGACCACTTATTTTTGGTATAATGATTCTGTGTATTCCATGTTATTTTGATAATTTCTGCATCATTTAGTATTTAGCCCATATTATCCTTCAATACCGCAAGTTGACCTTTTAATTTTTTCTTCAGTTCCCTCAGCTTGAGAAATGTTGAGCATGTTGTTTCCTTCTGGTTTTCTAACTTCAGATCTTTGCACATTTTCTTGCAATATTGACTTTGTCTTCTTAAGCTTACCTTTGAAATTTTCTGTTCAGCTCCTGTACCTCCTCATTTCTTCTATTTGCTTTTGCATGTCTTCACTGGAGAGCAATTTTCAGAGCCTCTTCTGACATCCATTTTGGTCTATTCCTTCTTTCTTGTCTTCTAAATGCCATTTGCTTTCTTCATGTATAATGTTCTTGATGTCATCCACAACTCTTATGGTCTTTGGCCTTTAGTGTCTACTGTATAAAATCTGTTCTTCAGATGATGTCTAAATTCAGGTGGGATATGTTCAAGGTTTGGCTCTCATGGACTTGTTTTAATTTTCTTCAGCTTCATCCTGAATTTGCATATGAGTAATTGATGGTAATACGGTATTTTGGCTGATGATGTGGAGATTTTCCACCATCTCTTTCCACAAATATAGTCCATTTTGTTTCTGAGTATTCCATCTGGTGAGGTCTATGTGTATAGTCATCTTTTATGCTGTTTTTTTTTTTTTTTTTTTTTAAGTATTTACAATGAACAAGTCACTGGTCTTGCAAAATTCTATCATGTGATCTTCAGCATCTTTCCTATCACTAAGGCCATATTCTCCAACTACTGATCCCTCCTCTTTGTTTCCAATCTTTCCATTCAAATTGCCAGTAATTATCAATACATCTTGATTGCATGCTTGATCAATTCAGACTGAAGAAGTTGGTAAAATTTTTCAATTTCATCATCACTAACTTTAGTGGTTGGTGGGTATATTTGAATAATAGTCGAATGAACTGGTCATCCCTGTGGCTGTATGGATATTATCGTATCACAGAGAGCATTGTATCTCATGACTGATCTTGATATTTTCTTTCTGATGGTGAATGTGACAGCATTCCTGGTCAATTTTTCATTCCTGGCATAGTAAATCTTGTAATTGTCTGATTCAAAACGGCCAATACCAGTGCATTTCAGCTCACTAATGCCTAGATATTGATGTTTATAAGTTCCATGTCATTTTTCACAATTTCCAATTTTCCTAGACTCATACTTCTTACATTCCATGTTCCAATTATTAATGGCTGTTTATAGCTGTTTCTGTTCATTTTGAGTTGTGCACCGTCAGAAAATGAAGGTCCCAAAGGCTTTCTTCCATTTGCGTTATCACGGTCAACTCTACTTTGAGGAGGCAACTCTTCCCCAGTTGAATTTTGAGTGCCTTCCAACCTGAGGAGCTCATTTTCTGACAATATTCTGGTGCTTTTCATCATGTTTCAATATTCAGTAATATATATTGAATATTTTGTTGTTGTTTTCAAGTGCTGTCTAGTCAGTTCTGATCCATAGCGACCCTGTATAGGGTTTCCAAGGAGTGAGTTTTAACCGTCAGTCTTTTAGTTCAAACCGAGTTTACAGCCCAGTGCATTAGTCCATAGTGTCACACCAGGACTCCATATTGAATATATATATATATTTGTTGTTGTTAAGTGCCATCAAGTAGGTTCTGACTCCGGTGTAGGGTTTCCAAGAAATAGCTGAGTTTGAACCTTATGGCTCAAACCAACCTTGCAGTCCAGTGCTTTATCCCACAGTGCCACATCAGGCTATAGGATTGCTATGAATCAGAATTAACAAGATAGCAGTGAGTTTTTGGTTAAGGCTGACAAGAAACTGGAGTCCAGGGTGAGAACTGCTTCAGACTAGGGTATGTGGTACATGCTGTACAGGAAACTGGACCACTGACCTGGTGCCCCACTTATGGCAGTTTAAACTCTGTGGTTTATTAATCTGTGGCACCTTCTTCAGGCCTCACCTCTGGCATCAACAAAAATAAATGACAGATGTGGATTTCCAACCACTACTAATATTGTCTCTTGCTGAGCCTGGACGATGTATTGCATTAAGCAAATCTGTTGTACAAGACTTCTTTAGTATGTCAAGGATGTCATTTTGAGGACTAAGGTGTGCCTTACCCAAACAATGAGATTTTCAATAGCTGTATATGCTTATGAAAGTTGGATAGTGACTAAGGAAGACCGTAAAAGAATCGATGCATTTGAGTTATGGTGTTGAAGAAGAATATTAAAAATACCATGGACTGCCAAAAGAACATATCAATCTCTGTTGGAAGAAGTATAGCCAGAGTGTTCCTTAGATGCCAGGATGCCCAGATTTCAGTTTCCATACTTCAGACATGTTGTCAGATGGGACCAGTCTCTGGAGAAGGGACTTGGTATAATGGAGGTTCAGCGAAATAGAGGAAGACTCACAACGAGATGGATTAGCACAGTGGCAGGAGCAATGGGCTCAAAAGAAGCAATGATTGTGCGATTGATGCAGAACCGGGCAGTGTTTCGTTCTATTGTGCATAATGTCTCTATGAGTTGTTACCCACTAACAGCACCTGATAATAACAATACATATTTCTAGGCAAAAAGGAAAAAGGAAAGGAATATATGTTTATATGCAATATAAGTTTATATGCAATATATATATGAGGGGCTTCAAAAAGTTCATGGAAAAATCCATTATCTATTGTTTCCATTTTTGCATATACTTCTTTAAACACCTCCCCCACAAAATTTATGAATGATAGTGTGTTGGCTCCATCTGATAATCACTGGACTTCGAACTACAAGGCCCAAGCTTTAGCAGCTCTGTGAGAGAGAGATAAGGGTTTCTGCTCCCATGAAGATTTAAAGCTTCAGAAACCCTATACAGGGTCTCTATGAACTGGAACCAACTCAACAGACACTTAACAACATATATGTTATGGCTGTTGTTAAGTGTTGTTGAGTCGCTTCCGACTCATAGCAACCCAGTAAAGAGTTTCCAAGGAGTGCCTGATGAGTTTGAACCACCAACTTTGTAGTTCAAACCGACATTGCAGTCCTGTGCTTACCCCTACAGCACCACACCAAGACTCCAACAATATATGTATATTGCTGTTGTTGTTGTTACATTCCATCAAGTCAGTTCTGACTCGTAGCGACCCTGAGTTGCTAAGTGCCCTTAAGTCGGTTCCAACTCACAGAGATACCTGTATAGGGTTTTCAAGGAGCAGCTGGTGAATTTGAATCGCCAACCCTGTGGTTCAAACCAACCTTGATGTCCAGTGCCTTAGCCTATAATGCCACACGGGGACTCTCTCTAAATATATACATATATGGCACTGTAGGATAAGCACAGGACTGTTAACCGAAAGTTCAGCAGTTAAAACCCACCAACTGCTCCTTGGGATCCCTATTGTTGTCGTTAAGTCCCTTTGAGTCAGTTCTGACTCACAGCTACCTTGTATAGGGTTTCTGAAACTTCAAATCTTTGTGGGAGCAGAAAACTTCATCTTTCTCCCACAGAGCAGCTGGTAGGCTCAAACTGCTGACCATGTGATTAGCAGCCCAGTGCTTATCCTACAGATTCCTCTTATTAGAACCACTGATAGAGTATCAAAGGAGCAAGAGGCAAGGTGTGATGTAATAATTCCCATCCTAGCTGAAGAAGTCTGTCTCTATAGTAAGCAGCTCTCTGATGTTTTGACATCATTGTGACCTTATATACAGGGTTGCTATGAGTCAGAACAGACTTGACAGCACTTAACAACAACAACACAGCCACCAGGCAGAACACACCCATGTGTCAGGGAGCTCACTGGCTCCCAGCCAGCCAACGCCATTATCAGTCTCCAGAGGTCAGAAAGTGTTGGGCCAACTTCTTTGCTATGAAACCAGAAGAACCAGGTGGTACCTGGCCAGCATTACTGAACATTTTGATCAAAGCATTCCATAGAAGAATCCTAATTAAAAGAAGGAAAAATCAGAACAGAATTGCAACTTCTTATAGAATCCAGATTTCCAGAGTCACGTGGCCCCTGAGATCATCTTTAAATCTTAAACCCAAAATATCCCCTGAAGTCTTCTTAAAACCTAGCAGCAGTTTAGCTTAAACTAGTAAAGAATTTCTGCCTTGAGCCTCAGGCTTTTTGAAGAACTATCTCTATGAGATCAAACTGACAACAGCAACTGGAAAGGTTAGACAGGAACCTTAGTGGGCAGTGCATTTATGTTGCTGGGAGAGAAAGAGCTCAGAGGAGGGTGAGAATGGTTGCACAACTTGGAGAACGGAATCAATGTCACTAAATTTTACACGTAGAAATTGTAGAATCGGTGTGTATATTCTCTACAACAACATCAAAATGAGCATAATGTTAAAATATAATGAAACAGGAAAGAAGAAAAGAAAGTGCTAGACCCAAATCTCCTTCCAGCACCATTGATAGCTGGACTCAAAGAAGCCAGCTAGTAAGTAGCGCTGCTGGTCATCAGTACCTTTGTACTGAAAGAACAGGGACAGCTTCCTGCCTGCTACCTTGACATCCCAGATAATAAAGAAGTAAGCAAAGGTGATTCTGTTTGCTTTTCCTTTTCCTTTCCTCTTTTCTGTCTCTATAATTCACATTTAAATTACCTACTGGGGAAGGATTATAAATTTGACAGCGATTGGTCCTCATGAGTCATCGATGCAGTAGGAAATAAAGCAGCCTTACTTCAAAAAGCAATTTAATTTTGTTATGGGCTGTGGAAAGATGCTTTTAAAGATGAATCAAAACAGTTACATGTAATTGTCTAAAAATAAGTGAACAACACAAACTAATGCCTGGGTCTTGGTTATGGAGACAGTAAACAGTAAAAAAGAGAAAGAGGTATTTGAAAATGTAAAGTAATGGACACTTTGCATGCAATATTTAAGAGGAGAAAAGCAGAATGGGGACTTGACTGGGTGTACAGCAAAGGTATTGGAGGCCCGGTGTGGCACTGCAGGTTAATGAGCTAGACTGCAAAGTCGGTTTGAACCACAAGGTGGGCGGTTCAAGCTCACCAGTCAGTCACTCCCTGGAAGCCCTATACAGGGTTGCTATGAGTCTGAACCCATTCGACAGCACATAACAACAACAACAACAACACATCAAAGGCAAACTGAAGAAAGAATGTCATCCTTTAATCATGGTTCCCATGTGAGGAGACAATCCCATCTGACCTAACACAAAAGGACACATGTTCCCTTCCACCCTTTGAACTCCCCCTCTGTGCTTCCCCATTTTCTCATCTGCAAAATGGGGGTGAATTCTGCTGTATCTCTTTCTCAGAGTTGTAAGTCAAATGGAAGAGTGGGTAGGAAAGTACTTTGTAAACTGAAAACTGCTGGACCCATATATTACTAGCTAGTCACTAGTTACTCACTAACAACTATTTCCTCCAAGTACAAAAATAACACTCTGAGTTATTTTTGAGATTTTTTAAAAACAAAAATCATATCTCTGTTTATATTCTCACCCTTCTATGGCCTGAAAATATAGCAAAACAATGTAGGTATTGAGACTTGTTTCTTAGCTCTCCAGCTGCTCCATTTTACAGAATGACACACTTACCCACCCGGTTGCTCCAGTCCTGCTGGAATCGACTCTTTCCTCCTGCATCCAGCTCATCAGCCGTCCTTCAACACATACCCAGTATCTCACCACCTCCCTCCGTACAGTGCCCCTGGTCTGATCCCCCAGCTTCACATCATGACGGCGATTCAAATTTCTTCACAATTCTCTCATGATCGCAATACTGGCCACTGGCCTCCCATTTGGTCTCTCCAACATTGTCTACTGTCCCTTCCAAGCCAATCCTATCTTCTTTTTTGTTTTGTTTTGTTTTTTAAGTTTCTACTTGGGACAGTGTTATATAGATTGAATTATGTCCCTGTTCTGCCAATAAAGATGCAAAGTAGGAAAATCCCAACTTCATTGCTGTTTGCTACAGATCAGTATGAATCCAGTCACCACTGGGAAGTGAGCCCAAGCTTCACCTTTCCACATCTTCATTCCTTGTCATCAGCCACTTCCCTGGAACTTCCTCTCTCTGCCCTTAACCACGCAGAGTAAGGTCACACCTCATCCCCGGCCACCCTGAGCCAAGTCAAAGCACACAAGTTAGAAGGCTTTCTTCACCAACTGCCCACGCAGCCTCTCAGTTGCCCAGCCAGCAAGACCTTTCTCTGTAGTAGTCACCCAAAGCTAAGTCGGGGTCTCATTGGCCCTGTGGTTCATTAATTCTCTATAAGGGCTCCCAAAATACACAGGGACTATTTATACTTGCAGGTACCCATTTATCATAACCAGAAAGGATACAAATGGAGAGCCATCTCAGGCACAGTCTGGAATAGGCCCCAACAGGAGGTCTTGTGGTCCTCAGGGCCATGCCACCCTCTCCACTGCATGGATCTTCTTCCCTATCCACTAAGCCCAACTGCTTTTGTGTTCAGGGACTCTCAAAAAATGCATATGCATGATGCTTGGGACCTCATTACCTGTGTATCAGCAACCAAATCAATGAATGTGCATGATTGATTGGGTCATGCCCTGTCCTTTCCTGGAACTTAGCCAGTTGTGGTCTTAGGAAGGAGCCCTGGTGGCTCAGTGGGTTTTCTTATAATTTCCTCCATTGCTGTTGTGTTTACTAAATCTTTATGGTTGTCTTCTATTTTATTCTGATAATGTTTAGTAATCTCTTTGAGGTTACCCTGTAACCTATTAATTTCTTCCCAAGTTTAAACCAGTGAGTTTTAATTTGGAATCTACTTGACTTCATCTCCATTTGGAAGTTCTGTAAGTACACTATGTATTCCCTCTTTTTGCTTCATAATCGTCTTCATTTACAGATTGATATCTCTGGTTCCCTATTTTCAGTCTTGTAGGTTTATTTTACTTTGGATACTTCTGTAACTGGAGACTTGATGTGGCACTGTGGGTTAATGTGCTGGACTTCAAAGTCTGTGTGAACCGCAAGGTTGGCAGTTCAAGCTCATCAGCTGCTCCTTGGAAACCCTATCCAGGGTCACTATGGGTCGCAACCGACTCAACAGCAGTTAACAACAACAACAACAACAATATATCTGGGTTGACTTCTGGATGGTGTTGTCATGTATGTTAATCTCAGGTTGTTGTCTGTAAACCGTCACCCAATTCACAATTAAAAGCGTAAAAAAAAAAAAAAAAAGTCTTATGAAATAGATTGGGTCCTAACCCTAGTCGGTCTGAGTTGTGTCTTATAAAATAGGAGACTAGACAAAGAAATAGGGTCATGCACAGAGAGAGAAGACTATTCAAAGTACCATGGACCCTCAAAAGATCAAACTAATCTGTTGGAAGAAGTACAATCAGAATGCTCCTTAAAAGCCAGGATGGTTCAAACTCAACAATTTCTATTCTATACAAGCTGTTCAGTGACATTGGTCGCAGTTTTTACAATGTGGGAACATCCACTCACCTAGTGTCTCTGACCCTTTACACCCTCATCTTTGTTTTGAAGTCACTGTTGACCATTTGGTCTCATATAGGTGATTTTTTTTTTAAATGAGTTCAGTACGAATGGGTGATATTCTTTTTTTTTTTTTTTAAGCCAATTTGTTATTTTGCTACAAGATTAAGTTTGAAGCACATCTCTGGGCAACAATCTCAGGTAGTCCACCAGTCTCAAGCAATATGGTAAGCCTGGTTTTGTTTTTTGTTGTTTTATTTTGCCTTGTGTGATGCAGTGATTTAATGTCTCTTTTTAACCATGTAATTGCTGTGTGCTGTTGAGTCAGTTTCAACTCACAGTGACCCTGTATAGGGTTTCCAAAAGCGGCTGGTTGGTTTAAACTATTGACCTTGTGATTAGCAGCCCAATGTTTATCCTATAGCACCACACTAGGGAATTCTAGCTAGTCTTCCTAAACTCTCACTGAACAACTTTTTCCTGATGCATATGGGTAAGAGAAAGTGGAGGAAGATGCTGATTTCAGTTGTGAGTTATTGTTAACAGAGCTCATTGTGGTTGGTCAATTTGCCATCCTGCTGGGTATATAATATGAGCCATTTCAGAAGCAGAAGGGTCAGGAGTAGAGCAGGTCTTTTGGACCCCGAGATCCCTACACATTGAACCTCCTCACCCCAGTGACAGGGTGCTATGTCACTGGAGAGGTGTCAGAGCAGCAACAGCTTCCCAGTCGATGGAGCAAATAAAGCTGAGCAACTTTAGGTATGAGGTTTGCTTGCAGAAGGGAGTGCCTACAGGCCCTTAATTGGGGGGAGCCAGGTTTTCTGACCCATTGAGCTAGAGCCAAGTGTCTTCAGGCTGAGGCGTACAGTGGAGTAGAGTGTCCTGAGGGTATGTGTCAGCAGCCCTAAAAGAGCTTTGTAACACTGTCCTAGGCAAAGAGAAGCCTGCCTGTGGGAACTGCTGAGGAGAGGTTGTCCTGCCTGGAAGAACTGTGCCCTGGGCTTATCTGACCCTGAATTTTAACTTGTTAATGGCCCGAACGGGAGTCCTGTTGTGGTGCTGTGGGTTAATGCACTGGACTGCAAAGTCAGTTTGATCCACAAGGCTGGCAGTTCAGGCTCACCAACTGCTCCTCAGAAACCCTATAGAGTGTTGCTATGGGTCGGAACCAATTCAACAGCACTTAACAACAACAACAATGTCCCTAATAAACCCCGTAACTGTAAGTATGGTGTGTGAATTCTGTATGGCCACTGCAATGGGTCATTGAACTCAGCTGAATTGAGACTGCTGGGGAAGTGATATTGGTTGCCATTTTTTTCTATTTTGTTTTTAGGAACTTGAGGTTCAGGTCCAGAGTTTTTCTCCCATTGTATCAGGGTTTGTCTATTGAGGCCCTGATCAGAATAGTCAGAAGTGGTAGCCAGGCACCATCTAGTTCTTCTGGTCTCAGAGTAGATGAGACTGTGGTTCGTGGAAACTATGTGTCCTGTAGACTAGTTTCTTCTTTAACTGGTACAATCCTTTGATGGTTCCTAGCTGCCCAATACCCTTACTTTTGGCCCTGTGTTTTTGACTCTCACCTCTTTCCCTTGCAGCTCTGCTCCAGCCATATTGAACTGCTTTCCGTCCCTCCCACCTCTGGACTGTGCTTTTGGCAAAGCACTGAGCTCCCAAGGCTCTCTGCCCTAGCCCTACCACCTTCAGTCCCTGTTGTCCTTGCTCCTGGTCTGTCCCATACTCACAATGTCCTCCTCCCAACCTCCACTTCCACCCCCACTGCCCACTGCCAACTCACCCAGCTACATGTCCCCTCACCTAGAAAACCATAGGAGCTTCTTTCTCCCAACCTGGGAGAATGAACTTCTGTGTGCCTTTAAGATGGGAGGGGAAGTGTCTCCACTTACTAGTCCCCTCTCCAGGCTGGGAGCTACTTGTCCTTCAGGCCTTTCAGTTCCCCCAGCATTTCATATGGAAGGTACTCACTAAATATTTGATGAATTAATATCTAGATGAATGAATAAAGAGTTGGCTCTCTAAGGCATCTGCCCGCAGACGAACTCGTATTACACTGCCTGGTATGTGACTGACAGAATGCATGGATATTTGAAACCTGTGAGGACTATGATTTGTAGCCCCTGAAGCTTCACTTTGGTTTGATGATTCAACCCATTTTTGCATTGCCCTATGTTTTCTTAAAATTCATTTTAAACTACTCTGAAACATAATCAACTAAGTTATTCACCTTCGCTAGGCAGGCTTCTAGCAGTGGTATGTAAACTTCTAAAGAGAAGAAAATCCACAGGAAACAGGTTCACAGAAGGATGGCCAGGTACTAAACAGTAACCTACCCCAGGGATCCAAGAGTTAACATTCCTTCCAAAAGGTGAGCATAGGCTCCTTAGTGACTCGAAGAAGCTGGTGCAATGATTACACATCAGTCCTTTTCTTTCCATTGACTTCAGGGGAAAGACTTTCTTAGTGCTTTAGGCAAAAGAAGTGCATGAGCATTGTTCTATGACATAATGATACTACATTCTTCGTGCCTCTTGTGGAAATCAATCTTGCTAACATACATGCACAACGCAAATCTAAAAACATCTTGTTTACCTGGCACCACTGGAGACCAAAAGGTGCTAATATGAGGGAATGTTAACGCTTTCTGAATTTAAAAATCCCAGAGCTTATACACTTGGACCAGAAATTCTTCTAAATATACTAGCTACTTCTTAAGTAGGTGGCACAGAACTCTAGTAAACATTCTCTTATATACTCAGCATTATCCTCTGAAAATCTGTGATATCCAGGAAGCTACTGAGATGCCAAGATGTTTGGTCTGGGAGTTGGAGAACTCAGTTGCATTCCTGGTTCTCTATGATTCGCTGTCTGTAACCTTCATCAAGCTACTTCCGCTCTCTGGAACTCAGCTGTGCAGTGAGGAGCAAGACTAGAGGATCTTGAGGTGGCTGCCTTCACCTATCTGAGATATTTATCAAGGGTCCAAGTACACATAATTGTGTTAGCACTTCACAAAATGAATAGGAGCAGTTCCGCCCCATGCCTCCTAGAATTTGGTAGTCTACAGAAAATGTGGGTTGAATGCAACACCAATGACAATGGTTCTGCCAAAGAAAAAAGTTGCACTGGGCACTGTTAAAAAAGACAAGGATGAATTTTAGTCAAAGGAAGAGGTTAGTAAGGAAGGGGGAAGGGCAATTAGAGGGAGAGGCCCCAGAACTAAGCCTGAGAATTGAGAGTTTGAGAATAGAGAGCTCAGCATATAAGACCACTGGGCTGGTAAGACCACACGGAGCCTGAGATGTGAGGAAGAGAGCCTGGTAAGGGTTAGGCACTCATAGAAGAAAGAGAAAGGTTGGGAGTGATGAAAAACATCTACTCTAAAGTTACTTAAACATAGCACATCACTGAGTAGGCCTTGTTCAGTTGTTCAAATAAACCTTCTCTGGTACACAGCAAAAAGTGAAGGATTTTCTTAGCAAAGGGCTCAGGTAGAATTCTGATTGAATAGTGTCATTAAGATTAGGGTGTGTTTTTTTTCCTGGGAGCGTGATGGCTTTGTAGGATAAGCACCAGACTGCAAACCACAAGGTTGGTGGTTTGAGCCCACCAGTCACTGCTTGGGGAAAAGATGAGGTTGTCAGCTGCAGCAAACACTTACAGCCACGGGCACCCTATACAGGGTCGCTATGAGTTGGTACCAACACGATGGCACTTAACAACAACAGGGTTTTGGCCAAATAACAAGCAAACTGTGTGAATCATAATTATGGATAACACTGAAAAGAATGGAAATTCCAGAACACTTAATTGTGCTCATGCAGAACCTGTACATAACCAAGAGGCAGTGGTTTTTCAAACAGAACAAGGGGATACAGGGTGGTAAAAAATCAGGAAAGGTGAGCACGAGGGTTGTATACTTTCACCATACTTAATCTGTATGCTGAGCAAATAATTTGAGAAACTAAACTATATGAAGAAGAATGTAGCATAGGGATTAGAGGAAGACTTATTAACAACCTGCAATATGTATACAACACAACCTAGCTTGCTGAACGTGAAGAGGACTTGAAGCACTTACTGAAGAAGAGACTGCCTTCAGTATCGATTTGGTGTTGTTAAGTGCCTTGGAGTCAGTTCCAGCTCATAGAGACCCTGTATAGGATCTTGAGGAGCAGCTAGTGGGTTTGAACTGCTGACCTTGTGGCTCACAGTCCAGCGCCGATCCATCAATGCCACATACCTCAATATTTTTTAAAAGTAAAAGTCACCACAATTGGACCAATAAACATCATGATAAACAGAGGAAATCTTTAAGTTGTCAAGGATTTCATTTTATTTGAATCTACAATCAACGCCCACAGAAGCAGAAGTCAAGAAATTAAATGATGTATTGCATTGGGCAAACCTACTACAAAAGACCTCTTTAAAAAGTGCTGAAGAACCAAAATGTCACTTTTGAGAACTAAGTTGCACCTGACCCAAGCCATGGTATTTTCCGTCTACTCATATGCATGTGAAAGCTGGACAATGATTCAGGAAGACTGCAGAAGAGTTGATGCATTTGAGTTATGGTGTTGAAAGAATATTTGCATGTAATTTTCCAGGGACTGTCTGAAGAACAAACAAATCTGTTTTGGAAGAAGTACAGAGTTAGAATGTTCCTTAGAAGCGAGATGGTGAAACTTCAGCTCACATACTTTGGACATGCTATCATGAGGGATCAGTCTCTGGACACCAGTCACGCTTGGTCAGCAAAAAAGAGGAAGACTTTCAGTAAGATGGATTGACAGAGTAGCTTCTAGAATGGGCTCAAACCCTTGACCAATTGGGAGGATGGCAAAGGATCAGGCAGTGTTTCGTTCTGTTGGACACGGAGTTGCTGTGAGTCAGAACCAAACTGACAACATACAACAACAACAACAACAACAACAACACTGTTTTTAAGACTCAAACATCAGCCATTTCCTAACAAGTTTCAACTTTCCTGCCACTCTGAACATCTACTTCTTCAAGTGCAGACACACAATACATGTCCATAGGGGGATCTGCAACCACACACTGCGTATGAAAACCAGCCCCCTACACACTTTTAAATTACTGAGACAATGATGATTAACAATGGATTCCCATGGAAAATTACTTTGCGCATTCAATGCCTGAAGTATTGTCAGAATGGGATAGAATCAACAAAACAATAGTGCCGGGCTAGATTGAATCCACAGGACTTATTAGAGAAGAGGCACTTAATGAGATGGGCAAAGGATGCACTCACTCACCAGGTGAAGTTCATAAAAGACCCTTTGACCAAGATTTCCATAACAATGCTCTAATTTTCTCAAGGAGTATCAGCTCCAGTGGTGAGTCACTGCCCTTTTCCTGTCATTCTTCTAATGATATGAGATTGAAGAAAAGGTCACAATTTAGATCAATGCCATCTTTGCATGACAGAGTGGGTGAGTCACCAAATGAAATTAACACGAAAGCCTGGTTACCATTTTGCTGTATGGACGCTCTCCTGATACACTCTACGCACAACACACTCAATGAGGTATTTTAGGATAGCTGGTTGCTAGGTTTCAGCCCCATTCAAAGCTCTTCATTTCTGCGCAGACAAGAAATGGGAAAAATATTCATCATAAAAATGTGCCGCCATTTTCTTTGAACATTTTTTAGAACACAAACAACGTGGAATAGGAAATACAGCATAACCCATGGTGCTGGTGTATAAGGAACCGTCTGATCGTCTCAGAAATCCACTACATATTCTTTAGACCATGAAGGGACATAAATCACTTTAACCCAAAGAAACTGACACTTAATAGAGAGCTCCTTAAGGCTCAAAAACCACATTGCAGATTCAAAATAACAGACTAAATATTCAATATACCAATATTGATTTGGTTCAAATGATTAAAGGTGTTTCAACATGTGCAGAGTTCAGGAAGCTTGTTCCTTGAGTTCAATGTGACAATTAAAACATCTGTTGATCCTGGTGAGAGGTTTTCTGCTGAAACAGCAACCCCAAAGGTCTGACGGAAGAAGTAATTCAAACCCATCCAGCAGTGCATCGGGAGAAAGGCCTGGTGATCTGCGTTGCCAGGAGTCTGACTCCAGTGGAAGCAGGATTCAAGAAATCAAACAATATACTGAATTAGGAAAATCTGCTGCACAACACCTTTGTAAAGTGTTCAAGAGCAAAGATGTTTGAGAACTAAGGTGTGCCTGACCCAAGCCATGGAATTTTCAATAGCCTCATATGCATGCGAAAGCTGGACAGTGAATAAGGAAGATCTAGAAAAATGGATGCATTTGAGTTATGGTGTTGGAGAAGAACATTAAAAGTACCATGGACTGCCTGAAGATCTGTGTTGGAAAAAAGAGTAAGAGGCCCAACGAGATGGAAAGTAGCAATGGGCTCAAGGCTAACAATGATTATGGGGGTGGCACAGGACTGGGCAGGGTTTCGTTCTGTTGTGCATAAGGTCGCTATGAGTCAGAACCGACTTGACTGCACCTAACAACAACAAAAAACAACTAGAAATAATATTTATTATACCCGTTCCCTCAGGGTAGCTGGTTTTAACTGTTGGGAGGGAAGCCTCAACAAATTTACTAGACTATGCCAACGGCTCTCTACTCTTAATTCCTTACGGATTTGTGTTTCCTAAAAGCCTTGCTCTAAGTTTATCTTCAATGAGCCCTAATAGTGTAGTGGATTACAGGCTGGCTGCTAACCACAAGGTCAGCAGTTCAAATCTACCAGTCACTCCACAGAAAAAAGATGAGGTTTTCTGCTCCTGTAAAGACGTACAGCCTTGGAAACTCTTTACAGGCTCTTCATGAGTCAGAACCAACTCGGTGGCACCCAGCTAGCACTATGAGATCCATCTTCAGTTGGTAGGCATGAACAGCGACAGGACAAGGATTTGGAGGCAGGGGAGAGATGGGGCAGATATGCCTAGGGAATCATTTTCTCCATTACTTCCGTTCCTTTTGAAATCACAGATGCGCAGAAACGCCTGTTAGGTTTTCCCTATCTCCAAAGAGCACAACATGAGGATTGCAGATAAGGAGCAGTGATCCCTGGAGCAGTCATTTCTGAGCATAGCTAAATTGTTTCAAACTTGTCCATTGTCTGTGCTGAACTCATTAAACATGATCCATTAGCAGTGATGTGATTTCAGTATGGATGGACAAGGACATAGTGGTGGTCTCCTGATTGCCATAGCACAGGGGTCTGTCTATACGAGCACTTCAAGATTTTTACATGCATTTTCAAGTTCAGCATTAAAAGTGCGTACAGGAAGGGAAAACGCCATCACAGCGCTTGTCAGTCCGGCTGCACGTGAGGTACAGAGACAGATACAGACCTCCAGGTCCCACTCTCAGAGAGTCTGATTCAGTAGGGATGGGCTCAGGTCAGGCAATGAGTATTTTTAGTAAGCATCACCAGGTGATTACAGCTAGCGTCTCAGAGCACTTGCTCTATGGTTTCTGCAATGGCATCCTCTTTACAGCAGCAGCCAGCCTCATCTTTCTCCTGTGGAATGGCTGGTGGTTTCTAACTGGTGACCCTGCAGTTAGCAGTCCAGTGCTTAACAATTATGATTACAGTCTTAGTTTGGTGGTTAGAGTCCACAGCTTCTTTAGATCTCAGGCTTTTATTGAAAAGAAGTTATAACCAAACTCAGTGAAAGTTTTTCATAGCTAAGGTGATGAAGGGAGCAGGATTCTCAGCAATTTTGCCTTCTCCCAGTGAGTGAGCAGAACTCAGGATTTATGCCAAATTCTCAATTTGGCTTCACACATTAAAGTCCAGTCTTTTCTCCGAGATTAGAGATTAGCTGAAAGTCACATTGTCTAGATTTATGTCTCATGCTGTCTTCATTATTCAGATATCAAGTCAAAGCCAACTTTTCCTAAAGCAGTGCTCTGAATCATTTCTTCCCAGTTCAGTCATGGCCAACAAAGTGAATCCAGAGCTCCTGGTAGCGTAGTGGTTACGGATCAGGCTGCGAACCTTAAGGTCAGTGGTTCGAAACTACCAGCCGCTCTGCGGGAGAAAGATAAGGCTTTCTACTCCCATAAAGATTTACACCCTCGGAAACCCTGTACAGGGTCGCTATGGGTCAGAACCGACTCGACGGCACTTAACAACAACAAACTCATATAATGAGTTGCTTATACATGTATTTTGAATATAAAAGTGACTGTAGCTTATGGGATTTGAGAGCATTATAGAAAGGCCCCTTGAAGTCCTAGACATCTTGGCGTCTACACCCATCTGGTTTTCATACTGCAAGGCCTCAATCTAGAAGTGGTCCCATTCCTGAGGCCTCGCTGGAGTGGAAGCAACAGGCCCGAGGCCGTGGAGTCCTGGTTAAGATGGGGCAGCCTGCTGGGCACCACCGTAACTACAGCTCAGCCTTCCCCACACCTGTGCACCCTCCCACCAATTATCTTTTTTCTTAAGCAGCAGGGTCAGCAGCTGTTTTCTTTTCAAGCTGCCCCATGCAGGCCTCCACTCATACAACAATTCTGATAGGCCCACCCCAGAGAGACTACGGCCGGTCCTTACTGTCTCAGCATCCCCCACTTTCTCACAAACATCCCCAACCAGGTTAAGCAACTCATCTATATTTACTTCATAAAGGTTCACTCTTGATAACTCTGTACATATTCTACGTTGTAGAAGCAGAGAGGCAAACGATTAAAACTTAGAGACGTTAATAAACTAATTCAATCAGGACACATCAGAGTGACATTATGAACACTTTTTTAATAACATCAGATAGCAAATTTATACAATGACAAGCGAGAATATAATGAATACAAAATGCATTCTTTTAACGGCTAGAAAAGCATCATTTACAAAAGTAAGTCCAATTCAAGTGGCTAAAGAACGTAAGCCCCCCATTTTGCTAATTACACGCGGCTGTTAATGCAGTATCTCTAAGCCCTCCCCCTAGTCTGGGCACAATTCATACTCTACAGTATATTCAATGACTAGCGAGTTCAAGTTTCTACCACTTTTAGCATCGATGTCAAGACATCTCTTAACAGGTTCACTATGCAAAACTCCAACGAGAATGTGTGAACTTTCTTTGCAAACTGTAAGGTGCTGTGCAGATGTCGTTAGCTATTGCTATTACTCCTGTTCAGCGAGATTTCACTGAACTAGTTTGGGGAAAAAAAAGGAAGACTAGTCTGTATAACTCACAAATGACTTATAGAACATCTGAACAAGAACACAGATATTACTTCAAGTACACGTAGCAAAAAAACAAAACAAAACAAAAACCAGGCAAGGAAAGTATGGTCCAGTGATGTGAAGCTGAGGAATTTCAGACTCTTTTGGCAACTATATGAAGGGTTCGTTTATAGACTGCATGTACTATTTATTAGCTACTCAAAATCCCAAAAAGTTATTTATGACCCTTTCTCCTCTGCCTCAGCCTTACGGTTAGCAGTCCAGTGCTTATCCATCAAGGCTCATTTGGCCAGCTCTTATAAAACCCTGGGCATCAAGTCTGAGTTAATAAAGTTGCCCTACTCTTGTGGACCACACATATCACTCACTCTGTTACTGACTTGAGCACAGGGACGATGGGGCCCAGCAACAGTCCACAACGTCACCATGAATCTGAACTTGTCTGCAGACTAGAAAGACAGACAAAGCACGTTTGAAATTTGAGAGAAAGTCTTTGCTTCATTACCTTCAGCTTTATTCTTTGTGTACACTTGATGGGTTTAACTGTTTTTATCAGCCTCCTTGGGTATACTGGTGGTGGTGGTGGTGGTGGTGGTGGTGCTGTGCCGTGGAGTCGGGTCAGACTCATAGCCACCCTAAATAGGGTTTCCGAGACTGTTCAGCTTCACCGGAGCAGAAAGCCTCATCTTTCTCTCGCAGAATGACTGGTAGTTTAAAACTGCTGACTGACTCGTCACCACTACGTTACCGAAGCTCCTTTTGGGTACACTAGCTGTACCTATGTATCTATACGAAAATGGAAAATAAAATACCAAACAAGTCCACCTTTGATTTTGGCCAAGCTGATGAGATTTTGATGATGAAAACCTTCTAATCTTAATGACTACTATGCATTTATGTTGGAGTCCCATGAAACATGACAAAAGTTTGTATGACTTTTGCTCTTCCTCAGTGACATCAGTTACATTCTATAGCAGACTGTTCATTTTTCAGCACAATGGGGAAAAGATCACATTTTGGGGGGTGGGGGGCGGCAAAATGGGAGATGAGACCAGCATTGCCACAGCCAACAGTGTTAATCAGGAGCTTGTACAGATACTTTCAGGTTGATTTCCTAGTTCATGTTAGTCTTTACTAGCAATTTTCCAACTAGAGTGAATAGATTCCTCACTTAAACATTTATCAGGGCTCATATTGTAGCTTTCCTTTCTATACATCATGAAGTATGTACACCGTGCAAAAGAAAACCAGTAAAACATATTGACAAATAAATCTATTTGTGAAATGCCAAGTGATTTAACATAGTGAAGATAGCAGCGAACTAGTGAACAGTTGAAACCCTATCAGAAAAACTAAGTAGTTTAAAAAAAAAAAAAAGCCTACTCCGTAATAACGTGAAGTATCAACTCAAGCATCTGATTGGACCTTTAAGGTACTTGGTACTTATAACCAACAAGAAATAACAACTGCTTCTGTATGCATCCCTGGTTTCAACACTTGCATTAAAAAAAAAAAATACCCAGGTCCGAAACGAAACAAAATAATTCAGCATTGGACATTTAATGTTTACAGTCACAGGTGCTCCTCGAAGCACAAAGAGCAATGGTACAAGTCTAAGTAGGATAGGACACCTAAAGAGATCAACCACACACTTACCAAATGGCACTAGACTAAAAGTGTAGTTCCTTTTTGTAAAACAAAACATTTCGATTAACTGCTTACAGAAGATATTTAAACTGTACACAGCACATTACTATAAGTAAAAATGTAAAAAACTCCCTACTACAGTCACATTCTACTTTTCTTTAGCAATTAAATAAATGCAAAGGCCTACTTGACTTTTATGCCGAGGCATTTCTCTCTGCCTTTCGTCCAGTTCCATAACAGAATACAGCATTATATGGGTGAAAAATACAGGGGAAATGACAAACACGTAAGGGTGGGCCACTGTGTTAGGATCATCAATGACATTAAGTTTGAGTAATGAGATGCCTCCCTATAGGATGAAAAGCAGAATGTGCATTAGGAGAAAATGGGCGAAGTAATTTGCAACTGAATGATTGCAAGTGGCTGCCAGGGAACCGGTGGAAGAATCTGAACGTAACACAAGTTCTGAATACATACTGGACCAGCAGTAAGAAATGGTTCTCAAACCTGCACCAGGAAACAGATGCAAACAGCTGTTAGTTCCAGGTGGCAAAATGGTGGCACATTCTCAATTTTTTCACATTTTAACCAGCATTTTCCCAATTGTCTACAGTAAACAGAGGATATGAAAGAAAGCAAACATTTTGAGGGGCTTGTTTTTAGATCACACACAGGTAGTACCGAATGACTGGAAAACTATAATAAGGATCTCCAGGATTACCTAATCACACAGATCTGTGACCTGCTTGGCTCTCTCACAAAGTCCTTTTATCAACATTTGGCTGATGTCACCTAGTTTTTCTAGAAAATAATGTCAAAAAAAAAAAAAAAAGAGAGAGAGAATTCCACAGACTAGGGAATCATACTTTATGCAAAATTCTTTAGTGATACTCAGATATGTTCCAGTGTCTACAGTTTATAAACAACTTTGTACAGAAAATTAAGTCAGAAAAATCTCATGACCTGCTGTTGTCAAGAGTTACAAATATGTCACACAGTTTAACACCAATCTTTGATTTACTTCTGTGTTAATCTTATCACAGCCAGAGGAGAACTGGACAAAACCAACTCTAAGACAAAAGGCTGTAAAACACAGTTCTTCCCAGAATGGTGAAGAGCTAATTTAATGTTTCCAAATTCTCATCCGCAAATGAAAGGCTCATACAGTTACAGCTGATTCTACAAACCATAGTATGAGGACCGGCATTGACAGTAATCAAACATAACACTTTTCTTTCACTTTTATTATGTCCATTACCACCCCCAAGGGCATTCGCATTTTTTAAAAACCGGCTGCATGTCATCCAAAGGTGGTGTTCTCTTTAATCCTGCTTGCCTTCACGCCACTGGCGTGAGCCTTCGTTCCACGCCACGTACACAAAGAGGGCCAGCACCACATGGACGGCAACCACTGCCACAATGGCAGCATAAAAATAGCTGTCCCGATTGGACATGCCCAAGGCGCCTACAAGAGAAAAAGGTTTCCATTTTAGTCACAAAAACCAAGGCTACTGGGTTTGAATAGCTCTCTATTTACCTAGTCAAGAGCCTGAGCGGTGCCTGCAGTTTGCGATCAGCTGGTACCCTAAAGATCGGTGGTTTGAACCCCCTCAGTGAGTGACCCCTCAGAAGGAAATCCTAGTGATTTGCTTCCATAAAGGGAACAGCCAAGAAAACCTACAGAGCAGTTCACCTGGTGCTCCAGGAGTCAGTGGTAGCTCACATTTACAGTTCGGCAGCAGAAAAAGACGTTTAAGAAGGGACCTTGTTTTCTCTTCCTTACAATACCAACCACCAAAGGTTATTATTGTTGCTCGCTGCTGGTGAGTCAATCCCCAACTCACAACAACCCCATACACAATGGAACAAACCAGTGCCCAACCATGCACCATCCCCAAGACTGTGATCGATCATTGGCTGATGTTTGGAGACAGATGACCAAGCCTTTCTTCCTAGTGTACAAGCACTAAGAAACCCACTCAGCAGCATTTTGTTGTTGTGGTTGTTGTTAAGTGCCGTCCAGTCGGTTCTAACTCACAGCAACCCTGTCTAGGGTTTCCGAGGAACCGTGAACTCTGAGGTTAGCAGTTCAGGATTCTGCTCAGCATCATAGCAACATGCAAACCTCCACCAACACACAAATGGTGGGAGAGGCACTGGTCAGGAATCAAACCTGGGCCTCTCACACATCAGAAAGAAGCTCACCAGTACCCCCACCCAAGGTACAGTCCTTAAATTCCACTTCATGTGCTCTCAAAGGGATACAGAGAAAGGCTGTGCAAGAAAAATTTCCCAGAAAACCATAAGCAAATAAGACGTCAGGCTGAAATAACCGCGAGTGAAGAAACAAAATGAAGACCACCCAGTTTGCAGATATTGAGAGGTCATAAAACCCCAGGCTCTTAAGTCAACAAGCTGAGGAGAAAATGTCTTCTAGAATTACCTTCAAATATGTATGATTTAGTCGTGAAATATAACCCGATTGGAACCGTGATCATCAAGGCCGTGAAGAACAGCAGCGTCTTCAGGGTAGAGGCTAATGAACTTTCAGTCCTGGAATAAATTAGACAAAGAAAATCAGCACCTGCTCTGCTGGTCCAAAGTGTTCCGGTGTCTATGCTCAGAAACGGAAGCACAACCCCTGCAGTGGACGATTCCGAGACCCAGCTGGGGAGTGCACTGCCACCCCCACCGTCAAGACTAACTCCGAAGCACTACAGACATGTCCAAATCGTTTGAGCATGGGCAACCCCAGAGGCAGAGGCAAGGGAGAAGACACACAGAAAACATGTACTGAATGTTCACAACGCATCCCATCAAGAGGGCCAGATAAATACCTGGCTAGCAAGACAGGAGAACCTACAAAGAAAAAGAAGCCTAGAACAATCCAGATACAACCGCAGCAAACTGACTCAACTGCCTCATAATTCAGACTTCACCTAACCAAACGGACTCATTACAAGCTTGACGTAACAACGTTTTCTACTCAGTGACTTCTACTTGTCCACAAACTATTTTAAATTCAAATATTCCAATGGAAAAAAGCTGTTCCCAAATGTAGTGAATTACTCTTAAGAATGTAATAAAGCTTTTCAAATTCTTTAACAAGAAGTCTGAAAAATAGTTACTTAAGACATTAGCAATATAAACTGTCAACTCAACAGTACAGAGAAACAAAACGGGGTAGGATCAAAAACATCCAGCAATAGGGAAACGGTTTCTATAGCTCTCTATGGAGAAATTACAAATAATCATGATGGTTTATTCAAAGGCATAAAGTCACTGAGCCAGACCTCTGATGTACTACCCCAATTATGTTTAAATAAGTACACAGGAAAGAGGGCTCTAGATAAAATACAAAAATAAAGTGATTTTCCCACTTTCCAAAATTGACCATACTGTGGTTTATACTGAATTCTAGTAAAGAGATCACAAAATTCGAATGTGACGTGTATAAGAAACACGGATCCTTCTTATATGGTTCACAAGCATACCAGGAGGCTTCAAAATGTTGGGTGGAAATTTAGAATTTTTCCACCAACTTTTTGAAGTCCTCTTGTATGACTGAGGTGACTAATGTCAGTGGTCAAAGACACTGGCAATAATAACACATAATTGTCGTTGTTATTAAGTGCCGTCGAGTCAGTTCCAACCCATAGGGACCCTGTACAGGGTTTCCAAGGCTGTAAATCTTTACGGGAGCAGAAAGCCTCATCTTTCTCCCGCGGAGCGGCTGGTAGTTTCAAACTGCTGGCCTTAAGGTTCGCAGCCCGATTCATAACCACTACGCTACCAGAGCTCCCCCAAATCAAGTTTTCTTGCATTCAAGTGCGGACCCAAGAGGAACTGAGAATCAGTTTTGCTCTGTTTACTCCTCCAATTACAAGTCCCAGTTGGAAGATGACTGTAATGATTATGTCAATGACCACTGACCCAAGATTCCTATGATAGCTTTTAAGCTATTCCTATGATAGCTTTTAACACCATTTAAGGCTGCGGAGAATAACTGTCAACTTCAACTAATAAAAACAAAAAGCGCAATTTCAACAGTTCCCTTCCAGATTACGGTGGCACTACCAACCTTAGTCCTTGACTTCCTGACCAAGGCTTACATCTTTATTATACAAATATGATGAAAAGCCAGATTTTCAAGCTAGTAAACGAAGATGAGTGAGGAAGAAATTCACTTCTGGAGATGTTAAAATTCAATGTGTGGTATATTTATTGCCATGATCTGCCAGAACCTTTATTCTTTAACATAATTTCTTCACTTTGTGTTTGTATGTGTGCGCATGTGCATGTGAGTGCACCATTTGCAAGAAAGACGATACTCTCTCTGGTAGTTTTTGTCTGTTATCGTTAGGACCAGCTTTCCTAATGTGGCCAGCTAGACTGAATTCTACTCCGCTCTGGGTTCTTCAGACCTGGTATTACAACACTTACTGGAATCACTTCTTGGCAGCCGTACGGAATCAAGGCTAGAGTCATTACAACTCCAATTAGCTTGGAGGGTCTGGCAGCCCCAAAAGGGAAACATTTCAACTTTTTTATCAGTGGTCTCCAAACTTTTTGACCCACTGAAACTTTTGACCTCTAAGTAAAAATGAAACACTTAGCAGATAC
The DNA here is from genome assembly GCF_000296735.1 of Chrysochloris asiatica. Lineage (NCBI taxonomy): Eukaryota > Metazoa > Chordata > Mammalia > Afrosoricida > Chrysochloridae > Chrysochloris > Chrysochloris asiatica. The sequence continues at coordinate 1,892,109 of NW_006408819.1, forward strand.
CCCATCACTTACTGTCCATGATAGGCCCTGTGAGGTTAAGGCATTAGGAATAGGAGGAAAACAGCCTTCCCCTGTACTATTTCGAATGTGTGCTGCTCCCCAAAAGTCCTGCCACAGCCTTTCTTTCCTGAAAGTTTCAAGCACCTGAGCCGGGTGACTGGGATCCTGGCAGGATGCTGGAGAGCAGTGCTGAGAGTCGATCCCCTGTTGCCGTTTGCCACAGTCCCGGCAAAAGGAGAAGAAAACGTCAGCACAGCAGATGATTTTTTGGAAAAGCATTCTTTAGCTCTCCTTTTTAGGATGGTTCTGATTCTACTTGTGGGGATATATTGTACTGCCACATTCACGGCTTCTACTGTGAGTTCTGCGGAGTTTAGGAAAAACCAGTCTTGGAACAATTGTTTCAGCTTCACTGGATTAGATTCAAAGGGAATTGTAAATGAATTAAGGCACTATGACCTATTCTCTCTCACAGAAAACCTACGTACAAAGCAGCTGCATTTAAGAGATCACAGAAGCAGATAAAAAAAAACTAAAGTAAAGCTGACTGACCCCTACAGACCTCACCTAAACCAATTACCGCCCAGAACCCACAAACCCCCCACTACTACATACAGGAACCTACGTAATTGGGCAGAGAATGGTGAACATAAATGAACGGTGGTCAAAATTTAATAGTCTACCTTCCCTGCAGCAATTAACCAGGTTGGGCCCTTTAATATGCCTCACGGCCCCAAAAGAAAGAAATACAGGAACACTGTGGTTAAGCAATTTAATGAATACTTTAGAAAAACAAAAGAATTAAAGAGATGTTAGTAATGCTTTTACTATAGAAAATAGCAGTACTTTATGTAGGATAGAAGATTGATAATTAGCTAGTAGAAACAATAAGGTAGTGTAGGCAATGATGATTGATAGAGACTTATATTAGTAAGAGGATGTAATTAGGGGTCTGGGAGGTGGAAATGATTTGTATAAGGTTTAACTCGATCTTTTAGTGGGAATAAGAAAAAACAATCTGTCACTTACGTAGAAAAGGAGATGATGATGTCAGAAGAAAAATACTTAATGGTCAGAAAATGAACAGGATATGGAAAGGAGGTCAGGCGGGACATTATAGAAATACTTTTGTTACGATTTTATAATCACAAGGTGAAAGAATGATATAATTAAAAATGTGTAATAATTCAAGGGAAAAATCAAAGTATCAAATCATTATGCACTGTGCAATTTTAAGTATAAATAAAGCCTTGCTCAGCCAGGGCAGAGAGAGCTCCATCAGCCAACTAAGTGGAGACTCCTCGACTACTTTCACCAATTCCGTGTCTCCTCTCGAGTCTCACGACCCTGAGAGAGCTGGACGCCCGCAGAGCAGTGCACGTTCAAAGCAGCACAGTTGGCCACCATCTTTGAGTGGGCACAGTTGGTTTGTCCCCTACCCACGTCAAAATAGCACGGGTAACAGATTTGGTTGCTATGCAACATGTAGCTGGCCTTTGTTTACTAGGGCAATTACCAAACCTTTTGGAATCACTTCAAAGCCTTGTGAACACTACATGACAATAAAAGACAGAGACACACAGAATGGGCCTGGAACCCATGATGTCACGTCAAATCCTGCATGGCTCTCTGAGAGCCAGACTGATTTGGTTCTAATGTGCAACGTTCAGACACGCCCTGGGCTCCTGGCCCTGCCTCCCTGTCTGCCTTCCCAGTGGTGTCTGCACAGTAACGCAAAGGGGGCAGTGGAAGGAACCCCTTCCCCCTGTTGCCCCAGGGCAGGGGCAGACAAGTGACCCAAGAGCTGTTGTTATTTTTAAGCGCCATCACTTGGTTCCAACTCACAGCAACCCTGGTTTTGTGCCATCCTCACAATCTTTCCTAAGACTGAGCCTATGTAGCAGCTAGGGAAATTCAAATAGGGTCTACAGCACTTAACAAAGACCATGCACTATGTTCCATTCTCCAATGAGGATTTCTGAACTTAATCAGACGCTTATGGGACCACGGACATATATGCAGTGGGATACTGCCCAAATGGAATATTACATGGCACATACCTGCATGACCAAACCATCCAGTAGATTACAGATAATGGTGATCCCCATGGGCATCAGAGTAAACTGCTCCACAGGGTTTTTTCAATGGCTGCACTTTCAGAAGTAGACTGCCAATTCTGTATTCCAATGCAGCTGAGGGGACCTGAATCTCTAACCTTTCAGTTAATAACTGAGCATGTTAACAATCTGCATAACCCCAACACAGACATCGCATTTTGTATAAAACATTTAAAAAATTATCTGCACATCTACAACATATTCTAGTACAAACAGACACTACATCTGTACATATTCTAGTGTTAACATAAAAACAGACATAAAAAGGTTAAAAATAAACTTCAATGGAAGTTATAGTTTCTTTCGGTACTTAGATGGATCTTTGCGGTGGTAGTGCACCATGGACTTGGTTCCGACTCATAGCGACCCTGCATAAGGTTTTCGAGGCTGTAAATCTTTTTAGGAGCAGAAAGTCTCATCTTTCTCCCGCGGAAATGCTGGTAATTTTGAACTGCTGACCATGAGATTAACAGCCCGACTCGTAACCACTATGCTACCAGAGCTCCTTAGATGGATCTTTAGTGATCATTGAATTATACAACCCTCACCTAATAAGGACTCCTGGTACGGCGCTATAGGATCAGTACAGAACTGTGAAGCACAAGGTTGGCAGCTCAGAGCCACGGAAACCCTATACAGAGTTGCTATGAGTCAGAACCGACTCAACAGTACTTTAAAAACATCTAATAAAAGCTTTCAGAATACACCAACTGTTCCCTATCACTAAAATATTGGAGGAATTTAGCATGTAACTGTACCCAAAGTGTATGTGCATCTGCAGTAGAGAATCTACAGAACATTCAGACACAATCACTATATGACCACTTCTTCAATGGGCCACCCAACAAAGCACATCATGACCTCTGTGTTTCTAAAGTGAGTTTCAAGAGTGCATTTAGGTATACAAACTTCAGATGACCTGATCTGATAAAGGCACAAGGTATAGAGAACCTAGAAAAAGGAAGAAATAACCAGCTACTTTGTTCTGTACATGATTTGTTACCTACTTGGCTCCTGGAAGAGACGGTACAGCATACAGAAACGCTGTAAACAGAGTCACGTCCCACCACTCAGAGGCAGCCTTTTCCTTTCTGCGGGTAAATGTCCAGCCACACACACTCAGCATGCCCTAGCAATTTGTAGCCTGCTTTCTTTAGATTCCCTCTCATGTGTGTCTTTACCTAAGTTTTTTAAATGTTGACTATTTTTCTGGGCTATGGTTGTTGCCATGTGCTGTTGACTCAATCAGGACAGTATGCATCAGACTGCAAAGTCGTTAGAACTGCAAGGTCGCTAGTTCAAGCTCACCAGCTGCTCCTTGGAAACCCTAGGGTCACTATGGGTCGGAATTGACTTGACGGCACTTAACGACAACAACAACAACAACATAATCTTTACAGAAGCAGTTCTGGCGGCATAGTGGATGAGCACTCAGCTGCGAAAAGAAAGGCTGGCCAGTTTGTACCCACATCAGATGTTCCATGAGAAAAAGATATAAATATCACAGCCTAGAAACAGTACAGCACTCAAGGCGGAGGAATCTGTCAAGGAAGCAAGTCTGCAGATCTGTTCTTGCTCAGATCCACATGTGGGTTCAGGCATGTGCACCATCATTACATGCCACCAGGACTTCTGCCTCTTCACTTTTCTGGGCTACTGTTGTTGTTGTGTGCCGTCAAGTCAGTTTCAACTCATAGGAGCTGATGGGTTTGAACCACCGGCCTTCCAGTGGTGCTTACCCTACAGTGACTAGGTGTAAAGGTAAACGAACTGTACAAAGGAGCACTGGGCTGCTAAACACAAGGGTGGCGGCTCAGAACCCACCAGCCGCTCTCTGGGAGCAAACTGTGCTTCAGTAGAGATGGCTGCCTTGGAAACCCTATGGTGCGGTTCTCCTTTGAGCTAGAGTGTTGTTGTGAGTTCGAATGGACTGGATGGCAGTAGGTGTAAGTGTACAAACTTCTCAAAGCTACGAGACTTCCACTGGCTTTTATAGGACAGTTCCTCAACGGTGCCCAGTTCCAGCCCACTGCAACTGAAGGCAAGCCATTCATTTCCTCTCTGTGTCTCTGAGTCAGTGTTAGAGACTTGTTAGAAATGAGGAACTGGGAAGGGCCAGAACTCAAGCTGGCCTCACTCAAAGGGAAAAATTCCAAGAGAGGCTTACTGGGCCCCCATGCTAAACACCACCTAGAGTTCCCCCACTTCACATCTACTTCTGCAGTTAACAACGAGCACAGAGAATTTCTGTGCCAGTATGACTTACAACAGGAAGTAGATCTCTACTGAAAATTCCATTAGGAAACACCAGAATCAGTCCAGTAGAAGTACTATATTCTAACCTTTTTGTGCGCCGTGGAGTCCGTTCCAACTCATAGCGACCCTGAACAGGGTTTCCGAGGCTGTAAATCTTTACGGGAGCAGAAAGCCTCATCTTTCTCTCGCAGAATG
>NW_006408819.1:1896776-1907938 GCF_000296735.1 Chrysochloris asiatica
CAGCTTCACCGGAGCAGAAAGCCTCATCTTTCTCCCGCAGAACAGCTGGTAGTTTCGTCGAACTGCTGACCTTGCGGTTCGCAGCCCGATTCGTAACCACTACACTACCAGAGCTCCTTACTCTAACCTTACAAAATATTAAACAAATTGGTTGGCACCGTCATATGTACATAGTATGAAAAAATACCCAGATTGGCATTGTGAGGGAGGGAAACAATGTGATCCCAAGATCCCAGGCTTTGGAATCAGCGGGCCCTCGCTAGCTTCATCCGTAACTTAACTCTGTGACCTTAGGCAAGTTACTTATCCTGAGTTTCAACATCATCATCTTCAAAATGAGGAAGGGAAGAAGTTTCTTAATGCAGATGTCTGTCCTGCACCTACACTGAGCCCATCCACTGTGGGCTAGTTCCCTCCCCAATCCCTGGCCTGACCTACCTGCTCTACCATCTGATGCCCGCTCTCAGCCCACTCCCGCCCCAGGGGACCCCGGCTCCCTTTTATCTGCGCACTCCCAGAGCCCCGGGTGCAAGCCGGGATCCCGTCCTCGGGGAGCCCTCCCAAGATCGCATCCGGGACAGCAAGAAACAGCGCCGCGCGGAGGCGGTCCGCTCGGGGTACCTGAATTCGGGCGGCTGCAGGGCGTTCAGCGCCGCTTTGTCCAGGCGCTCCATGGCGACGCCGCGCCGGCAGCAGGTGCTCAGCAGCGGGACGACAGAAGCCACCGGTCGAGCTGGGTGTACTAACCGGAAACAAGGCAGCCAAGCCAGCCGGAAGTGCCGCTGGGGGCCGGGCGCAGGCGCGGCGCGGCGAGGTGACGCAAGGCGCGGCGCGGCGCGGCGCTCACGTGACTTACCGGCTGGGACGATGCGACGTGCGCCTGGGCCAGAGCTGCCTGCGCTCGAGGAGCAGGCTGGGCGAGTGGCCTAGCCACTCCACGTTGAGTCGGGCCTTGCCACGCAGCATGGTCTTCCGAGGCGGGCGATGCGACTGCCGCCACCCCCCCGCGAGCGCGCGCGACCAACTGTGGTCGTTGCCGTCCCGGCCCCGCTCTCTAAGCTGCGGCTGGAAGGCGACCAGGGCAGGACGACCAGTCGGACGGTTGCGGTGCTAAGCAACTAAGCAGTTCCGACTATAGAAGCAACAACACACACACAAAAAGAAATGCACGTTATTGCTCCAGCCCTTGAGCAAATGCTGACTCCTAATAATTAGTTATCCCCCACCCCGGACGTCCAGCTGGGGAGAGCTCGGAGAAGTTACTAGCAGAACACTCACCCTCGTCCTTATAACTAGAGACTGAAAGAGCCCTTGCTGAGAGTGACTGTTAGGGCTGATGCGGGTGACCCCGACTTCCACTTAAAGTTACAAACATTTTGCAGCTGCTCAGAGAGCCGCCAATGAGACAACGGGGACTCAAATAGAAGAACAGATGGGTCTGCCTAGCCTTGGCAACCTGAGAGCGGTCTAAACGCAAAGGGTGGCTAAGCCTAGGGTCAGGCTTGACAAAATTAGGTTCCCACTGGCTACTAAGAAGAGGACAGTCCTTACATGGTCAATGCCTGGGCAAAGCAGCTGACCACACATCTATTTTCTGCGCAACACGGACACAAAGACCATATCTGAAATGACTAAACCAGCCGCTTAAAGCAAAGAAAGAGCCATACACATGGCGACAGAAACCCTAGGCTTTCCTCCCAATTCCCCACTGGTCCTCATCTGTACAAGGAGGCAGCTGGATTCGAACCACCTAATGTCTGAACTAGGGCAGAACTTGAGCTAGTCTAGCTCTGAGGTTACACACTGCAACCAGCAGACCAGCAACCCAGATACATATAGCCTGCCAGCCGTTTTTGTACAGCCCCCAAGTTAACGTTTTGCATTTTAAACGGTTGAAAACAAATCAAACTATTTCGTGACATGACAATTATATTTCAAGTTCGTGTTCATATAAACTTGTATTGAATCGCAGCCACACGCATTCATATGGATTGTCTGGGGCTACTTTCACACACAGCAGCGATGATTAGTTGTGGCAGAGACGGTATGGTCTGCAAAGCCTAAAATAGTGACTAGCAAGCCCCCTCGCACTCAGGTCCTTGATGCACTAGGGGTCTATCTGTATAATTGGGGGTTCTGAGAACTAGTTTTCGAGGTTTTAAAACATAATGGATTGAGTATTTACTTGCTGTCGGTGACAAAAGCTACTTATACTGTCACTTTTCTTTGATTATTAATACTAATTATATCACATTGGAGTCCTGGTGTGGCACTGTGGGTTAATACACTGGACTGCAAAGTCGGTTTGAAGCACAAGGTAAGTGGTTCGAGCTCACCAGCCGTTCCTTGAAAACCCTATACAGGGTTGCTATGGGTTGGAACTGACTAGACGGCATTTAACAAAAACACCATATCACATTGGTGAGGTAATCCTGGTTATCATGAGAAAATGCAAATTATTACTAAACTCAAATGAACTTGGTAGACGAAATTCTTTTAAAACATAAAGCGTAAGCCCCACGGGACCACGGATCTTTGTTTTCATCCTTCAGTTACCTGCCTAGAATAGGGTCACATAGATAGCTCAATAAATATTTGTTGAGTAAATCAATAAATGAGCTAGAGCCACAAAAGGACTAAGAGCAAATGAGTCCTTAGGTGGTAAAAACATCAGGAACCACAGATGTAACCTGAAGTTGAGGAAAACTGTGGTCCAGAGAGGAGAGGGGCTTACCGATGTCACCCATCTACTTAGTGGAACCTAGCTCAACTCCTAAGTCCCAGGCTGGTACTTTTTAACAGTCGCATCAGCTGTCCGGATGGCAGTTGTGTGATAATTCCAACAAGAACCAATAATAAATGAGACCTGAGATGGAACAAAATGCCCTGCTAATGTCATTTACATTTTATAGTGTTTTGTTTTGTTTTATGAACTAAATCCCTCATTACCCTTTTTTCTTGCTGACGTCTCCAAACTACCAACATTTACCGTGAGGCTCGCTGGTGTGAAGATGGAAGAACTTTGTCAATAAGCTCAGAAGCTGGAAGAGAAGGAGAGAAATTAGCCAACACAGTCCTCTCTGCCCCCTCAACAAAGCCCTGAAACCTCCTACCTGCAGCAGCTGCTCAGGAATTAGAGGCTAGTGGAGCCCAAACAGAGCCGTTGCCATGGGAATGGACGGGAATGCTAGGGGCAAGGTCATTCTGGAGGAAACCATAGTAGCACATTACTTATTCCCTGAGAATCAGAACAGGATTCTCAAGCTGAAAGGGTCCCAGTCTGAACTTTGCATTTTTACTTAATCTAAATTGTATTTTATTTTGTTATCATTGTTGAGAATATATGCTGTGAAACATGCACCAATTCAACAGTTTCTACATTTAAGTAAATTCAGTGACATTAGTTGCATTGTTTGTATTGTATAGCCACTGACACCTCCTTTTCTGAGTTGTTTCTCCCCCATGAACTTAAATTCACACTGCCTCCTAAGGTTCCTGTCTCATCTTTCCACTTGCTGTTCCCAAGTTGATCACATAGAGATCGTTTTTCTAAAAGCGTAATGCTCAAGGCAGACCTTTTTTACTAGTTAAACTATTACTCGATTTTACTAGTTAAAAAGAAATATGTAATCTGCCTTGAGCATTATGGGACAGGGCCAGGATTGCTATGAGTCTGAACCCACTTGGTGGCAAGTCACAAGAAAGAACACTGGTTCAATATGATTTCAGGGGATATTTTTGGTTTAAGGTTTAAAGATCATCTCAGGGCAAGAGTTTCAGGGGTTAATCCAGCCTTTATGGCTGCAGAACTCTGTAGTCCATTAAAATTTGAAATTCTGTTTTATACTTCCCCCCTTTTGATCAGGAGTCTTCAATAGAGTCTTTGATTAAAATGTTCAATAATGGTAGCCAGGCCCCGTCCCATTCTGGTCCCCTGGAGACAATTAGCCACATATTCCATACCCTCCTCCCATTTCTAACCCTCCTTCTTCCTCTGTTGCTCCAGGTAAATAAAGAACATTATTGTAGGGCCCTTTCATTTTTAGTTGGAAAAGCTGAGCTAAAGATGACCAGTGACTTGCCCCAGAACCCTGGGGTCAAAGTCAGGAGCAGAAAATTTCTCTTTCCTAACTCAAAGTCTCCTGGTGTGGCACTGTGGGTTAATGCGCTGGACTGGAAGTTGGGTTTAAACTGTGAGGTCGGCGGCTCAAGCTCACCAGCTGGTCCTCAGAAACCTTACACAGGGACACTATGAATCAGAACCGACTTGACAGCACTAAACTACAACAGCTCGAAGTCTAGTGCTTTTTCCCCTGAATTTGTTCACTATCTCTGGACTAGATACCCAGTCATGTTTGGCAATAGCACCTGGTTTGCTTTAGTGACCAAAGTTCTCCATGGTTCCCTTTGGGTGGTGGGTAATGGGGCTGGATTGAAACAACACTTGGTACTTTCTGAATCCTGTCCCGAACAAGCATGGCATCTTAAAAATGAAGATGTGGGGAAGACAGAAATGAGCTCTATCACAAAATCAGGAAAAGCCATACTTAAAAAAGAGGGAGGAGGAAAATAATTGTGGCTTCTTTATAATGTGAATGTGTTTTTTTCAAGTGTACAGATTGGTAACATATTCCCCCTGGTGAGAACAAAACCAATTATAGAAATTTTAAAAACACAAACAACAAGAAAACATTTTCACACACACACATTTACTAATGGGTTTGCTTGCACTGGGAGACATTCTAGTAAAAACCTCCATCAGGAAGCTCTGAGTAGCCGATTGAAAGTGTTACTCAAACAGGAGTAGTTTTGCTTGAATCCTTTGGCCACAGCTGAACCACAAAGCATGTGTCCAGTGCTTTAATTTACCGACCATTCACACTGATTGCTTATAATATGAAATATAACCCCTACAATCCATATCCACATAGGTAGAAAATCTGATGCAGGGGGAAATTTGGTGAAGGCCTCACAGTGCCCCTTATCTCCTGGTTCACAATCTATTCCCTTAACATTTACACCTGGAGTCCTGGTTTGGCACTGTGGATTAATGCACTGGACTGCAAAGTTGGTTTGAACCGCAAGGTCAGTGGTTCAAGCTCGCCAGCCACTCCTTGGAAACCTTATACAGGGTGACAGTGGTTCAGAACCGACTCAACAGCCCTTAAGAACAAGAACAACTTCTTCCCAATGAGAGCGCATTGGCTCCATACATTAAGCACAGAACTGCGAACCACAAGGTCCGCAGTTTGAAGTTTCAGCCTGCCTGCCGCACCACTCAGCGAGTAGTTCATAGGATAAGCACTTGCTCTCAAGGTCTGTTTGAACCGCAAGGTTGGTGGTTCAAACTCACCAGCCACTCCTTGGATGGTCCGCTATGAGTCACAACCGACTCCACAGCAAGCACTTTACAACAACAACAGCTTCGTGGGAGAAAGATGAGGTTTTCTGTTCCCATGAAGATTTAAAACCTTGAAAACCCTATACAGGGTCGCTATGAGTTGGAACCGACTCCTCAGCACTAAACAACAGCAACTTCTTCCCAATACATAATGGAGAAAAGATTGAAGTTGTCAAAGAATTCAGTTTACTTGGATCCACCATCAATGCTGTACAAAAAATCAAATGATGTACTGCATTAGGCAAATCTGCTGCACAAGACCTCTTTAAAGTGTCCAAGAGCAAAGATGTCACTTTGAGGACTAAGGTGCACCTGACCCAAGCCAGGGTATTTTCAATAGGCTCATATGTATGTGAAAGTTGAACAGAAAGTAAGGAAGACCATAGAACTGTTGATGCATTGGAGTTATGGTGATGGGAAATAATGTTAAAAGTCCCATGGACTGCCAGAAGAACAAATAAATATGCGTTGGAAGAAGTTCAGCCACAATGCTCCTTAGAAGCCAGGGTGGCCAGTCTGCATCTTTCATATTTTGGACATATTATCAAGAGGGACCAGTCCCTGGAGAAGGGCATCATGCTTGGTAAAGTGGAGGGTCAGCGAAAAAGAGGAAGACTTCCAACGAGATGCACTGACATAGTGGCAGCCACATGGGCTCAGGCATAACAATTGCGAGGATGGTGAAGGACTGGGCAGTGTTCCCTTCTTTTGTGCATTGGGTCGCTGAGTCACCTAACAACACCAGCGTCCCACTGGATCTTAGAGCTAGTGAGGGGACTTGCTAATGGTATTACACCATGCTCAGGATCCCACACTGACTTTTCTCACCTGCCTCACCCTCAAGGTCTGGGTCTTATTCCATCTGTCAAGTCCAGGGACTTTCTAACAAAGCGAAAACCGTGTGACCACCACAAACCCAAAGTGGTGTGCAACTACCAACAGCCTCAAGTCCCCTGGCACATGGCAAGGTTGGACCCTATGAGAGGCAGAGCTATTAGCCAGGGGCGGGCCTGATCAAGTGGGAGGGGAGTGGAGCCTGGAAGAAGCAGCAGGGGCATCCACAGGGAATAGAGGACTCCGTCCATGAGTGGGCGGTTCTCTACATGAATGGGCCAGCCAGCCAGGAAACAGAAGTCCAAGAACCACTCAGAAGTTCTAGCGGGACTGCATGCAAAGGACAAGGTCTCCAACCCATTCTTAGGGTTCCTTTTTCTTCTTTCACAGCTGGTGTCAGAAAGTTGGGAACATAGGAGAGAGAAAAAGCATAACAGTGGCAGGAAAATGAGATCCAGCAGCTTGGGCACAGTGGCCCAGCCCTCCCAGACTGCTCCTGCCTCTCCTGTCCCCGGTTTCAGGAGAGGGTGTGTTTGTGAATACATGAGTGTGCATCTGATTAGGTACATTAGTGTGTGTGCATATGACCAAGCCATGGTATTTTCAATATCCTCATATGGATGCAAAAGCTGGCCAGTGAATAAGGAAGATAGTAGAAGAATTGATGCCTTTGAGTTGTGGTGTTGGAGGAGAATACTGAAAGTGCCATGGACTGCCAAAAGAACCAATAGATCTGTTTTGAAAGAAGTGCAGCTAGAGTGCTCCTTGGAGGCCAAGATGGCTAAGCTTCGTCTCTCATACTTTGGACATATTGTCCTGAGGGAACAGTCGCTGGAGAAGGATGTCATGCTGGGTAAGGTGGAGGGGCAGAGAAAAAGGGGAAGACCCCCAATGAGATGGATTGGCCAGGTGGCATCATTGATGGACTCAAGTGTGGCAGCGGTAGTGAGGTTGGCCCAGGATCGAACATTGTTTCGTTCTGCTGTGCATGGGGTTGCTATGAGTCGGTTCCGACTCGATGGCACCTGACAACAACAACAACAACTTGCAAGACAGATTTGTTTGTTCTGGAAGTCCATGGCACTTTCAATATTATTCTCCAATTCCATAACTCAGATGCATCAGTTCTTCTACAACATTCCTTATTCACTGTCCAACTTTCACATGCATATGAGGCAATTGAAAGTCCCATAGCGTGGGTTAGGCGCACTTTAGTCTTCACACTGAGATCTTTGCTTTTGAACACTTTAAAGAGATCTTGTGCAACAGATTTGCCTAATGCAAATATATCATTTGATTTCATCACTGCTGCTTCCATAAGTACTGATTGTGGGTCCAAACAATATTAAACCTTTGACAACTTTAATCTTTCTTTGTTTATTACAATGTTATTTATTTGCCCAAATTATGAGGATTTTTATTTGCTTTCCATTGAAGTACAATCCGTGCTAAATGCTGTGGTCTTTCATGTTTGTCAATATTTCAAGTCCTCTTCGCTTCCGACAAGCAAGGTTGTATCATCTGCATATCACAGGTTGTTAATGAGTTTTCCTCCATTCCTGATGCTATGTTCATTTTTATATAATGCAACTTCTTAGGTTGTTTGCTCAGCATACAGATTAAATGTTGTTGTTGCTAAGTGTTGTCAAATAGGTTTGTCGGAACAGATTGAATAAGTATAGTGAAAGAATACAACCTTGGCACACACCTTTTCTGATTTTAAAATGTTCAGTATCCCCTTGTTCTGTTCGAAAGACTGTCTAACACTTTGTCTAACACTTGAGCATACTCGAATGTTCTGGAATACCCATTCTTCACAATGTTATCCTTAGCCTGTCATGATTCACACAGTTGAAAGCCTTTGCATAGTCAACAAAGCACAAGTAAACATCTTTCTGGTACTCTCTGCATTCAGTCAAGATCCATTTGATGTCAGCAATCATAGCCCTGGTTTCTCTTCTGAATCTGGCTTGGATTTCTGACAGTTCTATATCAATGTACTGCTGCAGCTGAGTTTTAATTATCCTTCAGCAAAATTTTACTTGCACGTAATGTAAATGGTATTGTTTGATAATTTCCACACTCTGTTGGATCAACACCTTTTGGAATGGCCACAAATTTGGATCTCTTCCAATTGGTTGGCTAGATTGATGTCTTCCAAATTTCTTGGCACAGATAAAGGAGCACCTCCAATGCTGCATCAGTTTGCTGAAAGATTTAAATTTGTGTTCATTCATTTCCTGGAGCCTTGTATTTTAACCAATCCCTTAAGTGCAGCTTGGACTTTTTCCTTAAGTACCATCAGTTCTTGATCATATGCTACTTTTTGAAATGGTTGAACATTAACCATTTCTTTTTGGTACAGTGACTCTGTGTATACCTTCCATCTTCTTTTGATGTTTTGTGCATCATTCAATATTTTTCCCATGGAGTCCTTCAATATTTCAAGTCTAGACTTGAATTTTTTCTTCTGCTCTTTCAGCTTGAGAAATGCTAAGTGTGTTCTTCCCATTTGGTTTTCTAACTCCAGGTCTTTTGCTTCTTTCTTGCCTTCTTAATGACCTTTTGCTTTCTTCCTGTATGATGTTCTTGATGTCATCCCACAACAATTGTGGTCTGCTTTCATTAGTGTCTAATGCATCAAATCTCTTTTTGAGATAGTCTCTAAATAGCCAAATATAAGCTGTTTGTGGACTTGTTTTAATTTTCTTAAACTTCAGTCTGAATTTGCATATGAGCAATCAATTGTCTGTTCTACAGTCTGCCCTAGCCTTGTATTGGCTGATGATATGGAGTTTTCCCACGATCTCTTTCCACAGATGAAGTCAGTCTGATTTCTGTGTATGTCATCTGGTGAGGTCTATTTGTTTATTGTTTTTTAAAAAGTATTTGCAATGGATAAGTCATTGGTCTCACAAAATTTTTATCATGTGATCTCCAGCATCTTTTCTATCACCAAGGCCATATTTTTCAACTCTTTGTTCCAACCTTTGCATTCCAATAACCAGTAATTATCAGCGCATCTTGATTGCACATTTGATTAATTTCAGACTGAAGAAGTTAGTATTATTTTTCAATTTCATCATCACTGATTAGTGGTTGATGCCTAAATCTTTATAATAGTGATATTAACTGATCTTCCTTGTAGGTGTATGGATATTATCCTATCACAGACAGCATTAAACTTCAAGATAGATCTATTTGATGATGAAGTAAAAGATTTGAACACAAAATTTTAAAGGGCGAAGTAAAAGATTTGAACACAAAATTTTAAAGGGCAGTTCGAGAAGACAAAGTCAAATCTTATAATGTAATGTATGTACAAAGACCTGGAGTTAGAAAACGACAAGGCAAAAAACATGCTCAGCATTTCTCAAGCTGAAAGAACTGAAGAAATGATTCAAGCCTCAACTTGCCATATTGAAATATTCTACTGGAGTCCTGGTGTGGTGCTGTAGAATAAGCACTGGACAGCAAGGTGAGTGGTTCAAATCCACCAACTGTTCCTCAGAAACCCTATACAAGGTCACTATGAGTCAGACTGACTTGACAGCACTAAACAACAGCAACAATGGGAAAAACAGTGAATGACGCAGAAAGCACCAAAAGAAGATGGAGGGAATACACAGAGTCACTGTACCAAAAAGAATGGCTTGATGCCTAACTATTTTTAGAGGTAACACTATACGAACAGGAACCAATGGTACTGAAGGAAGAAGTCCAAGCTGCGTTGAAAACATTGGTGGAAACAAGGCTCCAGGAATGGATGGAACTCAAATTGAAGTGTTTTAACAAACTGATGCAGTACTAGAAGCACTCACTCATCTATTCTAAGAAATTTGTAAGACAAGTTCCTGATCAATCTATTGGAACAGCTCCATATTTGTGCCTACTCCAAAGAAAGGTGACCTACCTGATTGTGTAAACCATTGAAAAATATCACCTGCAAGTAAAATTTTCCTGAAGATAATTTTTAAATGGAAACAACAGTACATTGACAGGGAACTGCTAGAGGTTCAAGCTGGATTCAGATGAGGATGTGGAACAAGGAATGTCATTGCTGACGTCAGATGGATCTTGGCTGAAAGCAGAGAATACCAGAATGGTGTTTACTTGTACTTTACTGACTATGCAAAGGCATTCTACTGTGTGGATCATAACATGCTAAGATTAACTTTATGAATATGTGTACCCCAGAACACTTAATTGTGCTCATGAAGAATCTAAAAGGCAGTTGTTAGAACCAAACAATGGGATAATGAATGTTTTAAAATAAGGAAAGGTGAACACCAGAGTTGTATCCTTTTTTGCCATACTTATTCAATCTTATTTGCTGTGCAAATAATCTGAGAGGCTGGGTTTTATGAAGAAAGATGTAGCATCATGATTGGAGGATGTCTCCTTAACAACTTTAGAAATACAGATTAAACAACATTGTCTGCTACAAGCAAAGAAGACCTGAAATACTTAATGATGAAGATCAAAGACCACAGCATTCAGTATGGTTTGCAACTTCAATGATAAAAAACACACAAGAATCCTCCCAACTGGCCCAATAAATAACATCCATATATAAATGGAGAAAATGTTGAAGTTGTCAAAGACTTCATTTTGCTTGGATCCCAAATCAACACTCACGGTACCATCAGTCAAGAAATCAAATTATGTATTGCATTAGGCAAATCTTCTGCAAAAGACCTTTTTAAGTGTTGAAGAGCAAAGATGTCAGTATGAGGATTAAGGTGCATCTGCCATGGTATTTCCAATCACCTCATATACATGTGACATTTGAACAGCGAATAATGAAAGCTATAGAGTAATCGATGTATTTGAATTATGGCGTTGGTGAAGAATACTGAAAATACCATGGACTGCCAGAAGAACAAATAGGTCTTGAAAGAAGTACAGCTAGTATGATCCTTAAAGT
>NW_006408819.1:1908673-1910490 GCF_000296735.1 Chrysochloris asiatica
AATATATATATATATATACAGAGAGAGAGAGAGAAAGAGAAGTTTATATCAAGGAAATGGCTTACAATTATAGAGTCCCAGGTCCCCAGCGGAAGAGAGGGAGAGCCTTTCTCTCTTGTTTCTTATATTGGGAACAGGCCACACCCCAAGTAAGCGTCCCTTCAATTGATTGGCTGCTCATAGCCACTCATCATAGAATTAACTATGCCTGTAATAGGTTTCATCACCATGGGAATAAGCACATCTCAACTGCTAAACCATGGGAATCCTGGCTTAATCAAATTGACACAGAACCCTAACTATTACATACCTCAAGAGGAAAGTGGATAAAAGACTTGAATAGAATAATCACACAAGAAGTAATATAAATGAATGGTAAACATGCAAAAAAGTTCAACTTCATTATCAAATTAAGAAATGATAGCAATGAGATATTCTCACCCATAACTCTGGCAAATATCTCAAAGGCGGTTTCTTTACAGTGTGGTTAAGGGAGTATAAAGCATCTATTGCCTACATTGCTGTATAAGAAAAGATATAACTCCGTTGCCCTTGGATCCCACTTATAACAACTCTAGGACACAGTGGAACTGCCCCCACAGGTTTCCAAACCTGTAAATCTTTATGGAAGCCAACTATCTCATCTTTCTTCCATGGAGTAGCTGATGGGTTCAAACTACTGACCTCTTGGTTAGCACCTGAGTGCTTAACCACTGCACCACCAGGTTTCTTTGGTGGGAGTATTAATGCTTACATGTCTAGAAGACAGATTGGACACATATGTCACACAGTTCTGCTTCTAGATAATTGTTCTATGAAAGCCATCAGACTAGCATGTCTGGACAGCCTCCTGTGTTAAACAGGACAGATGTAATTGTGGTTGATAAGAAATCTAATGCAATAATACTCTTAAGGGCTACTGTTAACTTGTATGATGTTTGGGGAAATTTGAAAAAGGCATCCCCATTCAGTGGCTATATTGCCTTTTCCCTGGCAGATGTAGCTTCATTGTTCCAGGATTTGGTAAACCCACAGGGTCTTTTTTGTAAAGCTATCCAGCTCAGTTCTATTCTGACACACAGGGCCGCCATGAATCGACTCAACAGCAACTGAATACCGTATAAAGAAAAAGGGATCCCCTGGCTACAAGCCAAAGAAATCCTGTGCATAGGTTTGATTTAAAGACCCACTTTACCCCCACAACCTCCCACCTTTGTTTAGTATACATACAGGGTAGACCTGAATTCAAAATGTTTGTCATTTTAAAGTTTGTTAAATATCACCTGTGACTATATTCTTCACTGGAGTCTTGGTGTGGAGCTGTAGGATAAGTACTGGACTTCTAACCACAAGGTCAGCAGTTCAAACCCAGCAACTCCTTGGAAATCATATACAGGGTCACTGTGAGTCAGACCGAACTTCACAGCATTTAACAACAACAGTGTTTTTCACTATGAGTTGGCGTTGCCTCTATAGCAGTGAGAATGTTTTGATTTGTTTTGTTTGTTTTCTTATTATGTTCAAGGGTTTGACATTCCATTGCAATTGCCACACAGAACTAATAACAACAATCACAGTTATGGGAGTTTATTAGGGAAGTGAACAGGTTACAATTCAGGATCAAAACCAACTCAGGGGAGAACAAATAAGATGGCGGGTCGGGTGGAAGTGCAGTAAAGGAGCTCCGCCAACAACAACACAGAATACCCAACCAAGCAGGTTCAGGGGACGGTCCCAGAACTTTGAACCACATATAAAGGAATATTTAGAAGGTTGGAAGGTTCATAGCTGGGGGAATTTGTAGCAGAAGCAAGAAA
>NW_006408819.1:1913629-1915108 GCF_000296735.1 Chrysochloris asiatica
TAAACTTTCACTCAATCCACAATAAAAACCTTAAAAAAAATAAAACCTCAGGAAGCAGTAGTTTTCCAGTCAGAAATGGTTTTGGTCTGCCATACTGCAGACACACCTGACTCTTGTCTTCGGCCTTTCAGTCATGTGGCCCCTTGGTTTCTGCCCTGCTCTGGCAAATGTTACAAAGCTCTTTTAGCCAGTCTGTGAATGCCCAAAGGACACTTTCTGCAAGCCAGTCTCCTTCCTGTAAATACTCAGCTTTACTTACTCCATGGGCCTGAGCCTACAGCCGCTCTGTCTCTCCATGACACCGCCTCTGCTGTCACCTCTGCTGTCGCTGCTTTTCTACGCATGCTCTTCCTTCTTGAAGGTCCTAGGATTGTTCGCTCCTGCTTCTGAGATGGCTTCTTTTATACCTAGTAGGATGGCAAAACTAACTAACACCAACTTTAGAATACTGTACATGTTATTTTCATGGTCCCACCCAATTACTTGGTGGGAATTAAGATGTTGTATAGAAAATTTGGAACCGACTCCACTGCACATAACAACAACAACAACATGGGTCCACCCTAAATTCAGGATGAGCTCACCTAGATTTAGGGGAAAAAAAGATTAAGATCCTTAACCTTTTCACATCTGCAAAGACCCTGTTTCCAAATAAGCTCACACTCACAGGTACCAGAGGTGAGCACTTGGACACAACTCAAGCCACTACAATAAGAATGTTTGAAAATAAGAAAGGAAAGTCATAGTGGGCTTGATGTTTTAGTGCCGTTGAGTCGATTCTGACTCATAGTGACCCTGTATCAGGTTTCTAAGGAGTGGCTGTTGGATTTGAACCACCAACCTTACATTTCAAACCGACCTTATGGTCCAGTGCTTATCCTATAATGTAACACCAGGAATCCCTCAAAACTAACAAATGACAGATAATTGATGGAAACAACAGAAAGACCTGGAAATTTCTCCCATAGAAAGGTGGTGCTTTTTCCTTTCCTATAGACCCTGGGTGGTGCAAATGGTTAGCAGACTTGACTGCTAACCAAAAGATTAGAAGTTCAAGTTTATAACCAGAGGTGCCTCAGAATAAAGGTCTGCTGATTTACTTCGGAAATATCAGTCACTGAAAACCCTACTTTGACACACACAGGGGCCACCATGAGTTGTAATCCACTTGCTGCAACTGGCGAACTGGTTTCCTTCTTATGCTTTTCTGTTCATTGCGTACATTGTCTTACAATCAGTATGTATGGATTCTATGGTGAAAAATGAAGCTTTATTCTTGAAATTGTTGCTGTCAGGTGCCATCGAGTCGGAACCGACTCATAGCGACCCCATGCACAGCAGAACGAAACAATGTCCGATCCTGGACCAACCTCACTACTGCTGCCACACTTGACGCCATCAATGATGCCACCTGGCTGATCCATCTCGTTGGGGGTCTTCCTTTCTTTCTCTGACCCTCCATCTTACCCAGCATGACAT
>NW_006408819.1:1915418-1929959 GCF_000296735.1 Chrysochloris asiatica
TGCAATACGTCGTCTGATCTCTGGACTGCTGCTTCCGCGAGTGTTGATAGTTGATCCAAGAAGAATGAAGTCCTTGACAACTTCAATCTTTTCTCCTTGATAAGAATGTTTTCCATTATACGTCATGTTTTTGTTGTTGTTAAGTGCTGCTGACTCAGTTTCAGCTCATAGCAACTTTGTATAAGGTTTCTGATGAGTGGCTGGTGGGTTTTAACCACCAACCTTGCAGTTAGCAGTCCTGTGTTCATCCTACAGCACCTGCGATTGGTAAACAAAGATTTGGGTGTGTTCATACAAGGTAACAATATGCAGCTGTTGAGAGACGCGTTTCCTAAAACACATAAACTAAATCTACATGTATTGGCATGGAAAGAAGTCCATGTGTTTGGTGAAAAAAAGCAGGTGTGTGATTTCATTTCTGTTTAAGTGTACACATGTGTATTTATATGTGCAAACACATGCCTGGGAAAATGTATACCAACCTGTTCAGAGTGATCCCCTTTGGGGAATGTGATGAGGAAAGAAAATTCTATATATTCTTCAGTCTAGTTTAAAGTTTGGTATACATTGCTTTTGTGGTGATATTTGTTAAATCAAAGGAAATAAAAGAAAATTTAAACCAAGAAAAGAGCCAGTTCTTATATTTCTACTTAGAAATAAAAAACAAAATAGCAAAAAGCCAATAGAAAAAAGAAATTGTTATAATCCTTATCTCTTTCTTCCCACCTCGAGGCAGTTAGCCAGTCTGTTTATACATACACCATTTTTGTTTATATCAAAGGGATGATATTAAGTGTACTATTTTCTTTTAACTTGCATTTTTCACTTAGCAGTATAACACGGACCTCTTTCCATATCAATGAAAACACATCTATCTTACCATTTAAAGTACTTTTATTGATATGGATTGTGTCCTTTTAATAAAAACTTGTAGTGGATTTGAAAGGAATGTAAGGAAATGATCCAAGACCCCTCTCAAAATAATGGGGAAATAAAGCAGTTTCTTAGGGTAATAGATTTGTATCACTCACACCACTTGAAATGTCACATGTCACTTGTGGGTCTGAGGAAATGAATCTTAAAATTTAAGGTATTTAAATTTTAAAACCAAAAAACATTTCTTTTAATCCTATCTTCAGTGATTTAATAGAACTACAATTCATGTTAACGTTTGAAAATCTAATGTTTGATTTGAGATGTACAAGAAGGAGAAAGGCTTACCATAGGAAAAAAGAATGTAAAATATCTCAATAATAATTTTTGATATGGATTATTTTGATAAGATAATATCTTGAATATATTGAGTCAAATAAAATATATCATTAAAATTTTTTAAAGCAAGGCTATTATGAATATTCCTGGTGAGTTAACTCTTTTTTGCTCACATCCAGCATGATGCCCTTAGGATACATTTGTAAAAGTGCAACAGCTGGGTCCAAGGATGTGCAATGCTTTCCAGAAAGACCCTTGCAAATGCGTGTGGGGGATCCTGTTTCCAGATCATTTGTCTTCTGTCTTTGTACTGATCATGTCCTCATCCCTACTTCCAATTGTCGTTGTTAAGTGTCAAGGAGTTGGTTCCAACTCATAGCAGACCTGTATAGGGTTTCTGAGGAGCAGCTGGTGGGTTTGAACTGCCGACCTGTGGTTAACAGTCCCATGCTGATTCTTCAGAGCCACACCAGGCACTATGGAATCGATTGTGACTCATGGTGGCCCCATGTGACAGAGTAGACCCGCCCCTAAGGATTTTCTTTGCTATAATCTTTACAGGAGCAGATTTCCAGGCCTTTGGAAACACACTTGAGGGCTTCAAACAGCCAGATTTTTAGCTAGCAGCCAAGCATTTAACTGACTGTCAACCAGGGCTTCTTTGGTTACTACTAATGCAGAGCATTTCTTAGGGTTTCTTGGCCATTTATTTATCATTGGTGTATATGTTTTTCCATGAAAGTGTGTCTTTTTCATATTGGTTTATAAAAGCTCTGTATTTGTTAAGGGTGCCCTACTGTGGTGCTGAAGGATAAACACTGGATTGCTAGCCGCAAGGTCAGCTGTCCAAACCCACCATCCACTCTCAGAAAGCCTATACAGGGTTGCTATGGATTGGAACTGACTAGATGGCACACAACAACAATAACATGTATTAAAGACAAGTTCTGTGGTTTTAAGATTTAAGCCTTTGAAAAACCCTATGAGGCAGTTCTACATTATCTTTTAGGGTCACTATGAATCAGAATCAACTTGATAGCAGTGGGGTTTTTTGGAGTATAGGATAGGTTGGAATAAGAAGTGAAGGTTAGGGTTAGGACTATGGCTAGGTCTAGGACTATGGCTAGGTCTAGGCTAGGTCTATGACTTCACTGTGTTATATTTATGATTAAGACTAAGGTCAGTGTTAGGAGCAAGGGTTCAGCTAGGGCTAGGAGTAATGCTTGATCTAGTTTTTAAGGTTAGAGTTAGGATTATTTTTATTTATTTGGCTTTTTTTTTTTTTCCTTCTTGAATTCTACTTGAATTTCTCTTTATTTGGAAGCTCTGTAGCTACATTACTTCCGAATTTTGCTTTGTGAGGTTTTGTGTTGCAATTGTGTTTCTGGTTCTCTATTTTCAGACTTGTTATGTCTGTTTTACTCTGCATATTTCTACATCTGGGACCTGGGTTGAGTCTAGGTGATATTGTCATGTATGTTAGTCTCAGATTGTTGTCTGCTGTAGTTGGTTCTCTGTCCAAAGAACTCCCTTTCACACATGTTTAAGGTCAGTCTGCAGGTTACAAGATCTTTTAATTTCTGTTTATCTGAAAATGACTTGATTTTCATATCATACTTGATGGACAGTTTTGCTGGGTATATGATTCTTAGCTGGCTTTTTCCTTTTCTTTATTTTTGTCTTTCAGAATTTTATATATATCATCCTGTTGTCTTCTTACCTGCATGGCTTCAGCTAAGAAATCAGAAATTAATCTTACTAGTTCTCCTTTGTAGGGTGCTCTTTTTTTTGCTGTCAAGTGCCATTGAGTCGGTCCCAACTCATAGCAACCCTGTATATGGTTTCCGAGGAATGGCTGGTGAGTTTGAATCACAGATCTTGCCGTTGAAACTGAGCTCATGGTCACGTGCTTATCCTATAGCTTCACACCAGGAGCCTTTTGTTTTTACTGAATCGCTCTCAGGATTCTTTATTTACCTTTGGTTTTGAAATGTGTGTGTGTGTGTGTTTTGTTTGTTTGCATATTAAGGCTATCCATTTCTGTCAGTCATAAATGTTGTTTGGTATTTTTCTAAGTATGTTACTTTGGTTTTTAACTTTTTAGGATGTTTTTTTCAGTGTTACAGAAGTTTTTCTGCTTTAGGTAAATCTATTTCTCTTTTCTTTTGTAGTTGATTTATTTGGTGTTGTTTTTTGATTATTCTCCCATTCTAAGCCTATACACAGGTTTACCTATATTTTCTTCTAGTATGACCTCGAACTCTTCAGGCTACCTCTCAGTTACTTGAATGCATGGTGTGAGGTACAGTTGGAAATGTCCTTTCATGCAATTGCCAGCTAGCAGTCTCCACAGCTCCAGTGGCAGTTTATTATGGTTGGGAACATCATCTCTATCTGATTTGAAGAACAGCTCTGGCATCTGGGACTGTGGCAAGACTTGGTCTTTTCTTTCTACCACTGGGTCAAGACTAGAGGTTTGGATTTCTCCAGAGCCAGTGCTCAGAAACCTAAGGTCAGCCTCTGGGTGGCACTGTGGAGTTGTCTGTGAAAGCTGCAACCAGGGCACTCTGTGGCCTCTGGCATCCTGGGGTTCCAGGAGACTGGGCAAAGAATGCAGGGAGAGAGTTACCTTCACCACTGTTCTTGACACAAAAATACACACTGCCTCTTCAAATGGCTGAGGATCCAGAGGCAAGTCCACTAGGAAGGCAAACCAGCAGAGGTTCTTTGTTGAGGACCAGAACAGAGAGATGGGGTTGGTAGGGACACTCAGCAGATGCCATATGGGTGCTCATGTATATATATATATATATATATATATATATAGAGCTCTGGTAGCTTAGTGGTTGCGGTTCGAAACTACCAGCCGCTCCGCGGGAGAAAGATGAGGCTTTCTACTCCCGTAAAGATTTACACCCTCGGAAACCCTGTACAGGGTCGCAACCGACTCGATGGCACTTAACAACAACAACAAATATATATATATACAGCCAGGATAGGGTTTGACATGCAGGTCAAGAAAGTTTGTTAAATGAACAAGTGGGGAAAACACTCATGAAAATTTGAATAACTTTCCTTCCTTTTCTGATGTATTTTCTCACTGCACAACAACAAATTTTTGTCAAATATGAATATTTCAACCAATTACTTTCTGTGAATTCACCAATTACTTTCTGTGAATTCACCTTTCTGTGAAAGGAAGCGCTTTCAAGGATGGAAAGATCAAGAATGCTCTCAGGAATGTGGTAGAGTCCATGTCTATCCAGGCACAAGCTTTGGTGTGGCTGGCACACTAGGGTACATGTGAGCAGGAGTGGAAAGGAAGACCAGATTTTGACCCATGCTGGATGGGGGAGTCAGAGGTACCTTTCAGGTCCACTGAAGGGTTCATATCAGGAAAAGGTCAAATTTATGCTGGGAAAAGCTCCTTCTTGTGGCAGGGAAGAGAATGCATTGTCAGGTGCAGAATGAATGAACGACAGAAGCTAGGGGCTGTTGAAGTTGTCCAGAAAGGAGAAGAATGTACTTCAGAGTGTGGTGGCTCTGTTTGGAATTGAGTTATATTTCAAAAGTAGCCCTAGGACATGTTGATTGGTAGAATGTGTACAATGAGGAAAACAGAAACATCAAGTGTGGGACCTAGGTTTTGACTTGAATATTGTCAGGGAATGCCTGAGGAGAAGTGAATTTGGGGATGACGTTGGAAAATTTACAGTGCCTCCTCCAAGTCAAGCATTAAGTGATTTATGTACAACCACTGATTTAATCCCCATAACAATCTAATAAGGTGGGTACCATTATTATCATTCCCATTTTACAGATGAAAATTTAAAGCACAGAAAATGATTTGCCGAGGTAAATTAGTAGAGACAGGACACAACACAAACTATCTACTCCAGGGTTAGTGTTAACTACCACTACTGGGCTTTAGTATCTATCCATGTTAATGTGCTTGGAAATGAACACTAGGTTTGTGGCCAGGTTAAATTAGAGATGTATGTTAGGCATCAAAGTGGAGGGGTCTAGAAGACAGATGGATAATGGGATTACTTGAGATGGCAACTATAAGGGGTATGTGCAGCACCTATAGACTCAAGAGGTTATAGTAGATGTCAATTGCTGTTATTATTATTATGATCATCATAATTATTATCACCATCATCGTTTGTAAAGGGCAGAGAACATAGTTGACCTGAAGAAAGCAGTTCTAACCTCTCCACTAGGATGCTCTCCCATTGCCATTGAGTCAACTTTAACTCATCATGATCCTATAGGACATAGTAGAAATGCCCCACAGGACTTTTGAAGCTGTAAATATTCAGATGTGCAGCCTACCAGATCTTTCTCCCACAGAGCACCTGGTAACTTTGAACCATCAACCTTTTGGTTAGCATCTGAGTGTTTATCCACTGTACTACTAGGGCTCCTTACATTGCTACGCAGTCACTGCAAATGCTACTTTTCCAAATGGAACACAGCTTCCACATCAAAATGGGGCTCTTCTTTCTTCTTCCTCAAGGAACCACCTCCTACTACTCTCCTTAAGTTGCTCAAACTAGAAAATATGAGTCAGCCTCAACTCTCCCAACTCTCTCAGCAAGTCCTGTCCATGGGGACTGTATCACAAATCTGCAACTCTTTTCTCCTCCTCCCCATTCTCACTGCTATTTTCCCCACGGAGGACCAAGTTATACCCAGTCTTTTAGGTCTTGATGAGGAGTTTGTGTATTATCTTCAGGGCTACAGTCAGTCTATAGAAAGGTTTCCAGTAAAGGAGAGACATAGTCAGATGTATGATTCTAAAAGGTGGGTTCTACAGTGGCACAGCCCCTGTGGAAAAGAATTTGGTGATATCCAACAGATACTTACTGACAAAGATCAAAGACAACAGCCTTCATCATAGGTTGGACCTTAATGCAAAGAAAACAAAAGTCCTCACCGCTGGACTAATAAATAACATTAAGATAAGTGGAGAAAAGATTAAAGTTGCCAAATACTTCATTTTGCTCAGATCAGCCTTTAATACTCATGGAAGCAGCAGCCAAGAAATCAAGCTATGTATTTCATTAGGCAAATCTACTGCACAAAACTTCTTTAAAGTGTTCAGTAGCAAAGATATCAGTTTAAGGACTAAGGTGTGCCTGACCCAAGTCATGACATTTTTAATACCCTATTTATTATGCATGTGAAAGTTGGACAGTCAATAAAGAAGACTGTAGAAAATTTTATGCATTTGAGTTATCGTGTTGGAGGAGAATATTAAAAGTACCATTGACTGCCAAAAGAACAAGCAGATCTGTGTTGGAAGAAGTACAGCCAGAATGCTCCTTACAAGCCAGAATGGCCAGACTTTATTTTTCATATTTTGGACAGGAGGGACCAGTCACTGGAGAAGGGCATCATGCTTGGTAAAGTGAAGGGTCAGCGAAAAAGAAGACTCAACTTGATGGATTGGTACAGTTACAGCAGCATAGCCACGATTATGAGATTGGCGCAGTACCGGGCAGTGATTCATTCTGTTGTGCATAAGATTGCTATGAGTCTGTACTGACTTGACAACACCTAACTACAACAACAGAATTGTATATGCATTCACCCATTGAACCAACAATCCCACATTTATGAATGTATATCAATGTATTCCAAAGATTCACTGACAAAAACTTTGAAATTATATATGAAGAGACTCCAGTATAACATTATTTGTGATAGTAAACAATTAAAAACAAGATAATGTCCATCAGTAAGGGACTGGTTGAAAACAATGCATTACTGTTAACACTGAATGGGGATGATTTAGATAAACTGCTGTAGAGTTCCAGATATATCACTAAGTGAAAAAACGAAATAAAATAATTAATTAAAAATGTAGATGATTGTATATAATATGAAAACTTTTTTGAGGGGCAAAGGAAACCAGAATATGAAATATATATTTATCATTAACAAAATCAAATCGTTAAAAGAAAAATAAGAAACTAACAGTGGTTATGCGTGGGTAAAAACCAAGATGGGAAGACTAGACAGAGGTGGAAGCTAACTCTTTCTAAATCTAACTTGCTGTATAGTTTTGAATTTAGAACCATTTAATATTTAATAGAACATAAAAGTAAAATTTAATCAGGAAGAAAAAGCAATCTCTTAAAATTGAAAACAAATGCATCTATCTGTATATCAAGTTGATGGTATAATCATATGGAGCTGAATAATTTTAAAGATTTTTGAAACACAGTATTTTGACTGCATATCCCTGTTGGGACATATAATGAAGACAGTAAACAGAAAGAAACATTAAATTGCATTCAGCCTTTTGCTAATAGTTATATTGGTATTGTTATTTTGACACACATATATAGTGGACTAAAGCAAATAAGTAATAACATTGATGTCATTATGAATCATGACTTTCAGCATTAGAAAAGATATACCAAGGAAGGTAACTACAAGCATTCTTATGGATTAACCTTATCAGTGTGAAATCTTTAGCTTTTGATTTGTAAAAGGTACATATTTTCTAGCTCTGTTCATTGAAAAGGCCAAGAAATAAAGCAACACAGTAGTAAAAAATGCTCCTAATGCCTAACTTGTGGTCTTTTAATACTATACTCCACTGAAACAAACCAGAAGTCCTTGGAGAACTGGTTGATCCCAAGTTTAGGATAATAAATATATAAGATGAGCCAAAGACCTCTTGTAGCGTATATATTTTTCAAATATTACTAGGGTCAAGTCTAAAGGTCATAGGAGGATATCCACTTCTGATAATGCCAGAATAGCTTGTTTCAGACCATCTTCCTGCTGAGAACAACTAGAAAAGATGATCAAGATATGAAAAAAAAAGAAAATCGATTTAAAACACTGGGAAACTACCAAAGCCTCTAGGACTTAAGAGGCCAACTTGCCTCAAATTGGCTCTGACTAATGGTGACCCTGTATAGGGATTTTGAGGCTGTAAATTTTTATAGGAGCAGAAAGTCATATCTTTCTCCTTCCAAGAGGTTGGTGGCTTTGAACTGCCTTTTGGTTAGAAGTCCAGTGCTTATCCTATAGAACCATCAGTGCTACTCCCTCGATATGTTACCTGTAAGAAATCAAACCTAATTCTCTCTTCAGGAAGGTAACATCATACAAAACCTCTGACTACCTCTTTATATATTCATATACAATGTCAGGCATTGTATATCATCACACATTCCAGAAGATAAGAGCACATGACCAAAAACCAAGAGAAAAATAAACAATAAAAACTGACCCATAGAAGATACCAGGCATGAACTTTAAAATAACAGCGATCAATAGGTTCAAAAAATTGCTTGAGTAAATAGAGATTATCAGCAAATAACTGAAAATTATAAGGAATTAAATGGAAATTCTTATACTGATAGGTACAAATAATGAAAATTAGCAACTTAATAGATGAGTTTAGCAGCATATTAGACATAACTGAAGGAAAGTCAGTCAGCTGGAAATTTGGTTAGAAGAAAAAATTCTGTACAAAACCATGGACAGAAAAAAAAAAGGATGAAAAATACAGAAAACAGTACAAAAAGTGCTTGGGAGATGGTGTCACAAGTGACAAAAGACTCTAAGCAACATATTCAGAAAGCACTAATGAATTGACACTAGATAAACATACCTATCTAGGCACGTCAGAATGAAACTGCTGAAAACCAAAGGCAAAGTGAGATATTAAGTCAGAAAAAGAAAATTAAATATATAGTGCTTTCAAAGGAACAATAAGAATGCAGATACCTTGATTTCTCAACAAAAATATAGGGAATGATACTCTCAAAACCCTGAAGAAAATAACCACTTTGAGCTTTATATCAATCAAATATCTAACCTTCAAAAATGAAGGTGAACCTAGAAAAACAGAGAGAGCAGAGATGGTGGCAGAGGCCATGGCATGGAAAGATTGAGCAACTTGAGGACTGACTCTAGGCCTATGGACTGAGAAAGGCTGTGTGCTTGTAGGCAGGAGTTTGGCTTGCAAAATTTGACCTTTGGATATTTAAATGAATGTATATTTTTTGTTTTGTATGTGTACATCAAGTATTTTTGCTTTGCTGATTTGTGAAAAATAAGATGTAAAAAGGGAAGCTACAGGGAGGAAGCAGGATAACTGTTGTTGCTGTTGCAAGGAGGGGAGTGTAATCACTGAGATGAAACAAAGCATATGCTTGGCTGAAACTAAAGCTGATGATGTTGTCTATTAATCTTCACTCAGCTTATAATAAAAAGTAAAAAATATAAAAATGAAGGTGAAATGCACAATGATGTTCATTGCAGCACTATGCAAATAGCAGAAAGATGGAGACCGCCTACATGCTCATTAATGGAAGAGTGGATAAACAAACTTTAGTACACACACACAGTGGGAAACTATGCAACCTTGAAGATTAATGATGAAGCTGCACAATGCCTCACAACATAGGTGAACCTGGAGAACATTATGTTGAATGAAATTAGTCAATCACAAAAGGACAAATATTGTATGAGACTACTATTATAAAAAATCAAGAAAGGTTTTCATACTAAAAGAAACATACTTTGATGGTTACCAGGGATGGGAGGGAACAGAAATGATTAATTCACTGGCAAGATAGTAGACATCATGTTAAATGGAGAAAAGATCAAGGTTTTCGAAGACTTCATTTTGTTTGGATCCACTATCAACATTAATAGAAGCAGCAGTCAAAAAGCCAAGTGATGTATTGCATTAGGCAAACCTGCTGCACAAGACCTTTTTTATTTTTTTCTTAAATGTTTTATTGTGAATTATGTGATAGTTTACATGGGAGAACATTAATTTTACATCCATTCTATCATAGACCTTTTTAAAGTGTTGAAGAGCAAAGATGTCAGTTTGAGAACTAAGGTGTGCCTGACCCAAGCCTTGGTATATTCAATAATCTCATATGCATGAGAAAGCTGGACAGTGAATAAGGAACACCATAGAAGAATTGATGCACTTGAGTTATGGTGATATGAGGAGAGTATTAAAAGTACCATGGGCTTCCAGAAGAACAAATAGGTGTGCCTTGGAGAAAGCACAGCCAGAATGCTTCTTAGAAATAAGGATAACAAAAAGGAGAAAGATCCCCAATGAGTTGGATTGGTACAGTGTCAACAAGACTGGGCTTAAGAGTAGCAAGAATTGTGATGATAGTGCAGGACTGGGCAGTGTTTCACTCTGTTGTATATAGGGGTCACTATGAGTCAGAAACTACTCAGTGGTCAATGGCACCGAACGACAAGAAAGGGATTTTTCAGGCAGAAAGAAATATTCCGGATGGAATTATGGAGAATTACGAGGAATGAAGAGCAACAGGAAAGGTAAATCTAAATTAAATTTGACTGCATAAAACAGTAATAGTAAAATCCTACAGCATTACAAACATATACATAGTTACAATATATGACAGCAATAGCACAAAAGATGGGATATGATAAATTAATTTAGTGTGTTCTCGGTGGTTCAAGCTCACCAGTTGCTCCTTGGAAACCCTATACAGGGTTGCTATGGGTCGAATCGACTTGACAGCACACAACAACAACAACAAAGACCATTTATATGGAGTTCTGGTTTGGTGCTGTGGGTTAATGCTTCAGACTGCAAAGCCATTTGAACTACAAGGTTGGTAGTTCAAGCTCACCAGCTCCTCCTCGGAAACCCTATATAGGGTCACTATGGATTGAAACCGACTCGATGGCATTTCACAACAACAAGGTCATTATATTGCCTAAAAATGATAAAAAGTAGTAAATAATGTTAATCTTTGCTGTCTAAAGGATATAATCTCTAGGGTAACCACTAAGACAATAATAAATGTATGTGCATTTATTAGAAGAGAAAAGTGGATAATAAAAGTAACCTAGCTTTCTCAGATAAAGGGGGAGTTTTGCTGTTAGATGCTGTTGAATCCATCCTGACTCCTAGCAACCTTACGCACAACCGAATGAAACACTGCCCAGTCCTGGGTCAGCCTCAAATTGTTGCTACCCTTCAGTCTATTCCTGCTGTACCTATGCCAGTCCATCTCATTGGGGGGGGGGGGGCTGTCTTCCTATGTTTCGCTGACCCTCCACTTTACCAAGCATGATGGCCTTCCCCAGGGACTGGTCCCTCCTGACAATATGTCCAAAGTATGAGAGATGAAGTCTGGCCATCTTGGAACACTTTAATGAGGTTCCGTACAGCAGATTAGCCTAATGTAATATTTTATTTGATTTCTTGGCTGCTGCTTTTATGAGTATTAAAGGCTGATCCAAGCTAAATGAAGTCTTTGACAACTTCAATCTTTTCTCCATTTATCTTGATGTTATGTATTGGTCCAGTAGTAAGGACTTTTGTTGTCTTTACATTGAGGTGCAACCCATGCTGAAGACTGTGCTCTTTGATCTTCATCAGTAAGCATTTTAAGTCCTCTTCACTTTCAGCAAGCAAGGTTCTATCATCTGCATATCACAGGTTGCTAATGAGTCTCCTTTCAACCCTGATGCCATGTTTTTCTTCATAATCCAGCTTCTCTGATTATTTGCTTAACATGCAAATTGAAAAGGTATGGTGAAAGAAAATTTCCTAATTTTAAACTATTCGGTGTTCCTTTGTTCTGTTCAAATAACTGCCTCTTGGTCTATGTACAGGTTCCTCATGAGCACGATTAAGTGTTCTGGAATACTCATTCTCTGCATTGTTGTCCATAGCTTGCCATGATCCACACAATCGAAAGCCTTTGCATAGTCACTAAAGAACAGGTAAATACCTTTCTGGTATTCTCTGCTTACAGTCAAGATCCATCGGATGTCAGTAATTATATCCCTCGTTACACCTCCTCACCTGAATCTGGCTTGAACCTCTGGAAGTTTCCTGTCAATGTACTGTTGCACGCTTTAAAAAATTATCTTTAGCAAGATTTGACTTGCATGTGATATTAATGATATTGTCTGATGTTTTCTGCATTTTGATGGGTTACCTGTCTTTGGAATGAACACAAATATGGATCTCTTCCAATCAGTTGGCTAGGTAGCTGTCCTCCAAATTTCTTGGCATAGATGAGTGAGTGCCTTTAGTGCCACATCGGTTTGTTGAAAGATTTCGATTTGTATTCCATCAATTTCCAAGCCCTGTTCTTTGCCAATGCCTTCGGTGTACAGAGGGGAGAGAATGATAAAACAAGTATGGTGCAATTGTTGAATTTGACTAAAGAGTATACAGGAGTAGTGTAGTGGTTACGAATTGAGCTGCTAACCTCAAGGTCAGCGGTTCGAAACTACCAGCTGTTCTGCTGGAGAAAGATGAGGCTTTCTGCTCCCATAAAGATTTGCAGCCTTGGAAACCCTGTGCAGGGTCACTATGAGTTGGAACCAACTCCACGGTACTTAACAACAACAACTACTGAAACATTTCTGTAGGTTTGAAATGATATCAAGATTTAAAAAAAGTTAAGAAAAAAAGAAATAATTTTTCCATACCAAGGATGCATAATCCAGTGTTCCCAAGACTAAGTAATGTTTCAGATGAGATAATTTTCAAAGTCGCATTGATATATTGTTGTTGTGAAGTGCCTTCAAGTTGGTTCCAACTCACAGGGACCCTGTATAGGGTTTCTGAGAAGCAGCTGATTAATCTGAACCACCAACCTTGCAGTTCAAAGTGACCTTGCAGTCCAGTGCATTATCCCATAACACCACACCAGGACCCCTATTGATATAGGTTTTTGTTATTGTGAAGTGTCATCGAATCGGTTCCAACCCATAGCGACCCTGTGTAGGGTTTCCGAGGAGTGGCTAGTGAGCTTGAACCACTGACCTTGTAGTTCAAACTGACTTTGCAGTCCAGCGCATTAATCCATAGCACCACACCAGAACAGTATATACAATACTAAAAATGAGAGAAAAAAAAATGTTACAGCTTTCTTTTGGTTAAACTCTGTACAATGCTTAATTTTCATCTTTTATTTTTTTAAATGTTTTATTGTGAATTATGTGATACTTTACATGGGAGAACATTAGTTTTACAGTCATCCTATCATATATCATTTCATTGCCATGGTTACAATCCCTCCATGCACGCCTGCCCCCTGGTCGTCAGCACACAGGCCCTCTCCCTCTCTGGGTCTAGAGTCCCCACTGCTCCATCTCTCCACACCATCGTCTCTTCCTCCATTTCTGGCTTCACTATTTCTCTGGGTAGGGACCCACACTCTGCTCTTCTCCCTTGATGGTCCCAGGGACCTCCGCTCCTGGACTGCAAAGTCAACCACTCCCCTCTTTTTGCTACAAAATGTCTACTTTTACATTTTCAACCCTCACAATCAGTCCTGATAGTAATTATTCACTATTGTACCACATGAATGTTACCCACATCTCCTTTCATCAGTCCTGCCCAGACAGATTGGATACTAATACTACTCAATGGAGACTCTACCTTCCTCCACACCCTCTAGATCTAGGTTCCCTCTTGAAGGCTTGTAGGTGCCCCCCCCCCCATTTGGGTAGCCAATGTCCAAGTTGCCCATCCCTTTCTACCCTGTGTATTGAGGGGGTGGAAATGATCCTCGCTGTAAAGATTTGGTCACTCTTTTGAGCTACTGCAGCCACAAGTGTAGGTCAAATTCATCAAATTGTATCAGAATCACTCTTTTCTTCCTCTTCTTTCTTCTTCTTCTCATTGAGCTCTGATCATCCAGTCATTGAAGCTAGGTCAAGTGGGTATTATCTGTAAATGTAGATGTTCTTGTGCATATGCCCTCTCTTCTTATCAGCTGGATGGTTCGTTCTCCACACTAGTCCTCTGTGGCTATGTCACTGACTCTGGGACCAGGAGTACCCAGGTCTTGCCACACTGCTGGCCAACCAGGTCTCCACCCAGGTCACAGGAGTCTATTGAACGCAGTTGGACTTAGCTCACAGCTTCATTGCTGTGTTTCACTCACATCCCCTTATCGGTGATCAACGTGGTCACCTGTCAGAGCACGCATCTGCTCGTGTATTCTCCTTGAGTCACAGTCTTGGAAGGGGGTTTCCCCTAAGGCTACCCAACTTCTTGCCTTGGTGTCTCCTGGGTGAACAACTTGCTTGTTCTTGTAGTAGACAGTTGGACTGTTCTTATTGTGTTTTTTTGTTTGTTTGTTTTTGACATCTATGCAGATTTTAATAACATAACTAATTGTTGACATTAAAGTATTAAAAATTACATGTACCATTCTGTACACAACTATCTTAAATATATTGAAGTACATATTTAGAAATAATACAGGAATGAAATAACACGAAAATATTAGTGATGGCTGCCTTTGGGTGGAGGGTTATAAGTAATTTTTTTTT
>NW_006408819.1:1931276-1976326 GCF_000296735.1 Chrysochloris asiatica
GATTTTTTAAAATCATTTTTTGTGCTTGCTCTTCTATCTTAGCAGTATTGAGAGATTTGTCTTCCAGCTTACTAGTTCTGCCTTCCATCTCTTCTATTCTACTCCTTTGCCCTTTCAGAGTATTGTCTATTTCTGATATTCTATTATTGATTGTTTGGACCTCTTTCTGTAGGTTGTTAATTGTTACCAATGCTGTAGCTATCTTATTTTATTATTCCTGTAACACTTTCCTGACTTCTTCCTTATCTTTATCAACTTAACTGTAAAGTGTTTTGAAACATTTTATCATTTTTCTGCATTCCTTCTCAGGCATTTTCAAGGCCTGCCCTCCTTCCAGAATGTAGTCCAAGTCTACCTCTAGGTCATTTGTCTCAAACATTTTGTCTTGCTCCTGGATATGTGCTGATATAGTTATCTGCTTTTGCTTCTTCTACATGTTTAGTGTTTATCTGTGGACTTAATACTTAATTGAGTGTGTGTTTTGGTATTTTTTATGCTTTCTGATTGCCTCTAGGTAGATGTGATCAGGATGTGGGCTTCCCTTTTCACTCTTCTTATTCCTTAATTCAGAGTAACTTTCACAGGTGTTGTCTGCCTCCCTGGTGTATGGCAGTTGGTACTGGTTCTTTCCTGGATTTTGGTATTTAATAGAATGTGATTGTAGCTTGACTATATGGCAGCAGTTGCTGTCTCTTCTTGGGTTATATAAGGAGAGAAAGAGTCCCCCAAAGGTAAAAGTGGAAGCATAAAACCACAAAACAGCAACAGCAAAAACAAACAAACAAACAAACAAAAAAAAAAACCTAGATTTGATACTGTAGTCTATAATCTCAGAAAAGAGAGAGGAGGGAGAGAATAAAAAAAAAAAAATCTGTAGCCTAATATGAGTATGATTTTAATGTCCTCTTTCAGTTTCTTGCCTTCAAGTCTGCCTGATAAATTTCAAGATGCCATTTTGGTTGTTATGCTGTACCTCAGGATTTAATTTTTGGCCTGTTTTGTTTTTGAACTCTCTTTCCCTCTTCACACCCCTTGTTCTGGACTTTTCCCCATTAAAAAACAGTTCAGGGCTGGCTCTTGGCCTGCTGGTCTCTTTAAATGCTGAGAGTATCTGTGCACATGCGTGGCAGAAGAACCCACCAGTGGTGGGAGTGCGGGGTGTCCACTTGCTCAGGCACCCCCTCTAGTCACCAGATTGGAGGTGCACAAACAGTGGGGGCCCAAGGAACAGATACCAAAAAAACAAAACAAAGTAAAACCGACAAAGTGTATTGTCCACCTTTGCTCCAAGGTTCCCACAGTGTTATTCCATGGTGGGTCTGCCCAAGTTGTTGGCTCCAGGCTGCTGAGCCCGGCAGATTCAAAAGTAAGTGATTTCTTACTTCTGCTACAAGTTCCACTAGCTATAAGCCTTCAAACTTTTAAAATATTCCTACCTATGTGGTTCAGAGTTTTGGAGCTCTGCCCTGAACCCACTTCACCTGGTATTCTGTGATATTGTTGATGGACAACTTCACTGCACCTCTACCCAATCTGCCATCAAGACCCACCCCCTATGTATTTGGTTTTAAACTTCCATATTACTATGTTTTATTTGTCTCATTTTTTGTATTCCTTTTATGCCCCTATTTTCTTTTACCTTTTTATTTAAGTATAGCACACAAAGAAAAAAGACCACAGACCATAAGCATATAGCTCAATGAATAACCCCATACATTTGTAACCATCACCAAAGACAAAAGAAAATTACCAACATACCAAAAGCTGGTCTCATATCCCTCCCAATCACTACCTCTTTCCCCCTCCTCCAAATAACCACAATCTTATTTTTCAAATATCATTGATTAGTTTTGTCTACATTATTTTATTTGTGAATTAATTTGTGTATAACTATAGTTTATTCATCTTTAGTGCTAATGTTAGTGTTAATGAGTCAGGATTGGTGTAGGATGTGTGTTTAGTCAATGTCTTTTGAGATATAAAACAGATTAAACAAGTAAGGGAGAGAAACAGATGGAGAAAGAGAGATGCCAAGCCACATGAAGACTGCTCAGGAGCAGAAGCTGAAAAAAACAAAGACCTTCCTTCAGAACCAAAAGAAAGAGAAAACCTCCCACTTGAGTTGGTGCCCTGACTTCAGACTTCTAGCCTCCTAAGCAGCAGTCAAGAAATCAAATTATGTGCTGCATCAGACAAATCTGTCTACAAGACCACTTTAAAATGTTCAAGAGCAAAGATGTCAGTTTGAGGACTAAGATGTGCTTAACCCAAACCATAGTGTTTTCAGTAGCTTCATATGCATGTGAAAGTTGAACAGTGGAAGACCATAGAAGAATAGACACATTTGAATTGTGGTCCTGGAGAAGAATATTGAAAGCACCATAGACTTCCAGAAGAACAAACATATCTGTGTTGGAAGAAGTACAGTCAGAATGTTCCTTAGAAGCCAGACTTCATACTTCAGACATGTTGTCAAGAGGGACCAGTTCTTGGAGAAGGACATTATGCTTGGTACAGTGGAGAGTCAGTGCAAAAGATGAAGACTCCAAATGAGATGCATTGACACAGTGATAGCAGCAACAAGCTCAAACATAACAAGACCACACAGTGTTTCATTCTGTTGTGCATAGGTTTGCAATGCATTGAAATCAACTTTACGGCACCTAACACCAACTTGCAACAAGCCTCCTAAACTGTAAGAAAATATAAAAAATCCACCTGTGGTATTTCTGTTATAGGAGCACTAGATAACTAAGACACTATGTTTATAGGGAAATGTATGCTCTTAAACTGCACATTTTAGAAAGGAATGGCTAAAAATCAATTATCCAATTACATATCTAAAAATTAAGTTCTGAGATCCTGTAGTTTTATTAACATTGTTATGTGCCGTGGAGTTGGTTCTGACTCATAGTGACCCTGTACAGGGTTTCTGAGACTATAAATCTTTACGGGAGCAGAACGCCTCATCTTTCTCCCACGGAACAGCTAGTAGTTTCGAAATGCTGACCTTGCGGTTCACAGCCCAATTCGTAACCACTACACTACCAGAGCTCCTTTTTATTAACCTGGGAATATATATATTCATAACTTGAACAAAATTGATCATTGGCTCCAAGGAGTAGAACATGTGAACCTTCCAACATGGGTCAGTGAAATAAATAGTTGGGGACAGGAAGGGTTCTTAGCACTCTCTGAGACTATTGCATACTACATTTTGCTTCCCATTGTCTCAATCCTTTGGAGTTAAAATTTCTCCATGCTAACTTAGAAACTTTCCCCTGGATTCACTTGGGTCTTCTCATACAGATGTGTCCTACCTGCATGGATGTGTGATTCCCCTGCTGTGTAAATGAACAGCTGTCAATCATCTACTGGGCATTTTGTCTTGTTTTTGACTCTTTATTGGTTTCTGTCAGGCAATGATAACCTGCACACATTCACCCATCAATCAATTAGGGGGAAGTCCTTGAAGGAGCTCTGGTAGCATAGTGGTTACGATTTGGGCTGCTAATCTAAAGGTCAGCAGTTCGAAACTACTATGGGAGAAAGATGAGATGAGGCTTTCTGCTCCCATAAATATTTACAGCATCAGAAACCCTCGCTATGAGTCGGAGCCAACTCCACAGCACACCACCACCACCTTGAAGGAGGCAAGACTCTCCTTCCCAGGATCTAGCTTACAGTACAATGTAGTCAGTGAATTTCTAAAATAATTTACTTATAACATGGTATATGAGAACTTCAGCCAACATGCATGGATAGAGAACAAATAGAGAACAAATTTGTCATTTTGGAGTCAGTTGAAGGTTATTGATACCCAGTGGAAATATTAGTCTTGAGAGAAAAAAAAAAGAAAGGAAGAGAAGGAGGAAAAAAAAGAAAGAAAACAAATAAACCAATTTGCTGCAGTATCATATCACCCAACCATATCGATCACCATCTTTTGCTTGGACATAAACACTGACATATTTTAAG
Source organism: Chrysochloris asiatica (assembly GCF_000296735.1). NCBI lineage: Eukaryota > Metazoa > Chordata > Mammalia > Afrosoricida > Chrysochloridae > Chrysochloris > Chrysochloris asiatica. The sequence continues at coordinate 1,935,255 of NW_006408819.1, forward strand.
ACTTGTACTCTAACCAGGTACTCTAGCAGCTGCTGGGAACTCGAAATTCTGTAAAACGTTGTGAAATATAGAGCCATAGAAATGGTCAAGCTGGAGGAGATATGCCCAGTTTATAGCATAGAAAACTTGTGGCACAACTCTCTAGTTTTCATTAGTGGTCAACGTGATTTTTTTTCTCTGGAAGAACTCCCAGACAGAAGGTTAGTAGCATGTCCAGGGGACAGATAAGTGGTTGGGGAGTCAGGGGCCTCATGGGGCAGTTAATCTTCTAATTTCCTGCTCCTGGAGATGAACTGGCTGCATGGCTTCCACTTGCTCCTATTTTCAGCCTAAAAAGGAAAACAAAACAAAACCAAAACAGGACACAAAAGCACAGTACTAATAAGAAAGGACCCACAAATGGAGAGCCCAGAGGAATTAAGGGCTAAGCCATACCCATTTACTTAATTGTCCCAGAAGCCTCCTTTCAATTTGTGTTAGCAACTGAAGGGGAGAAGTCATTAATCACTATACAGGTGGTCCTGGTTAGAGAAGGAGTATCTTTTGAGGCCCAAGAGCAGAATTTTAAGATTTTTCACTACTTGATTGTTAGAAACGCATGTATTCACAGTGTTGCCACAGTCTTAGGTAACTGAAAGCTATCCAGATGCTTGAGTCTGGCTCCTGAGACCTCGGCCATCTGGTATCCAGCCTACGCTTGAACTCTTCAGTGGCAGAGAACTGGCTGCCCCCTGGAGTAAGTAGGTAACTAAGCTGATTCCATGGGATCACTGGGAGGAGAAGTGCAAGGGGAGTCCTGGACACATTTGTTGTGTATTCATAGAACTGTGACTGGACTAGTACATTCCTCTTGAAAGAAATGCCACGGACTTTTTAAAAATCTGTATGCGTAACAGCAATGTACACTAAAACATTATCAGTATGTCCCACCAACCATGAAGTCCACAATCAGTTCCAGGCTAATCCCAAGTCAAGAACTGCAAAATAATAGAGATTCAATTGAATTCAAACCATTAAAGAAATACGTGTAACTGATTTAGGCATATGCTTTTTAAGACAGTTGGTTTTACCATTGTGCCTGAGACCATAATCATGACTGTAAAAGGCTGGCATCATGAGTACTTGTCTAGCAAGTAATAAATTCTTGTGATTCCCACTCAGACCATCTGTCCTTTACTTACTGGTCATATAGTTGATGCTTGCTTTGATAGTTAAAGTTTTGTGTTAACTTGATTTGGCCAGGATTCTCAGTGGTTTACAATGAAGACCTAGTAATCCCTATGATGAGATCTCATATAAGGTTTGATTTTCCATTTTTCCCCATGCTACCCTGGTGACTGGAGGGATGGTCAGCCCCCACCCTCATCCACCCCCAGCACAGGTCTTATTCTTCCAGCATTGTAATCATGCTTCTCTGAGCCATATCATTGTGAGTCGGATGCTGGGTGTACTACCCTGGTACCTGAAGAGAGTAAACTCTGCTTCTTCACATGTGTAGACTGTACAGAGCCAATGCCTGGCCAGCCCTAGACTAGTGGGAACTCTCATAACCAGCCTCCCTGTCCCCAGCTACCCTCTGAGCCTGAAAGAGTTCCTTTTGGGAACAAAGACCCTGACCTCAGACAACATTAGGGCATGCACAAACTGCTCCCAGATTGTTGTTGTTGTTAAGTGCTGTCGAGTCTGTTCTGACTCATAGCGCCCCTGTATGGAGTTTCTGAAGAGCAGCTGTTGCGTTTGAACTGCTGAACTTGTGGTTTGCAGTCCAGTGCTGATCCTACAGTGCCACACCTGATTCCAGATTGGGTTCCCTGAATATAGACAACACCTAGAGTTCCTACAGGAACTGCATCAAGGTTCAAGCATGCTACCCTCTCACCCTTCCCCCTCCCACCTTAGGAGCTCCTTGGCTGGCAGGACCCCCCCAGAATTTTTACCTACTCTTTTCCTTTCATTGGTTTATTTTTTTTTTTTTTTTGCCTTCTTCTTATCTTTCCCTTACCTTGTTTTTTATCCTTCCTCCACTTACTTTTTTTCTTATTTTATTCTGATGTCCCCTCCCTTCTTTTTTATTTTTCTCTTTCATTTCCTTTTTTTTCTCTTTTTAGTAATTATATACTTTTTTCTCTTTATATTATCATATTCTTTTCTCACCATTTGTCCTGTGGTGATTGCTTGTGTGTTGGTGTTACGCTGGAATCTATGCCACCAATATTTTAAATACCAGCTGTGTCACCCATAGTAGACAGGTTTCAATGGAGCTCCTGGCCTAAGAAAGACTAGGAAAAAGGAGAGGCAGACTACTTCGGACTGGTCAGCAACTGAGCATAATCAGATATCGTGCTGGAAGATAAGCCCCTCAGGTTTTATGGAACTCAAAATAAAACTGGAGAAGTGTTGACTCCTCAAAGTAGAGTTGAAACGTAGTGATGTGAATGGAGCAAAGCCTTCATCTGCTGATGGAGTGCAATTCAAACTGAGAAGAAATGGCTGCAAACAGCCACTAATCATCAAGATGTGGAAGGAAGGTATACAGTATGAATCTAGGAAAATTAGAAGTCATCACAAATTAAATGGAATGCATAAGGACCAACATCCTAAACATTAGTGAGCTGAAATGGACTGGTATTGGCCATTTTGAATAAGACAACCATATGGTTTACTATGCCAGGAATGACAAATTGAAGAGGAATGGCATCACATTCATCACCAAAAAGAACATTTCAAGAGCTATCCTGAAGTACAACGCTGTCTGTGATAGAATAATAGTGATACACCTACAAGGATGACGGAAGACCAGAAGAGCTATAGCATGACATCAAGAACATCAAACACGAAGAAAGCAAAAGATCATTAAAAAGACAGGAAAGAAAGAAAACTCCAAAATGGATATCAGAAGAGATTCTGAAACTTGTTCTTGAACATAGAGAAGTTAAAGTAACTAGAAGAAATGAGAAAGTAAAGAGCTGAGCAGAACATTTCAGAGGGCAGCTCCAGAAGACAAAGTCAAGTGTTATAATAAAATGTGCAAATATCTGCAGTTAGAAATCCAAAAGGTAAGAACACCCTCAACATCTCTTCAGCTTAAAGAACTGAAGAAAAAATTCAAGCCTCAGGTTGTGATGCTGATGATTTCTATGGATAACATATTGAATGACCCAGAGTCACTACCAAAAACAACTGGTTGATGTTCAGTAAGTGAAGGGAAAAAGTCCAAGCTGCACTGAAGGCATTGGTGGGAAAAAAGGTTCTAAAAACTGATGAAATGCCAGCTGAAATGTTTCAAAAAACAGATGCAGCATTGAAGGTGTTCTGTTATGTGTGTACAGCCAGAATGCTCCTTAGAAGTGAGAATGGTGCAACTTCGTGGCTTATAATTTGAACATATTTTCAGGAAGGACCAACCAGACCCTGGAGAATGATATCATGCTTGGTATAGTGCAGGGTCTGAAAAAAAAAAAAAAAAAAAAAAAGGCTCCCAACGAACTGAATTGACACAGTGGCAAGTGGCAACAGCAATGGGCTCAAACATGACAATTGTGAGGATGGTCCAAGACCTGGCAGTGCTTTGATCTGTTGTGCATAGGGTCTCTGTGAGTAAGCACTTAACAGCAACAACAATAAATAATGCCTTTTCAGTAATGGAAGCAATGCTGAAATCAACGGAAACAATTTTTTGAGGTAGTGTGGTTTCTGATAAATTTATATTGGAAGCATATGTCCCAAGTAGACACTGGTGGTAGGATTGGTGGGGTGTCTTATTTTTTCAGGTTCACGCAATTTTACAGGTCCCCACCAGGTGGCAGCATATAACACAACTGGGATCTCAAGTGTCCCAAGAAACCAAAAAGAGAAAATGATGGTGGATGAATATATGTCCCAGGAGTCACAAAAGGGCTAAAGGGCAAGTAGATGTCCTCAGACTTTGCTAACTGGGGACTGCCTATAAAAGCAAATGGTTAATCCTAGTTTGCAATTAATTTCAGCCTCGAATTAGTTCCTATTGTGAGTAAAGCATGTGAGAAATAGGATCTCCAAATGATTCATGTATAGCAAAGGGTCCCTTGTTTGACGTACAAGGTGTCTGGGGCCCTTCCTTCCTTATAGGTCTACACAGATGAACCTGAGCACGTCCCCCTCCTGTGACTTTTCCAGCTTTTCTGCCTAAAGCTCAGCTTTCATCAAGGAATTACAGTCTATTCTTTATTCTTTCCACAGAAGAAAAAAGTCGCTATGAGTCGGAATCAACTTGAGAGCAACAAATAAATATATTGACTACAAAGTAATTTAAAGTCCCCAAAATAATCAGATTCCTCCAAGATAAGCAGTCTTTCTGCAGTCTATGCCGGTTTCAACAGCCTAAGTATTTATTTAATAAGAGAATAATAAAATTGGCACTTCTAGGAGAACTGCTCCTGGCTAACTAGAAAGGTAGCACTTGAACTTAAGTGCTCTCTGCACTGGGTTGGCAATCACAAATCGAATTTTCCGCAAATAGCATGCCCATGTTTAAGAGCCCATACATAAAATGTACATAGTGCACATGGGAATAAACTTTCTAGGGGGTTTTGCTGTTTGCAAAAACCGGACAATGTGAGTTATTTGTGTAAAAATATAGAAGATGATGCAAAATGCTGTGCTAAAGCTTCTCTCTTTTGTGTGGTCTCTGCCACATAATCACATGTGCAGGAAAGTCAGATAGTGCTAAAGATAGAGACATAAGCCTGACCCCCAGACCAAGGACTCTGATGCAAATTGGCTTTAAAAAAGTGCCTTTTTACATTGGAGGCCAGCCCCTCTAAGTGAACAATCTTCTGGCCATTTGCAAGACTCAACTGGGTGATAATGATTGTACTTTCGAAGGCAGCCTTGGTGTGTTTGCTGTTGGTGAGCAGGAGTACAGTGTTGCTGGGTGTAGGGTTACCAGTGAAAACCAAAAACTTTGAGGAAACTCCTGCAAATGAGTCTGTCCCTGGTGTTCTTTAATTAATAGCCAGCCCAAACTCTTTTTTTATTTTTTCCTTAAAACTTTTAATGTGAATTGAGTGATAGTTTTCATGGGAAAACACTGGTTTTGTACTCAACCAACTGTATTTTATTTCATTGTAATAATTACAATCCACTCTATGCACCATCAGTTGACAGTATTTACCTCTATTCCCTCACTTTGTGTGTGTGTGTGTGTGTGTGTACAAAAAAACACCCATGAATATATAATTGTTTAAACAACCAAAGGGTACATTTTGCAAGCCTGCCTCCTGCCCGCCAGCATACAGTCTTCCCCTTTTCATGAGTCTATAGTCCTCAGCTGCTCTCTGTCTTCATGTCCTCATCTCTGCCTCCATCTCTGGTGTAGCTGCTTCTCTGGTTAAGGGCTTATGTTCCGCTCATGCTCTTCCCTTTTGATGGTCCTAGGGTCCTCTGTTCCTAGAATGTTAGATTAACTGCTCCCCCTTTTTCTTACACAACTTCTACCTTTACAGTTGTGACAATTACCATTATTCATGATAGCAGTTACTCACTATTGAATGAAAAGAATCCTATCCCCATCTCCTTTCACCAGACCCATATAGGCAAGATGAAAACTATTCAGTGGAGACTCTACTTTCCCCCTGACAATCTGAAACTATATTCCCTCTCGAAAACTTGTAAGCCAATCACTTTGTGCCTTTATAGCGCCCCCCCACCTCCATTTTAGGTAGCCAATGCCTAAGTTGCCTGTCCCTATCAACCCTGTATTCAGAGAGAATTGGATTGACACTTGATGTGAAGACTCTTTCCCTCTCTGTTGGTATTTTGAGCTACTACATCCATAAGTACAGGTCAAGCTCATCAAATTGCAGCAATTTACACATTTCCTTTATCATTTTTTTGTCTTCCTCTAGTCAAGTTCTGATCATCAAGCCATTGAAGCTTGGAAGGTCGAATATGTACTATCTACAAGTTTGGGTGTTTTTGTGCATCTCCCCTTAGTTCGTATCAACTGGACACTTCACTCTCAGCTCTAACCCTCTATGGCTATGTCCTTGTCCATGGGCTCAGGAGTCTCCAGGTCTCACCACACTTTGGACCAACCAGCCCTTCCTCTTCTCTCTCTCATCTCCAAGTCAACCAGAGTCTATGGAACGTGGTCAAACTCAGCCCAATCCTCATTGCTGGATTTCCCCCTCTTCCACTCACCAGCTGACCAATGTGGTCACCAGCAATCTTACATGCTTGCTCATGTGTTCCCTTTGAGTTTCAGTCTTGGAGGGGAACACTTATGAGTTTTTGAGACCCCAGTCGCTACTCACCAAAATATGATGTAAAGCATTGTCTTTGTCGACTATGTTATGCCACTTAACCTTGATATCACTTGAAACTTTAGTCCTGGACACCCAGGCTCTGTTGTTGGGAAGTTTTAACTAAAATTTGCACAGAAGTATAATAAAGACTCAGTCTGTAACCTAAGACCTCCAACATGAAGACCCGAGTTGTTTCACAACACAAAATGTAGCATTTGTTAATAGCCCAAGTTTGTTTTACCTGCTTCCCCAAAGAATGACTGAGCCTTACAGTTGTGTTATCTTGGTAAACACTGAAGTCTAAACTGATGACATAGAAGAGAAGGAAGAGTATACTGTACCCTGCTCTTGGACAACTGGGGTGAAGAGACTGTCATCCTGAATGCTAAAATCTTAAGAATATATCATCTAGTGAATCCTAAATGACACCTGGTGACCCAGTGCCCAGCTGACAGGAATTCCCTAGAGGACTTGTTAAAAATACATATCTCTGGGCATATCCCCTGACAGCTGAATTCTGTAAAAGATAGAGTTTCCTCAGTTATCTGTATACTTGGTCTGTGCTTCTGGTGATTCTGACATGCAGACAATTTTGAGGACCATTGACTGACCTATGAACTTCCCCCGGCCCTACCACCTGGGTTCAAGGCTGAATTCAGGGAAGAATAATGGGTCTCAGAAGGAAGATATCTGAGCCTACTTCTCTGTAGGGTCAGTGTGTTCAGAGATCTGGAAGCTCCTTTCAGATGGTGATGAGTCCCTGGGTAGTACAAATGGCTAAAACACTCAGCTGGCAACCAAAAGGTTGGTGGCCCAAGTCCACCCATGGACACCTCAGAAGAAAGGCCTGGCAATCTACTACTGAAAAATCAGCCATTGTAAAAACTATGGGGCACAGTTCCAGTCTGACACACATGGAGTTGCCACGAATCAGAATTAACTCAATGACCACTAGTCAGGTGGTATGACCCCAATATAAGAGCAGAGGTATGGCCACCTCAGAAGATAATCCCAGTCTCCTTCATGTGATGCTCAGGTTTTGCACCGAGAGTTTTCAGGGCCACTGGATTAGTAGCCATAGATTCCTAATGGTAAAGGAAAGCCCAGAAAAACTAGTAGGAGCAATCTAGAGCCAAAGTTACATCAAAAATGGGGAAACTGAGTCCTAGAGTAGAAGACAGGGTTGGCTCAAAATCACATGAACAATAAGCACCTGCTACAGTTTCTGTTTCATGACCAGGCTTCCCTGCACCATCCTAGAGTAGAAGATTGTATAATGCATACCCCATTTTGCTCATTCATTTATTTATTCTAAAAATACCTATCAAGAAGGCAAGGGCAGAAGAATCAAATCCAGCCCTTGCCATCAGGGTAGCCCCAGGCTCTAAGGAGATGACTGTTGTACAAAGTTAGACAATGCCCAATGAGTGAGAATGACATACCTTGGGCTGGAGAAATCTGGAGAAGCAAGCCATCACTTAGACCCTGCAGGAAACCATGGAGTGAGTCAGGATGGGAGATAGCTTCCTCCAAAAGGAAATGTAGGCATCCTCACCATTAAAATCTCGTCATCAGCAATAAGCACAAACCCTAACCCATGGGGCACAGTGGTACATAGAGGAAGTGGTTTGCCAAAGGTCACACTGCCAGCATGTAGAGAAACTTGCACTCGATCTCTTGTGAGTAGTTCTGTGTTCTCTCTTTTCCACGGCAGCAACAAATTCACAGAAGAAACCATACTAATGACTCTGCTGGGATTTAAAAATATGGATACATGAAAGAAATTTTGTCTGTTTAGATTAAGTAAGCCTGGATCCTTAACCAAGGGAGTGCTTATGACCTAACAGGTCCCTAGTGGACAGGAGAGGATGGTGGCTGCAGGTGTGATTCTCAAGATGATTTACTCTACAGTTCCCAGTGCTTCTGAGCAGGCACTTCTGTGGGTGTCACTGTAATAGATGGGATTTATCATTAATGACTAAAGGACAAAAAACAAGATAACCATAAAGTATCTATTTCCATGATGTTTGTTGCTCCTTGGGGTTGCAAATACTTTAATAAACTCTGTTTTATTAAAGTCTAGTTACATCAGCTTGCTTGGCTTCCACTTTCCCTGAGTTTTGCCTGGGCATTTCTCATTTTCCCCCACCTTCTCGTCACAAGGAAAACAACCATAGTCCCATATACTTCGATAGCTCTTATCCTGGGTCTAAGCACTTTGCAATGCTAATTATTTAATCTTCACAACAACCCTATGAGATGGTGAAAAACCTTGTGGAGGTTGTGTCTGACTTCCTCTGGCTTCACAAGAGGGAAAGAGAAACTCAAAATAAGCCCAAGGCCAATTCCTATGAAAAAGAGGTCAGACATGCCTCCACCCTACAACCTTCTTTACCCTATTCTGACACTAACCATCCCTCCCACAGCACTCTCTGCTTCACATCTGGGTTCAACAATCCATTGCAATGGCCACACCGAACTCATAACATTAGGGAAGTGAACAGGTACAATTCAGGATCGGAAGAATGCAGCACTTCTCCAGTCAAGTACACTTCCTATATTCCACACTGCAGGCACACCCCACTCTTGTCTTCAGCCTCTCAGCCATGAGCCCATCAGCCTGTACCCTGCTTAGGCAAGTGTTACCAAGTTCCTTTAGTCGGTCTGTAAATGTCCAGAGGGCACATTCTGCAAGCCAGCCTCCTGCCCATAGATTAACAGCTTTACTCAGTCCATGGGTCTAGGTGCCTATAGCTGCTCCATGCCACTGCCTCTGCCACTGCCTCTGCTGTCACCACTTTTCTAGGTAGGGATCTCACACTCCACTCACAGTCTTCTTTCTTGATGGTCCTGGAATCTCTGTTTTTGCTTCAGAGATGGCTCTTTTTAAACTTAGCTGGATGGCAAGACTAACCAACAAGGTGTACAGGACTCGAAGGCTGGGATTGGTTAGTTGTTGTTGTTGTTGTTTGCATGGTCCCACCCAAATCACTGGAGTCCTGGTGTGGCACTGTTGGTTAATGTGCTGGACTGCAAAGTCAATTGGACTGCAAGGTCAGTGGTTCAAGCTTACCAACCACTCCTCAGAAACCCTATACAGGGTTGCTACGAGTCAGAACCAACTCAATGGCACATAACAACAACCCAATCACTTGGTGAGAATTAAGAAGACTTTAGGGGGAAAAAAGAAGAAGACTTTGGATATAAATGCCATATTAAGTCAATTCGAGATATCACAGATAGGTTCTGATATTTCCATTTTACTGATGAAAAAACAGAGGCACAGAGAGGTTAAGTAACATGCCTAAAATCATGCAGTTAGGAATTAGTGGAGTAAAGATTTGAACCAAGACAGTCTGGCTCGCAAATCTGTGGTCTGTGATTTTCACTATTATTTGGACAACCTCTTCAGATAGAAAAGCAGAGACGATTAAGAAGAAAATACTTCCTTTGCAAACAAATATTGCTCTGATCTTTAAAACCACATCTTGATTCTCTGATCACAAGTATTTGAATAAAAAACCCAGAAAACTTGATGTCCACTTATAATGAAGAGCACAGAGAGCTTAGTGCTACCTTAGTTATGTGTAAAACTCTGAATTGGTCACATCTCCACCCTTGATGGACTCTTGGTGTGGCACTGTAGGATAAACACTGGATTGCTAACCACAACGTCGGCAGTTCAAACCCAACAGCAACCCTTCAAAAACCCTATACAGAGCCACTGATTCAGAACTGACTCAATGCCACTGAACAAACCAACCCCCTATCCCAGATATCCTCAAACTCAAAGATTTTTTAGATGGAGGGAAGAGCTTCCAGAAGCCCAAACCCTTGGTGTGTGAGCTGCGAGCTCCAGGCCCGTCCTTTATGAGCTGTGGATTTTTTTTTTTTTTTTTAAGTTTTTATTGTGAATTGAGTGAAAGTTTACAGGGCAGATCATCAGTTTTACATTCAACAAATCATATACTTTGTTTCATTGCAATGATTATAATCTTTTCCATGTACCATCAGTTAACAGTATTCTTTCTATTCATTTTAGCTCTTTTTTTTTTCTTTTTCTCCTAAACAGTCAGGCATATATAATAATTTAAACCAAAGGGCACATTCTACAAGCCCGCCTCCTGGTTGCCAGCTTTCTCTCTTTACATGAATCTAGAATCCTCAGCTGCTCCGTCTATCCATGTCTCCATTTTTGCCTCCATCTCTGGTGTCGCTGTTTCTTTGGATAGGGTCCCACATTCCGCTTGTGCTCTTCTTCCTTGAAGACTCTAGTGTCCTCTGTTTCTGGACTGTAAGATTAACTACTTTCCAGGTTTTGTTACAAAACTTCTACCTTCACAATTGTGACAGTCGCAATTAGTCATGATAACATGCACTCACTACTGAGTCATAAGAATCTTATCCCCATCTCTTTTTACCAGACCCATCTAGACAAGATGAAAACTATTCAGTGGGGACTCTATCTTCCCATACACACTCTTAAATTAAACTCCCTCTTGAAACCTTGTAAGCCAGTCACTTCATGCCTTTATACCCCCTTCATGTTAGGTAGCCAATGTCTAAGTTGCCCTCCCGTATCTAGCCTGTGTACAGAGGGGATAGCACTGATACTTGATATGAGCTGTGGACTTTTGACAAGTCAGTCAACCACTCTGATTCTTAATTTCCTCTTGTAGAAAAAGGGGAAATGTACAAAATAAGCTTTGCCTCACAGGATAGCTGTAGTGATGAAGCAATGAATTTGAAACCACTTTACACACAACTAACTGAGTCAGTTATAGTCCTTATGGGTTAATCAAATTATTTCTTCTTCCACACAGCATTAAAGATTTGGAAAGGAACAGAAATTTTGAGTCAACTGTCACTTCTCACTGTCACCCCTCCTCAACCTTGTCCACCTCAGATTGTGATAGAGGCTGGGTCTTCTTCCAGTGGCACACCAGGGGGCACCACATCATATTATGTTATTTATGAATGGAATCACGTACATCTGAGGTCCTGCCAAGTGCTTTCACTTTGTGGACCCAGGTTTGAGTGGCCAAAGAGAGTCAGTTGGTTAATACAGCAATTTCTTAGCAGTAATCATCACCTCTGATGACCTTGAAGGTCCCAGTTTTCAAAGAGAACTGAAGATGATAGATGGGAAATGACTTGTCCACTGTCATGAAGCTGGTAAAAGCTAGGGGAGAATGTGGAGCCAAGCATCCAGATCACAAGAATTTGGGCACTTTCTACTTATTCTGAGACTTCTGGATTTGTGTGCGACAAATTGACCAGATACCTCTCATCTTGCTAATCTAAAATGAATTATACTTTGCTATTCCTCAATTCTTTAATTCCATTCACAAATGGGTTAGATAACCCTCTGTACTGTAGTGGAGTCCTGGTGTGGCAATGTGGGATAAAGCACTGGATTGCAAGGTTGGCTTGAACCACAAGATTGGTGGTTCCAACATCTTGGGAGCCCTATACACGGTTGCTGTGAGTCAGAACCAATTTGATGGCACTTAACAACAACAACTGTAGGAACTACTTGGCAATATCATTTTGTTTTTGATGTCCCCTAAAAATCAGGGTAGACATTTCAAGTAACAAATCTCAAATCCTGATTTATTTTGTATCTCTCCCTACCAACTCTCTTGCCAGATCTTAGCTTCAAATACAACTGTGGAAGACAAACTCTTCAATTTGTCCCTGGACCCCGAATTTGCCCTGTCTTAAATTCCTGTGGCAGGCCCATGCCTGCTTGGTAACATAGCCACCACTCAGGATCTGATTCTCCAATGTGAATGGCTTGCTGTCCTCCTCATAATGGTCTCAACCTTTTTGACTGTTTCTGGGTCTGGCCCAGAGCCAGTCCTGTGTCTGGAGGAGACTTGTCCTAGTCCCTCTTCTCTGGGGTCTGGTGCTTCAGTGAACCTGCTGGAACTGACTGGGTACCATCACAGGCATAACAAAACTTGACACCTATGTTCCCAGTTTCCAGTTAGAGCTCCATTATGAGGAAGGACAAAGGCACAAATGAGGTTATGGGATCCGGACTGCCAATGACTCAATTGGAATTTTTTTTTCCTGCTAGTGTCATTTTAATCACACGCTGTGTTTCTACCTTGCTCAGCCAACCCTGCTCATTAGACAAATTGCTTTATATATATATAAAAAAGAAGCTCATTTACTTAGTAAACTACAATAGCACTAAGGAAGTCATTGAGGCTGAGAAAGCAATTGTGCACATTTGCTGAGAAAGAATGAATGCCCATCACTGCAAATATTATCAGTGTCACATTTTAAAGACATTGCCAGATGTCTTTGAAGACCCTGTTCAAGTCTTCCACGTACAGGATGCTCCTGTGCCTCCAATCTCAATTATGGCTTTGTTCTCAAAGCAGGGTATGTAAAAATTGTACATTTAATTGTAGCCCCAAGTGTTATTTTGGCATAATATGGGTTAATGAAAATTGAGCTTTATGGAGTTTGAAAGTAGGTTTTTATTGCTAGAGTTATATTTTCGAGATGCCCAATCACTTTAGAAAATAATCAAATATCATAAATTCAAAACTTTTGACATAGAGATGGGATTTCATCTGAATCTAAGTAGTTTTATGCCAAAAAGCATAGTTGGAGACATATGTGTATTAACACTGTACTCAAATTGTCCTATTTGTCCATGTATCAAAATGGACTTAATGTGCATGTCATAATTAAACTAGACTTTGATCTTGGTGTGTAATGGTTTCAAAGTCCACAGTTGAACTTTAGCTGGGACCTGGCTATAACAAGGAGAAAAGGAAAGCTTGATGGGTATTAAGAGTATCATATGCAAACAAGACCATAATCTGCTATTCTATTGCCCTTAGCTGTTACTGTCACTTAGTGCTTTTGAGTTACAGTTTGGCAGAAGCCTATAGTTTTAACTGAGGAGGGATTCAGGATGAGGGATGTAAGCCTTTGGGGGATAATAGCTTCCAGTTACGGTTTGGCACAAAATTTAAGGAGAGGCAAAAACTCAACCATCAAGGTAAATAATATTTTAAAAATCAAAATTAAGTTTAAAATTTTACATTGAGCAAAATATCAACATCTTAAAGACAAGCTCCACCTCTGCACTTGCAATCAGGCCTCACTCTCAGCGTGGCTCTGGTAGTAACAAAAGTAGTCAGCTGGCTTCTGGCACAGTTTTCAAAATAATAGATTCAAATACTACTTCTCTTGATTATCACCTTAAATTGTGAGCTGCAGATCAGTGCCTTGCTCTCCTACCCTTTTCCCAACCCTGTCACGAAGCCATTCCTCTTATGTAGGTGATCGTCTCTACCAATCTAGGCCATTGATGGTTAAGCTTTCATTGGTAATATCTGAAATTCTGTGTTAGGTTACATTGTTGTTGTTGTTAAGTGCTGTTGAGTCGGTTCCAACCCATAGCAACTCTGTATAGGGTTTCCGAGGAGCCACTTGTGAGCTTGAACTGCCAACCTTGCAGTTCAAACGGCTTTGCAGTCTGGCACATTAACCCACTGTGCCACACCAAGACTCCTAGGTTATGTTAGGTTAGGCTAAACTGGTAAAGCCATAAGACTTTAGTCAAAAAGGAACTGAATGGGGTATTTCAAATAACCACTGTTGCACTTTATACTTGATGACAAAGAATACCAAGGGTCATAGGGATAAAGCACAACATGTGTGTCTTTCTTGATGCATCATTTTTTTTAGCCATTTAAATTGTCTAAGCTTCTCATTTCCTCACAGCAATCCTGAATCAGGACATTATTAGATGTACATTTTAAAATGTTAAGTTTTGTTTAAGTGAAGGAGCCAGCTCCTTGCTTCATGAGTTCAGCCAGACCATATCAAGCAGATTCCCCTGCTCTGATAAAAAAAAAAAAAAAAAGACTCATCCAAAGTTCCTATGATCAGAACTCTTGGGGCAACAGGGATGAGTGGTTCCTGGCCCTGGAGACAGCAGTGGGAGCATGTGAAGTGGTTATTAACTCACCAGCTGTCGTCCCAGCTTCCCAAACACCTGTGACCAACATTAAGAATGCCAACTAAAGAAAGACCAGGACAGGGGACTAGGAAGAGCATAGTCGATCTAGTGTTCCTCATGTACACCCATGTGGTTTCACAGCACTATAAGGTTAATGCTACTGCTCCAAAATAGGTTCCTCCTGACTTCACTGTTCTTCTGTTGAATGTAAAACTCAAGTGAGACAGACAGACAGATACAAAAGACCATGTGAGTTTAGAGGGAGAGATTAGAGTGATAACCTCTATAAACTAAGGAAATTCAAGGATTACTAGTCACCACCAGAAGCTAGGCCATGTGAAGAGCTTTCATAGGGATGGCCCTTGCTGACACCTTCATTTTGGACTTCCAGTCTCTAGAACTATAAGAGAATTAATGTGTCTGTTTTAAGCCAAAGAGGGAGAGAGACTCTACTCAAACTTCAGATAAAGGCAATGAAATGATCGTATCTATCTAATTTCACTCGCATCCACCCTCCTCTTTTTTTAAATGACTTTTTTTTAGAACCAGAGCTCAGATGAGCAAGTGAGCCATGTAAAAGATGGCAACTGTAAACTATGCCCACAAGTGCAGTAAAGGGTGTCTTTAAAGATGTACACATATAAAGGCAGGAAGAATGGAGAAGGAAACAGCGACATATTAGAGACAGAGATAAACAGGGTTGGCTGACAGCTGACCCAAGGACACTGAGTCCTGGTTAGCAGTGAGAAAGCTGAGACCCAACCTAACATACAACCTAGAATCCTCAAAAGACTCAAGAAGAGGCAGCTCCACGTGCCTTAGGAACTGGGCCTCAATGTTCTTCTCTGGAGAGGATGAAATGAAGTATCTCTGGATTGGGGGATACCAGGGACAGCTGAGAGCAGTTGACTGTATCCAAATCAGGGGATCCTGTGAGTGCTGAGCACTGAATGCCCTCTTCCCACCCTGAGGCAGGAGACAAGACAGTCAGTTTGACTTGAGGGTCACATGCCCAGAGGGGAGGCATGGGGGCTGTGCCTGTAGACTGAGTGCAGAGGTGAGCCCTTCTTCTCCACACAGTGAGTTGGCACCGAAGGTTTTGAACAGTGTGTCATCTGATGAGTGGAAGGAAGAGGATATGCAGACACACCTGAGGTGTTTTGGATCGTGTAGCATTTGCACATTGTGACTCTAAAGAAGGTTTGATCACAGTGATGGGAGGTGCAGGAAGCCACAAGGCCTGACTTTTTAGCTTCACCACCTATTTGGTATGGGCTTCTGATAGAATAAGTGCACCTTTCTGAGCTTGGAGCAGGAGTCCCTGAGTGGCACAATTAGCTGAGCACTCAGTTACTAACTGAAAGGTTGGCTGTTCAAATCCAGCCAGGCCTAGTGATCTATTTCTGAACATCTGCCACTGAAAACTCTAAGGAGCACAGTTCTACTCTGACATGTATGAGGTTAACAGGAGTCATGGGCTTACTCCACAGCAGTTAAAAACAAGGCTTAGTTTCCTACTCTGTAAAATGGGGTTCATGAGCCCACTATGCCATCTTACCAGGGTTGTTGAAAGGTCTCATGTGTAAGAACCTTGTCAATTAAAAAGTGCCCCGATGGTGAGTGTGCCAGTTCCTAAGAAAAAAAAAAACAGGAGAGTCAAGTACAAGGGCCATGGAGCTGGAAACGGGTACACAGGTGACATGGGCCTTAAAAGAAACTGTGGGAATCCTTCAAAAAACAGGCCCCTGGGGCACTGGAATCTTGGATGGACACAAACTGAAGAGATTGTACAGATTGAAATGTCAAAAGCCATTGATTTTCTTAATTGCTTCATAGCTAGCTTGTCCCTTTATATCTTAACTAAAATAACCCAATAAGTATGCACTTATAATAATTGGAACCACAATCCAATATTATCCACAGGGAGGGCTCTGCTGGATACAGTGACATACCCCTTTTAGGGCAGAAATGCAGGAAATATGGGTTTTACAGCTGAATTGCTTTGGCTGTGGTCTGCCATTGTCTTAAGGTGCCCTCAACCATGGAATAGAGACATAGAGTTAAGGCTGTCATCTAGAGACTTGGCCATATGCTGAACCCTTTTTTTTCTTTTCTTCAATTAAAAACTAAACAAAAAATCTTAACTGTTCCTTTACTATCTAAAATCATTTCAGATCCTGCACCACAGGATTTAGATAGTAAAGGGAATCCTTCAAAAAACAGCCCTCCCTGTGGATAATATTGGATTGTGGTTCCAATTATTATAAGTGTCCACCCAAGATTCCAGTGCCCCAGGGGCCTGTGTTGTTATGCTTGAGCCCATTTCTTCTGTCTCTGCCAACTTAGCTAAAGTCCTAAATATGGAAAGCAAGTTTTAAACTTTTACAAAACAATATAGGGAAATATCATTATTATCACAGACTAAGGAAAGACTCCTTAACCACAGTCGCAAAAACAAGCAAGCCACAACGGAAAAGATTGATAAATTTATCACATTAAAATGTGACATGGCTCCATAACAAAAGATACCATAAAGTAAGTAGGAAGACAAGACACAGACTGGAAGATGTGTTAGATGAATCCAATTTGCAGAATATGAATATTCAGAATGAATAAAGAACTCATGCTACTGAGGTACAGATGAGAGAAGATTACCAAGGAACCAAAGAACACAAAGAACAGAAGCCCACACATGGATCTTTCCTCAGAGCCAAGAGAGAGAGAAAGTCATTCACCTGAACTGGTGCCCTGAGTTTGGACTTCTAACCTCCTAAACGGTGAGGAGAGCAACTTTTGCTCATTAAAGCCAAAACTAAATAAAACAAATCCCCCAAAAAACTGCCTCATAATAATATCAATTCAATAGTGATAGCTCAGAAAATTGGGCAAAGAATATTAACAGGCAATTACCAATATTAAAAAAAAAGTTAATGGCTAGTAAACCCATGATAAAATGTCCAACTTCATTAGTAATTAGATAAATGCAAAATTAAATAACAATAAAATAGCATTTCCTGTCCAGATACTTGACACACGTTTAAAAGTCTGATCACAGTAAGTGTTTTGAGGATGTGGAGGAACAAGAACTCTCATAAATAACTGCTGGTGGTGGTGGTGATGTGTCATGGAGTCGGTCCTGACTCATAGTGACCTTGTATAGGGTTTCCAAGGCTATAAATCTTTACAGGAGCAGAAAGCTTCTTCTTTCTCCTGCAGAGTGGCTGTTAGAGTCTAGCTGCTGAACTTTCGGTTAACAGCTAAACTCATAATCCACTTCACTACCAATGAAATGGTGTAGCCTGAGACAGCAGTATGGTAATGTCTGGTAAAGCTGGAAAATGTTATTGCTAGGTGACATCCTATTGATTCTGGCTCATAGCAACTCTATTAACAGTTTAAGGAAACTGCCTGGTCCTGCACCTTCCTCACAAATGTGTCATGTTTGAGTCCATTGTTGCAGCCACTGTGGATCAGTCCATCTCGTTGAGGGTCTTCCTCTGTTTTGCTGATCCTCTACCTCTCCAGGGATCGGTCCCTCCTGATAGCATGTCCAAAGTTCATTTTATGAAGTTTTGACATCCTCACTTCTAAGGAACATTCTAGCTATACTTCTTCTACTTCTTTTTTTTCTTTTTAATAGTCATAAAAACTTCAATGGAGAGAAATGCTATTTGTGAAGACATATTTAAAGGACACAGAGTCTATCCATAGGTATTTCAGACTTTATTCTGGACCAAATATATCCATCAGAAATAGACTATCTTAAGCTTGTCGTTCCACCTGCTCCTCAGGAGTACTTTCCTAAGTTATGTTTCTGTGTTATGATGGATACGACAAGAGACAGACTGGTGAAACCTATCACTTCATTGACTCTATGCCCAGTAGTAAGGATCCTGTCCCCTGAAACTCTCTGGTATGAAACTGTATAAGAGAAATTTCTTTGAAAATTGTTATTAGTTTTCATTAACTCAGCTCCAACTGGTGGCTGGAGTTGACAATTGCTTGGTCTTGAGGTATCTTCAGGACCACAGGACTATCATTGTGTCAAACCAGGGTCTCCCTAGCCTGTGCTGGCCCTCCACTGGTCCTCACATGATCTCCTGCATTCTCCAGCAATCATGGCTATACTTCTTCCAATACTGACTTGTTTCTTCTTCTAATAGTCCACGGTATGCTCTATTTTCTTTGCCAACATTATAATTCAAAGGAATAAGTTCTTCATTCTTACTTATTAATTATCCAACTTTCACATCACATGCTTATGTGCCTTGTTTTGAACATTTCAAAGAAGTCTTTTGCAGCAGCTTTGCCTAATGCAATACATTGTTTCGTTTCTTGACAACTTCAAACTTTTCTCCGTTTATCATGATGCTACTTATTGATAAAGTTGCGAGGATTTTTGTTTTCTTTGCGTTGAGAAGTAATCCATACTGTAATCTTTGATCTACATTAATATTTCAAGTTCTCTTTGCTTCCAGCAAACAAGGTTGTGTCATCTGCATATTGCAGGTTGTTAATGAGTTCTCTTCCAACCCTGATGTCACATTCTTCTTCATATAATCCAAATTCTCAGATTATTTGCTCAGCATACAGATTGCAAATGGTGAAAGGATACAACTACGTTGCGCACCTTTCCTGAATTTGAACCATTCAATATTCCCTTATTCTATTCTGACTCTTGGTCTGTGTACAAATTCTACCTGAGCACAATTAAGTCTTCTGGAATAGCCATTCTTAGCAATATTATCCGCAGTTTGTTGTGATCCCCACACTTGAATGCCTTTGCATAGTCAATAAAACACAGGTAAACATCTTTCTGTTATTCTCTGCTTTCAGTCAAGATTCATCTGACATCAGCAATGATTTTCCTTATTTCATGTCCCTTCTGAATCTTGCTTGAATTTGGGGCAGTTTTTTAATTATCTTCAGCAAAATTTTACTTTTACTTCACAATTTCTCCCATTTGCTTTAGAAATTGTTCAATGATATTGTTCAGCAATTTCTGCACCCCATTAGATCGCCTGTCTTTGGAATTGGCATGAATATGGATGGATCTCCTCTAGTAGGTTGATTAGGTAGCTATCTTCCAACATTTCATTGAATTATCTTAATTGATAGTTCAGTGCAGCTTGGACTTCTTCCTTCAGTGCCATCAGTTCTTGATCATATGTTGTCTCTTGAAGTAGTTGGATATTAATCAATTCTGTTTGGATTGTGACTCTGTGCATTTCTTCCATTTTCTTTTGACGTTTCCTATGCCATTCAATATTTTGCCCATGTTGTTTCTAGATGCCATCAACCCTATATAGAGTTTCTGGGGCTATGAATCTTTGCTGGAACATAAAGTCTCATGTTTCTCGGCAGAGCAGCTGGTGCGCTCAGTGCAGTCCAGTGTTTATCCTACAGAGCCAGCAGCCTCCCCCCAAACAGTAAGACCTTGGTTATTTTGCCCATAGTATCCTTCAGTGTTGCAACTTGAGGCTTCAATTTTTTCTCTAGCTTTTTTCACCTTGAAGAATGTCAAATGAGTTCTTCCCTTTTGGTTTTCTAATTCGAGGTCTTTATGCATTGCATTATAATACTTGACTTTGCCTTCTGGAGCTGCCCTTTGAAATCTTCTGTTCAGCTCTTTTCCTTCATCATTTCTCCTATTTGTGTTAGCTATTCTACTTTCAAGAGGAAGTTTCAGCTTCTTCTGACATTCGTTTTGGTTTTGTTCTTCCCTGTCTTTAAAATGACTTTTTATTGTGTTCATGTATGATGTCCTTGCTGCCGTCCCACAAATCTTTTGTTCTTCAGTCCTTAGTGTTTAGAATGTCTACTTTGTGTTTGAGATGGCTATAACTTTGGGTGGGATATACTCAAAGTCATACTTTGCCTCTTGTGGAATTATTTTAATTCACTTCAATTTCAACTTGAACTTGCATATAACCAGTTGAAGGTCTGGTCCACAATCAGGCCCTGGTTTTGTTCTAACTGATAATATCGAGCTTCTTCCTTCATCTCTTTCCACAGATGTAGTGTATTTTATTCTTGTGTTTTTCATCCATCAAGCTCTACATGCATAGCCATCATTTATGTTGTTGAAAACAAAATCTAGATGAATCGTCATTGTTCTTTCAACTTTTTATAGGATCACCAATATCATTTCTATCACTAAGGCCATATTTCCCAATGTCTGATTCTTCTTTTTCCAAGTTCTGTATTCTAATCACCATTAATTATCAATACATCTTGATAGCATATCTGATCAATTTCAGACTGCAGAAATTGGGGAAATACTTCAATTTCTTTATCTTTGGCATCAATGGTTGCTGTGTAAATTTGAATAATAGCTGTATTAACTGGTCTTCCTTGTAGACATATGGATACTGTCCTATACTGACAGTGTTTTACCTCAGGATAGATCTTAAAATGTTCTTTTTAACTAAGATGCAATGCCATTCCTCTTCAATGTCTCATTTCAGTCATAGTAGATCACATCAGCAAATGAGGGTCTGAGAAGTTTTACTCCATCATGTCATTAAGGTCAACTCTACTTTAAGGGAGTAACTCTTTCTCAGTCAGATTTTGAATGCATTCCAACCTAGGGGCTCATCTTCTGGACTATATCAACATTCTGCTGCTATTCATAAGGTTTTCACTGGACAGTTTTTTTCAGAAGTAGGTTGATCAATCATTCTTCCTAGTCTGTCTTAGTCTGGAAGCTCCTCTGAAACCTGTCCAGCATGGGTGACTCTGCTGGTATTTAAAATACTGATGGTATAGCAGCATACAAATAACTATAGTATGACAAACAGAAACTGGTCTGAAAAGGAACTTATCTAGACAAACACTTTCCTGAAATACACAAGAAGACTTGGTTATGAATCTTCCTCACAGTCTTTTCTAGAAGCAGGACACAGGAGAATAGATACATTGAGGTACATTCATAAAACAAAATACTACGCAGCAGTAAAAATAAATGGACTATGACTACCTGCGTTAATATGAGTAATCACAAAAACATAATATCGAGTGAAGAAAACATATTGCAGAAGGCTACAGTATGGTGTCATTTACATGACATTTAAAACCACTTAAAGCAATAGCAAATATTGTGTGTGGATATTTAAATTTGCAGAAAAATTAGAAAAATATACATGACAATGATGAACATTAAATTCAAGAAAGTGGTTAACTCTGGGGCAACAAGAGAATTGGATTGAGAAGTTGATACACAAATGCTTCAACTGCATCTTCAGTACTGTACGTATTCAAAAGAACAGTGGTGGTGGTTTGCTATGGAGTCGGTTCCGACTCATAGTGACCTTGCACAGGGTTTTCAAGGCTATAAATCTTTATGGGAGCAGAAAGCCTCATCTTTCTCCATGGAACTGCTGGTAGTTTCCAACTACCTGACCTTGAGGTTAACAGCCTGACCCATAACCACTACGCTACCAGAGCTCCTTATTAAGAAGAATATGAACCCAAAATGCCAGAATCTTAGGAGCTGCAAAAGCCAGGTGATGGGCCGGCCAATGGACATTTACTCTGTTATTCTACATACTTTTCCAGATTCATTGAACATATAATAATGATTTTTTTGAGTTGTTGTTGTTGTTAAGTGCCGTCAAGTCGATTACGACACATAGCAACCCTGTATAGGGTTTCCGAGGAGCAGCTGCTGAACTGGAACTACTGACCTTGCAGTTCAAATGGCTTTGCAGTCTGGCGCACTAACCCACAGCACCACACCCAGACTCCAATTTTATTTATTTATTTTGAGTACTGGGAGATAATTTAGTAGATAGTTGAGAATGGCACCTATATGAATTTAGACTTACTTCTTCAAGAAATGAGACATCATGGAAGATTTCTAAGCAAAGATTGTTAGGATCAGAGCTTTGCTTTACCAGGTCCCATAGGGAGAACAGTTAGGAAGTTGCTGCACTGGTCCAAGTACATAAAGATGGGGCAGATGATAAAGAGTAGAACATGAACCTTGGAGTGGGAGAAGAAAGGATGATGAAATTGGGAGACACTATAGAGAAAGATGAAATGGGATTTGGCTTTCAAATTAGACCTATGAAAGTGCCAAAACGTTTCATGTCTTGAAAATCTTAGCAGAGAGGGAGCACACAAACACTATCATAAATTATGGAGCCAAGCCCTGGGTCTCTGGTAGTTGCAGTCGTAAAAAAGGAATATTTCTTAAACTGTTCGGTATACATCTGGCAATTCATTACCCAGAAGCAGGAAGAAAAAATACACATGTTTTCTTCACTGCACAGGTTTAAGAACACACTGAGTTTCCCATCTTCTGGTACTGAAAGGTTAGGGTGGGCGTTACACCCAGCTATCATTTCCATTGCAACCATCACACAGCCCTTACTGGGTGTCCCCAGGTGCATTCAGAAAAGATTCCCATTAAAAAAAAATTAGGAACAAATAAAATATGGCAAAAGAAGTCAAGGTATATTAAAATTTACTACTCTGATTACAAAATTATACTTAAAACCCTAGTCCATCAGAACTCAAAGAGTCTTTATAAGTCTTCACATTGTCTGACCCAACCTCCCCCCATCCCATTATCCTGGTGGAGATACTAAGGTCTGGAGATATATTTTAGGCTCTCCTGGGTCATATAGTGAGCTTGTGACTTTACCAAGACTAGAAACAGGGTGTCCCAACTTCCAACCCTGTGTTCATTTTGCCAAATACATTCTCTCCCCCTTAAATCCTTCATCATGATTCTTCAGAGGAAGATAACAAAGCATCAAATGAACAGCACTGAACTGAACAGTTAATAGTGATATCTTTAAGATATGGTAGTAATGACAGGAATAGATATATGCACATCCATGTTCACTGTAGCACTGTTTACAATAACAAAAAGGTAGAGACAGCCTAAATGCCATCAACAGCAGGATGGTTAAGCAAATTTTGGTTCATACAAAAAATGCGAGAATAACTATGAATCTGTGAAATATTCCATGACATGAATGAACCTAGAGGGCATTATGCTTCCTCCCTCCACTAACTACGTGAAAGTTTGGGCGACACCTCCAGGAATATGACTTGAAATGTGCCATCCTTGTGAAGATCTAAATTTGATCATTCATTTCATAGCACTTATTGTCAAATTACAATTATTTTATGTATTCAGCTGATTATTTGTTTTTGTGTGTATCTTCATTGCCTTCCTCATTGCACTTTCATAGCAGTTCTGCACTATACACAATTCTGGCGGAAAACTCCATAAAGGCAGGTACTGTGCACTGTTGTACTTGCCACTGAATCCTCAGAGCCTAAAACAATGTCTGGCACATGGTAGTGCTCATTATATGTTGTGAATAAATGAGTCTTCAAATTATATGTCTAAAATTCCTTATCTTTAAGTAAAGAATAGATTAGTGGTTCCTAAGTCTCAGTGTGAACCAAGAGGCAGACTAGAAGGTTCCCTGCTATTTGACCTTTCAGTCTCAATACCTCTGTTGAAATTTGATGACTTTGGTTCTATTACAATTAAGGAAAATATTTTGCAGATGAATCTTATGGACCAGTAGTACCCATCTTACAAGAATGTTTAAGAACATAGGAAAGATGATGAGGCTGGGACTTAGTGGCAGGGAGAATGGAGAGCATGAGACAAAGCCAAGACATATAGATTTCTAGTGAGGGATTCTTACTATATATTACCGAAATGCTGGTATGGGAAAAATAGTCTTCTCTCCTAACCCTCTCATAGAGAATGGACCACTCCTTTCCTTACTCTTTTACCACTTTGCCACTCCAAAACTAGCGTCATAAAACCTCAGAGAAACAACAGCATACTTACTAGAAACTACATAAATACCTCTCCTACAAACCTGGAAGTGCCTTAAATTAGAAGGAACCTTGTCTAAATCTGTCTGAATCTCAAGTGCCAAGCTTGAGTAGGTCCTTATTAAATATTTGTTCAATGGATGAATGAATGAATGGCAGCCTTTGCTAGAGCAATCTGAGTAGAGTGGGAAGGGTGAAATCTAGGCTGTACGAATGAAGACATGAGTGGGAGACAAAAAAGGAAGACTCGTTTCTGGTGCCTGGGTTCTACCTTCATGTTGCTGTGTGGTTTCTACAAGAAACCTCACATAGGGTCAATTATGTTCCATTTGAACACAGGAATAATTACAGTTCAGCTTTGCATACCCTCCTGCCTCCATCACCTCTTTTCTACAACATCCTTGGTCAAGTCAGCAGCTATGTCAGTGTTTGAGATAATTTCCTCCAGCAGTCCAACTCTTTGGTCTTTTATAATTTCAATTGTTTTCAACAAGATCTTTCTTTGACCCTAGGATTTAGATTCTCTGTTGGATAAATTGCATCCCTTCTCTCCAAAGTTTCTAACAGAGGAAGAGTTGGGGCATCTTTCTGGTGCCCTTTCTTTTGGAGGAAGTATGCCTTTGTCCGGCAACTAAAGAGCCACTATGAATGACAATAACTTGATATGCAAGGAGTTTCCTAGTGCTGTTTCCTGGCCTTCGAGTCCACCAAGTCTCTCTTTTGACCAAAGAATCCCTTTGCTATTTTATTGAATGATCTTTCGTGGTTTACATTTGTTGTCCTCATTCTCCTTCCTTTTCTGTTAAATTCCTTATCATGTCCCTACTAAAAGTTGATACCAGTCCTTAACTAGATAAACTCCACCAAACCATGAGAACTGAAGAGCTTCCATCATTTGCCTTGGCCAACACCACTGAGAGTCAAGCTTAGCATATAGCATAGGAATTTCAGTTTTCTAGCCCCACCAGCAACTGGCCCCTAGAACTGTGGTCTCGTGTGTTCCCCTCACATACACCCCATTTAGTAGATACCTCACACACCCATATACCCAGATTAAGAACTCAATTGACCCTCCTTCTGGCATCACAACTACTGTTTGAGGTCCTGTTTCCATAACAAAAATCATCTTGCACAGCAGTGATATCACATTGAACATATTATAAATGTTACCTAGTTTTTGAAGTGATCCTTGTAGACTGTTCAAAATTATAAGCCAGTGAAGATTATGGTCATAAATATGTAAAAGTAGTGAACTATAGAAAACAAATCAACTCCTTCTCTAAGTCTGAATTTCAGCTTTTGAAAAGCTATGAAATATAGGACAATTTTCCTAATGAGGTCATGTTTGATACTTGATCAACTTTCATGAAGAATGAATAAAAATGATGGAATGTTAAAACTTATTCCACTACACCCATTTATTCAATCAGATTCACCTAGATTAGCTTGTGGCTTTTCAGAGCCACGGAGAGCCACAATCAACACTCCCAAGTTCCCAGAAAATATCTATATTTGACAGGAGACTAATACTGCCCAGGATTTGGTGTGAGTATCAGTGTTTGAGTTACACTTATTGGACTCCTACCAAAGTTTATGTGGTTCTGTGGGATAAAGTACTAGACTGAAAGGTCAGTTTGAACCACAAGGTTGGTGGTTCAAACCCACCAGCCACACCTTGGAAACCCTATTCAGTGTCACTATGAGTCAGAACCGACTCTAAGGCATTTAATAACAACAACCATATATATTCCCAGAAAAGGCTACTACAGACCATGGACTGGTTTTGATCACTAACAAACCTAAGTTTTTCGTAGCAAGTAAGGGGTGTGTGTGTGGGGGTGTGATGGAGGAGTGGGGAGAGGAGATGCTGGTGGTGAGAATAGGGCTGGTTTTGAATTATTTGAACTGATTAATGGCTACAGTCTAAGAGTCATTTTGTCTTTTATCATGTCTTTTGCATTAGACAGAAAACTAGATGGATCTTCGTTTTCTTTCTCTTCCAATGAGGCATTAATCACCAGTGGATTTAAATAAATGATACGAGGTATGAAATACACAGAAACTTGAACTGGGATTTTGGAGTTCTAGGTCCTCATTTCATTCCTCTACTAACTTTCTGAGTGGTCTTGAGCAAGTTACTTCACCTCTCTAGACCTCAGCTGCCATGTATGTAGATATAAGGGTGTTGGGTTAAATTATCCCTAAGATCCTTTGTAAATCAAAGCATTGTATGAATCTGTATAATATATAGTCTGCCTTTTTTTCTCAGTGGTAGCAGTTGTTAAATTTGGGGTCATCTGCTTTTCCAGATATGGGGCAGTGATTCAATCTATGAATCCGAAATGTCTTCAGACACATAGTATTGATAGAACCTAAATCTGTTTGTTTGTTTTTTTAAAAAAGGTTTCTGAGTATGAGTTGAATTGAGTTCATTGAGATCTCAGTGTTTTATTTTATCTCATCATTTGTCTTTATTTTTATTGCCCCCAGAAGTTTCTGAAAATGAGATCCAGAGGTCTCTCCTCCCAAAGATCTCCACGAAATATGTGCATCTTCTTCTTTTTTCCCTCTCCTTTCAGCACTGCTCTGTGCTCTGTTATCCAACATGGAAGCCTTGAGAGCATGCATGATACTAGAGGCATCCCTTTTTCAAGTGTAACCTCATGGAGAGTCACATTGTTCAACTAGGATTGCATAGAAGACCTCTTCACAACAGGATGTTACTGTTAGGTGCTGTTGAGTCATTTCTGACTCATAGCAACCCCATGTGACACAATAGAACTGCTCTATATGGTTTCATACACTGCAATCTTTATGAGAGCATATGATATGTCTTTATCCTGTGGAGTCATTGGGTGGGTAAAAACTGCCAACTTCTTGGTCAGCATCTGAGTGCTTAACTGTTTGTGCTCCTTAACAACAGGACAGGGCAAGGAATTTGGATTCATAGGAGCTGGCTCGATTTTCTGTGGCTGCTATAAGAACTCATCAAATCATTTCACTCACCCACTGACAAACTTAATTTCTTACTTTGAAAAATACCTACATCCTAGATTTTATTTCGTAAGAGGAGAAAATATGTGTAAAAACACTGAATAATCTCTAAAACCCAGCAGGCAAATGTTGTCTATTATCACCACAGTATTTGAGTCCTAAAATGAGCCTTTAAGGTCATTTAGTGAGACCTCTTTTACTTATGAGAAAACAGAGGGCCAGAAAGTTGCAGAAAAGTTACAGGAAGGTACCCTGTCTTTGTTTCTTCCTTCAATACAAATGATAATCACACAATGGAGAAACTTTGTTTTCTAGTTGCCCTTCAGTCAATTTCAACCCGTGGTGGCCCCATGTGTACTCCATAGGGCTTTCAATGGCTGATTTCTTTGTAAGTAACCTACAAGGCTTTTCTTCTGAGATGCCGCTGAGTGGACTCAAACCTCCAACCTTCTTCTATCTTCTAAGTTCCCCAAAATGAATATGCTTAACACTAAACAAAAGTTGACTCTGGAGGAAAATGGCAAGTACAAAGAACAAAACCTTCCTAAACAATCCAAGAACTCTTCACTGAACTCAGCACTCTTTCTGAATCCTGTCTGTAAAAAACCCATAGACATTCATACCTCAAATTCCCGGAATTGTGCTCAGCCTGTGCTGAAGCTATAAGTTACACAGTTACATCTCTCCCCAGTACCCTGAAACAAAGCTACTTTAAGGAACCTTCAAGTTGGTCCATGGAAGAAATCATACAGTTTGTGAGACAAACAGATCCTCAGACATCAGCTTTCCTTGTGGATTGCTTCAGGCAACATGAAATTGATGGGAAGGAAGGCTCTGATACTATTGAAGACTGATGTGGTGATGAAATATAAGGACCTCTAATCAGGCTGCTAATCTCATGGTCAGCAGTTCGAAACTACCAGCTGTTCCGCTGGAGAAAGATGAGGCTTTCTGCTCCCGCAAAGATTTACAGCCTTGGAAACCCTGTACAGGGTCGCTATGAGTCAGAATCAACCCCACGTCACATAACAACAACAACAACAACAACAAATCTGGGCCCAGCATCACTATGTCACTACACTGAAAAATGTAAAGGAAAATATCCTTGGGAAAAAATTATGTTAGACATATTTTCTCAGGTGTACTGGTAACTTTAAAAGTATTTCTGTACTTGTAGCAATTTGTGTTTTGTTGAAGGTTTCTCTACAAAGATGTTATATTCAGAATTGCAAAAGTACATTATAGTCTATTTTTCTTTCTTAAAAACTATTGTGTTTGGAATCACATATTCAAGTTGGCATCAAATCTGTTCTTCAGATGATCTCTAAATTCAGGAGGGATAAATTCAAGGTCATGTTTTGGCTCTCGTAGACCTGTTTTCATTTTCTTCAGTTTCAGTTTTAATTTGCATATCAGTAATTGATGGTCTGTTCCACAGTCTGCCCCTGGCCTTGTCTTCACTGACGAAATGGCACTTTTCCATCTTCTCCTTCCACAGATGTAGTCAATTTGATTTCTATGTGTTCCATCTGGCGAGGTCCATGTGTATAGTCGTCTACTAAAGACCGAAGACCAGAAGAGTTGTGGGATGACACTTCTCCTTAGGAAACAGGAAAACCTTATATTTTGGTTAATTTTTATATAAAGAACCAAAACATCTAAATTCAAAAAGGGAAAATACCAAGGACTGAAATTTTCTGTAATGAAATGCATGAGGATTTTTGTCTCTTTCTCAGATGTTTTATCTGTCTGGTGATGCAATGTTCTGTTCCTGTTTTATCAGTTTCCAGAAAGGGAATACCAATATAAATAATTTCCCTTTCTGTTATTTCTCTGTATGTTCATATTTAAAGAAACAAAAGTTTTTTGTTCATATTTAAAGAAACAAAAGTTTTTGTTCATATTTAAACAAAAAAAGAAATATGTTCATATTTAAACAAAAAAAGAAATATGTTCATATTTAAACAAAAAAAGAAAGGTTTTTTTGTTCATATTTAAAGAAAACAAAAGAAAGCAAGCTTATGAGCTTTCATACAGTGTTCTTATTAGTTTATTGATATATTATAGAATAGATAAAATGGTCATTTTATGCAGGAAATATTTATACAAGTTTGGATGGTATTGGATTAATGTTTTAAATAAAATGCCTATTATTTTAAAACTTCATATTTTGGCAAACCATGGATACTTAACTAGTCATTCAATTCGCACATCTCTATATGAAAATCCCTTTGTTGAGTTTTTTAAAAATATTTATTTTAATGTATGTGGTTATTCCTCATGATACTGTACCATATTTATCTTTTATTCTATACCTGTAGGTATACATGAAAGTAAAATCTTTTCTCTTTGAATTTAAAATGGCACTTTGCACTGCCATAGAGATAATAATGGACTATGTATAGTTAGATGTTTTTATTCTGTAAAAAACAAGTGCATCATTTGCTCTCACTAGTACCTCTCAGCTTATACTCTTAAGGGGATATGAAACAATCAATAGATTGGTTTCCATACAGGGAAGTTCTCTGTCCTATGCAATATTTTTCATTAATTTCTTTAGTTCTGAGTCATTTTCATGCTAAATTTTGGAAGATGCATTAGTTCTGATTTGTCACTTTGGGATTTCTTTTAAAAGTTAGAACTTTGAAGGGTAAATGGTACTTATATGTTTGTTGTAGTTTATACAACTTTTGGTAATATTCATAAGCTATGATAATCAGTGCTAATAGTATTAGCCATTTGTTGTAAATGCGAAGAAAATGTACACCAGGGGTAAGAATGTACATTTATTTTTTAGGAAACCAAATGTACTTTATATACGAGTGCAAGTATTTACTACATATATGTGGTTTAAAGGTTGTTTCATCTATGTATTCCTTACATTTTATAGAATAAGATTCTAACTTAAACTTGGTCTGTTTTCAAATTGTTTATATGAAGATGCTGTACCCAGTTAAACATTCCTCAGGTGTTTCTATAAATAATGTTTTGCAGTTTTCAGATTTTAAATTACAATAAACTTACATAACCACAAAAATTACTTGTTAAATTTGGAAGTACATTTATTGCTCACCATGTACCATCCTCCTTCTATTCTAAAAATGAAAATATTTTCTGCATATGTCTTTAAAAAAAATAGTGCAAGGTAGAGGTGAAGTAAGACAGAGCAGTCAAGGTTGAAGTAGCACTAACATACTGTTCATGATGTTGACTTTCCGGTTTGTCTTTTTTTTTATTTTTCTTTTTTTGGTGGGGGAACAACTAGTTTTGGTACACAGACAAATCAATGTTGAGCCACACTTAGTCATCATCGATCAATTTTTCTATGATCAATTTACATTTGTTCCCTTGAGAGTTTAAAAATAAGGTTAGCTAAAATGGAACTCACTTCCTGTCTGCACTAGCTTTTGCAAAACAATTTTCCTCCCTTTCCCTATGACATGATGTTGGCATGTGACAATAACCAGACACTTGTTTATTTTGAAATCAGAAATTTAAGAGACTAGCTTTTAACTTCAGCACCTTTGTTATAATAAATTCATTTAAAAAGGAACTTTCTTGGCTATGTCAAACTTTTCATCACCTCCTAGAGATGACTTTTTTTTTTTGCTCTGAGTGGGTCGAAGGGAACGGGGTGAAGCAAAACACCACAAACCTGTGATGCTTGTTATCCATTCTGCTTTCCAAGATCTTTAATGATGTTGAATTAACTACTGGGTCCATTAGTCTGATGTTAGGTCAATGAGATCAAAATTGGTCATGGTTCTTGTTTTCATAGGACATCTGCATGTGAACTAAATGCAGATTATCTCAGTTTTGCAGGTGTGTGTGTATGCATATATCTCACCATGCTGACTTCTAAGGAGCATCCTAGCTGCACGTGTTCCAAGATAGATTTCTTTGTTCTTCTAGCAGTCCGTGATACTTCCAATATCTTCAACATGGCTTACAACAATAATTCTAATGTATATCTATTCTTCTATTATCTTCCTTATTCATTGTCCAACTTTCACATTTCATATGAGGTGATTAAAAATACCATGGCTTGGTTCAGGTTTCACCTTAGTTGTCAAAGTGACATCTTTGTTCTTTAAGGCTTTAAAGAGATCTTGTGCAAAGGTTGTTGTTGTTAGATGTCATTGAATTGGCACCCACTCACAGTGACCCTATGCACAGCAGAACGAATCACTGTCCCATCCTGTGCCGAACTCACAATTGTTGCTACACTTGAGCCCAATGCTGCTACTACTGTGCCAAGCCCGACCACTTGCCTTGATGTCTCCTGGGTGAGCAACTTGTTTGTTCTTGTACTAATCAGTAGGAATGCCATTATTGTTTGTATTTTTCCTGTTGGTCTTTCTTTCAAGAAGTACCATCTGTTCTTTTAGCTGTTCCAGACTGATCTGCTTGTCCTTTCAAGTGGAAATCCCCCACCTCAGAAGTTTCTGGATAGGGCTCAGGATTCCACCTATGGTCTTATGTAATACAGAGGCTCCACAGGAAGCCTCCTTCACTGGGCACGTTGTAGCCCCATTTTAGGTATTCCAATCAGTTATAGGCAGAAGACGGACTTAAAAGCTTTCTATGGTGATATATCTGGCTATTCCTTTCTCTCCTCCTCAAGTGTCTATTTTATAATAGTATGCCAGGGAAACCAAGATTCAAAAGACAGCCAAGCATCTTAACATTATACACACACACACACACACCCCTTCTACCCATTCCAACCATGTCTCAATCCCTGTATCGGAAGAACATTCTTTACATATTTCAAACTGAAAGAATTGAAGAAAAATTTCAAACCCCAAGTTAAAATTTGAAGGATGTTATATCTTATGTCTACAGGATCTTGCTGATGTCAAATGGATCTTGGCGGAAAGCAGAGAATACAAGAAAGATGTTGACTTGTGTTTTATTGATTATGCAAAGACATTGATTGTCGAACACAAGAAAATATGAGTAGCACTGTGAAGAACTGGAATTCCAGAACACTTAATTGTGTTCATGTATCAACACTCGCGGAAGCAGCAGTCAAGAAATCAGACGACGTATTGCATTGGGCAAATCTTCTGCACAGGAACTTTTTAAAGTATTGAAGAGCAGAGATGTCAGCGTGAGGACTAATGTGTGCCTGACCCAAGCCATGGTGTCTTCAATAACCTCATGTGGATGCGAAAGCTGGACAGTGAATAGGGAAGATCGTAGAAGA
The DNA here is from genome assembly GCF_000296735.1 of Chrysochloris asiatica. Taxonomy (NCBI): domain Eukaryota; kingdom Metazoa; phylum Chordata; class Mammalia; order Afrosoricida; family Chrysochloridae; genus Chrysochloris; species Chrysochloris asiatica. The sequence goes on from NW_006408819.1 coordinate 1,967,536, forward strand.
ATTGATGCCTTTGAGTTGTGGTGTTGGAGGAGAATACTGAAAGTGCCATGGACTGTCAAAAGAACCAGTAGATCTGTTTTGGAAGAAGTGCAGCCAGAGTGGTCCTTGGAGACCAAGATGGCTAAGCTTCGTCTCTCATACTTTGGACATATTGTCCCGAGGGAACAATCGCTGGAGACGGATGTTATGTTGGGTAAGGTGGAGAGTCAGAGAAAAAGAGGAAGAACCCCAACGAGATGGATTGGCCAGGTGGCATCATTGATGGAATCAAGTGTGGCAGCGGTAGTGAGGTTAGCCCAGGATCGAACGTTGTTTCGTTCTGCTGTGCGTGGGGTCGCTATGAGTCGGTTCCAACTCGATGGCACCTGACAGCAACAACAACGTAACCTGTACATAGAACAAGAAACAGTCATTCAAACAGATCAAGGAGATACAGAATGGTTCAAAACTAGGAAAGGTGTTGTGCAAGGGTTGTATCTTTGAACCATACTTATTCAATGTATATGTTGAACAAATAATCCAAGAAGCTGCATTATATGAAAGAAGCACATAACATCAGTATTGGAAGAAGGCTCATTAGCAACCCCTGATATGTACACGACACAACTATGCTTGCTGGAAGAGAAGAGGGTTTGATGCAATTACTGATGAAGAGCAAAGATTACAGCCTTTATTATAGATTATACCTCAATGTAAAGAAAATAAAAATACAGCTAGACCAATAAAAAAAAAATCATGATAAATAGAAAAAAGATTGAAGTTGTAAAGGATTCCATTTTACTTTGATCCACAATAAATGCTCATGGAAGGAGCAGTTAAGAAATATAACAATGTATTGCCCTGAACAAATCTGCTGCAAAACTTCTCTTTAAAGTATTAAAGTGCAAAGATGTCACTTTGGGGACTGAGGTGTGACTGACCCAAAGCATGGTATTTTCAGTCACTTCTTGGGCCTGAGAAAACTGGACAATGAATAAGAAAGACCGAAGAATAATCAATGCATTTGAATTATAGTATTGGCAAAAAAGATTGACTATACAATCGACTGCTAGACGAAAGAACAAATTTGTCTTGGTAGAAATATAGCCAGAATATTCTTTAAAAGCAAGAATGGCAAGACTTATGTACTTAGGGCATGTTATCAGGAGGGATCAGCCCCTGAAGAAAGACATCATGCATGATAAAGTACAAGGCCAGCAAAAAAGAGGAAGCACCTCAATGAGTGGCTACGACAATGGTCTCACACATAAGACAGATTGTGAAGATAGTGCAGAACCAAGCAATATTTCCTTCTATTGTACATGGGGTTGGTTATACATTAGTTGAAACCAACTAGAATATGCAGCTCACAATTCGGGCAAAATATTTAATGACATGTTGTTGTTGTTGTTGTTGTTGTTGTTGTTGTTGTTAGGTGCCATCAAGTCAGTACTGCCCCATAGCGACCTTATGCACAGCAGAATGAAACACTGCCCGATCCTGGGTCAACCTCACTACTGTTGAGTCCATCGATGCTGCCACTTGGCTAATCCATCTCGTTGGGGGTCTTCCTATTTTTCTCTGACCTTACCAAACATGATATCCTTCTCCAGTGATTGGTCCCTCCTGACAATATGTCCAAAGTATGAGAAACAAAGTTTGGCCATCTTGACCTCCAAGGAGCACTCTGGTTGCACTTCTTCCAACACAGATCTGTTGGTTCTATGAGCAGCTCATGGCACATTCAGTATTCTCCTCCAACACCATAACTCAAAAGCATCAATTCTTCTACGATCTTCCTTATTAATGTCCAGCTTTCACATCCATATGAGGTTATTGAAAATACCATGGCTTGGGTCAGGTGCACCTTAATCCACAAGCTGACATCTTTGCTCTTCAACATTTTAAAAAGTTCCTGTGCAGCAGATTTGCCTAATGCAATACGTCCTTTGATTTCTTGACTGCTCCTTCCTTGAGTGTTGATAGTTAATCCAAGAAAATGAAGTCCTTGACAACTTTAACCTTTTCTCAATTGAAAAGAATCTTGTTTATTGGTCCAGTGGTGAGGATTTTTGTTTCCTTGACATTGAGATGTAATCCATACCGAAGTCTGTGCTCTTTGATCTTCATCAGTAAATGTTTTAAGTCCTCTTCACTTTTAGCATCAAGGTTGTATCATCTGCATATCGCAGGTTGTTAATGAGTCTTCCTCCAATCCTGATGCCACGTTTTCTTCATAAAACCCAGCTTCTTGGATTATTTGTTCATCATACATGCTGAATAAGTATGGTGAAAGAATACAACCTTGTCGCACACCTTTTTAAATTTTAAACCATTCAGTGTTCCCATGTTCTGGTCAAACAACTGCTTCTTGGTCCATGTACAGATTCCTCATGAGCACAATTAAGTGTTCTGGAATACTCATATTTTGCAATGTTGTCCATAGCTTGTCATGATCCACACAATTGAAGCTCTGCTGGTGGCATAGCTTTCAGAATCACAGCAACTCACAAGCCACCACAGATGAGTGGTGGATTTAATGACATTAGAAACATCAAAAAGAGATATAAGGAATACAGAGGTACTGCACCAAGAATTGGTCAACATTCACCTATTTCTGGAGGTAGTATGTGATCAAAACTATGTTATTGAAGGAAAAAGTCCACGTTGTACTGAAGATGTTTCCACTTGACTACATGACATAAATAACTCAGAAAACTGTACTTCATTATCAAGCCCACCAAATTGGATTCTTTCAGCTATTTGATGGATTGCTTACCAAATAGCCCCATGGGGCTGGAAGTGATCGATTCTGGTTTTAATGCACAGATACTATTAATGAGAGAGCACTGGCTTGTCAAATGCATAAATAGTAAGATAATACCCACTCACTCAGGGTGAGGAGCTGTGGCAACCAACCTTGTACACGTCTCACACCATACTAGATATCCTAGTAACAATTGTGTCTTCCCCTTCTTTCTCTGTTGTTTCCATGGCTCTGCCTGACCCACAGTTCAGAGATATAGGGAAGGAGCTGTCCTGGAGCCTTTGGAGGCTGTGGACAGCCTGTGTTTTCTCCCAAGACAGCTGTCATGCTTCCCCAGGCCTCATAGAACCCAAACACCTAGGTCTTCTCACCTTGCCCTCATAAAGAACAACAGAACTGTGACAGATCTGGCCAGGTAATCAGCCAGAACTCCCCAAACTCAGCCAGTCTCAGGTGTGACCTGAGGTTAGAGATGGAGCAATAGAATTTAGAGAACTCTCATAATTTTTCTGGACATTGGCAAAACACATTGCAGTAAGCTAAGATGAAAAAAATGAAACACTAACCTGTTGTCATTGAATCTACTCTGACTCATAATGACCCTGTAGGATAGAGTAGGACTGTCCCATAATGTTATGCTTAGATGAGGGCTTGGAAAGAAATGTCTAATAGGAAATTTCGAACAAAAGTTGTGGGAAGAAGGCATCAGGATAATTCATACATGTACTCCATATCAGAAAGATTGTAACAGTGGTTCCAATAGTATTCATTCCATTATATTTTATGCTCAATTTTTAGTCCGAAGCCAAAGATGAAATAGAGAAAATCAGGAAGATGAGTCTATGGCATGAAAGATCCATGCCAAGATTCATGCCATGGAAAGGAAATATGAAAATTAGAACTACAACTGTGCATCACTTAACATCCTTGGTATATTCTGTGATTAAGATGTTGTGTGATTTGGACATTGTGTGAACACTTGTGTCTGATGGGGCTCCCTAGCCCAAGAGTTGCTGTGCATATGGTATGCCACTGAGGACACCTCGGGGGGGGGGGGGCATTTGGTCAGGTTCCTCCTGTCTGTTGCTGCCTTCCCTATTAAACCAGCTGCAAGGAAGACTCGTTCACCTGTGAGAACCTGTCTACGGAGGGGATCGTGTGGGATAAAGGGGCTGAGAGTGCCTCAACCAGAGCTAGGGTGCCTAGAGCTCATACCTTTCCCATATGTACCCTACAGGTCCATAACAGGCAAAATGTAGGGATTAGACCCACCAAGTCACAGAAGCTCATAGGGGTAAAGGCTAGGAGTTTAGGCCTGAGACTCCATCACCACACAGACTAGGTGGCTTCCATGTCATGTGGAGTAGCTAGGCAGAAATGGGGTTCCAACCTTAAGATGAGGATCTGGTGTCCTGGCACTCAGACACCTGGGTGCCCCTGCTTATGAAAAGTATATGCAGTCTGATGGGAAGTTAAGTGATACATACCTGTAGCTTCAAGTTGGACTTTACACCACTAGTTGACTGCTTTGTCCCAGGCAATTCCTTCGGTCTCTGAGCCTTGTTGTCGTTGTTGTTAGGTGCCATCGAGTCGGAACCGACTCACAGCGACCCCATGCACAGCAGAACGAAACAATGGGCCTACCTCACTACCATTGCCACACTTGAGTCCATCAATGATGCCACCTGGCCAATCCATCTCTTTGGGGGTCTTCCTCTTTTTTCTGACCCTCCACCTTACCCAGCATGACATCCTTCTCCAACGACTGTTTCCTCTGGACAATATGTCCAAAGTATGAGAGACAAAGCTTAGCCATCCTGGCCTCCAAGGAGCACTCTGGCTGCACCTCTTCCAAAACAGATCTATTGGTTCTTTTGGCAGTCCATGGCACTTTCAGTATTCTCCTCCAACACCACAACTCAAAGGCATCAATTCGTCTATGATCTTCCCTATTCACTGTCCAGCTTTCGCATCCATATGAGGTTATTGAAAATACCATGGCTTGGGTCAGGCGCACCTTAGTCCTCAAGCTGACATCTCTGATCTTCAATACTTTAGTTACATGCTAGTAATCTGTGTCCAGTCCTCCTCACTCTTCACAGGGCAGCCTGAGGCTCCTACGTAACAAAATAAATTGGTGGATTTTGTAGACAAAATCATCTACATGTAAGGATTCTGATATGCTCTCCTTGAAAAATGTCTGAAATAGCATAGTGGGCAGTCAGTGAGTTATTGCATGCAATAAGAATGATATCCAAGCCCCAAATGCCCCAACCTGATGCAGAGCCCACCCCTGAAGAAAACAGTTACTATGAGGTAAAAAATAAAATAAAATGAAAAAGACTTTGGCATCTGTATACCCTCTTCCTTAGTGTTTGTTTAAACATAAAATATATGTTTATGTCTGTCTTTCTGAGTAGTGCCTTTATCCTTAAAACTAGGCTTGACCTACTAGCATGTGGCAAAATTCACTAGCTTGTCACTCAGCTAAGGGAGCAGGGGCAGGGAGGAAAGAACTGAAGAAAGGCATTGTTTGTTTTTCTTTTAATTGTGTGAGGAAAAAGCAATTTGTTTGATAAACAGTTTTAGTTCTGTTTAAATTGTTGCGTGAAAGTATGTAGCATCTGGTCTAGGGATTTGTTCAAGTTTCCTGGAATCACATCTTTCTTTCATTCTTTCATTCTTCAACTTCCATTCTTCTCTATCTGGTGGTGGATTAACCCCTTAACAGGACTCTTCATCCCTGCTCCCTGGGAGCTTCATTTTATTTTCTGCTATACATTTGAAGCACAGTGTATGTAGTAACTGACAAAAGTGTCAATTTAATCCAAACAATTCTATAACATCTCCCCACATCGAAGCATATGCTTCCCTATAGCAACTGAAACCTAAATCCTATGCTTTGTCTTTCATGCTTCTCCTGAAATAATATTGCTAATAGCTTTCTGTGACTATTGGAGGCCTTTGAATAGAGATTGAATGAAAATATTGGCAACAAATACTTTGAGTTATGTAAAAAAAAAAAAAAAAAAAAGCTCAAAATCAAGTATTCATTCTTTTCTTAAGGAACATTTCATTAATATGTCCTTGACTGATACCTCTGATATTGTCATAAAGAATTGTGCTCAGGGAAATTCTGTTTATAGAATGTTATCTAATCCCATTATATTTATATTATATAATATTTTCCGATTGTCTAATACTACAAAAATTGGGTATGTATTCCTGATGGAAAAGAGGCAATTTATTGGTGAAGATATATTAATGCTCATCTTTGACAATAGCAAGATTTATTAAAGATTATACAGTCAATCAATAGATCCATGGGCTTTAAAAGCAATAAGTCATAAAATGACACTGGAAAGTGTACTAGAAATTGTGACCTCAATCTGTGAATCACTGGTGAGCACTTGGGATTCCCCACCCCCTTAGAAAGGTCCCCAGTTGAGCTATTCATAAGGCCTCCTTCACCTGGGAAATTTTTCATAGCTTCTAGAGGGTTAAGTAAGTATGCTTTTCCATGAGGATTTAGAATCCAAGTTTCAACTAGAATGTGTACAGAGTGGTACACCCTGGATGTCAACTTTATCCCATAAATTAGGAATTTCCCTCGGAAACCCTGTACAGGGTCGCTATGGGTCGGAACCGACTCGAAGGCACTTAACAACAACAACATTCATATATAATATTTGCTAAATACTTAAATACCTTCTTAAAGCCACCTTGGAAATCCAAAGGAGAAGTTCTGCACTATCCTATACAGTCACTATGAGTAGAAATCAACAAGACAGCAGTGGGATCATTTCATGAATATCTACTAAAGCTGGAACACCTGAATCAGTTCAGGTAAACAAAAGCAGGGATGCACAAGACAGGGCTGGAGCAGCAAAGGCATTATCAATAGGCTTACAGTGCTATTACCTTAAAAAAAAATAGACAACAACCCCCAGAGGGTAGATGGAAATCCTGAGACTCATCAACTACTCCTCAGTCCTCCCTCTGATAAGAAGCAGCATTCTTAGCCCAATGTCACAGGGAACATCTTTGAATCAAACCTCACATTCATAGAATGTTGGCACTGGAAAGGCCTTCAAAGCCAGGCGACATTGTTTTGTTTGTTTTTTTTTTGTTTTTATTGTATATACAATATTTTCCATTTCAATCATTTTTACTTTTTTTTTCAGGCAATATTTCATAAACATCTGCTATGTGCCAAGACCATGCTAGGTACTATAAAAGTAAAAGATCAATGAGTCATAGGCTCTGCCTTCAAAAGGCTCTTTGTCTAGTCCAACTACCTATTTCTCTACATGGGAAAACTACTCCACCTGGTCCTCCCAAGACCACCTGGCTACTCACAAGTATATTCCTGGTTGACGTTCTTTTTTCTCATCATGTGGTTGCCTTATCATGCTGGATTTGTTTGTTACAGGATCACAATAACTTTCAAGCACAGTGATGTGCAAGAGGAAGAGACAGAGTCCCTCCCAACAGAATTTATCTTGAATTCTCTGAAAACCCAACTGTTGAATAGACTGATGGTTAAGACTGTGTGTCAACTTTACTGAACCATGATCCCCAGTGGTTTGGCAGTTATGATGTAATCATCCCCACAATAAAATCTGTCTAATGTAGTCAGTTCCATGATGTGAAAGGGAGTTTCCTCATGGGTGTAATCTGCATCCAATCTATATGGACATCTGGCAAAGCTCTCTGGCTTTTTCCTTGATCTGGAGCATGCTTATATGTCCTGAATTATGTTGAATAATTTCCCTTCTATTATACTTTTTTAGTGTTTTTAATCAAAAATAGATACTGGATTTTGTCAAATGCCTTTCTGCCTGATGTGATCATCTGGCTCTTTTCCATTGTTTTACTTATATGGTGTATTAACTTGATTGTTTTTCTGATATTGAAATATCCATGCTTACTTTGTATGAATCCCATTTGTTAATGATGTTTGTTTGTTTTGATATGTTGTTGGATTATGTTGAAAATATTTGCCTCTGTGTTTATGAGGATATTTGAGGGGTTTTCCCTGATGGGCTTAGTTTCTTGCCTGGATGCCTCCAAAGCAAACAGCTTGCTTGAAACTGAAAAAGGCAAGCAATCCCCTTTTTCTTTCAATAAGAATTTTCTGTTTTCTGAGTTGGTATGCATGTCTTTTAAAATGCAAATATCCCAACTCAATGGCTCTGAGAGGCCTATTTCTCTGGACAAATCATAACTCCCCCTTTTAGCAAATCCAATCAAGTATAGGCTGAAAGCAGGCTTACATGCTTCTATAATCATAATTCCCAGTATTCATTTTTATCACACATGAGTGTCTATTTTACAATAGTAGGCAGGGGAAACCAATATCCACGAGGCAGTCAAACACACAAACTTTGAAGTTCATAGTCCAGAGCTGATTCTACAGAGATAATAATGCCAGAAAATTAAAATATTATGAATAGCCATAGAATATTGTCAGATATAGTGTCAAAAGATGAACCCCACAAGTTGGAAGGCTCTCAAAATATGACTGGGAAAGAGCTGACTCTTCAAAGTATAGTTAACTATAACAGCATGAATGGAGTAAAGTTTTGAGACCTTTATTTGCTTATGGGACAAAACTAGAAATCAGGAATAACAGTTGTAAACATTCATTAATAATCAAGCCACAAATTGTAGTAAGTATGAGCCTAGGAAAATTGGAAGTTGTCAAAATTAAATGGAAAACATAAATATTGGTATCTTAGGCATTGTTGTTATTGTTAAGTGCTGTGGAGTTGGTTCCGACCCACAACAACTCCGTCTTGGGTTTCTGAAGAGCAACTCGTGAGTTTGAACTTCTGACCTTGCAGTTCAAACCGATCTTGCAGTCCAGTGCTTATATTACAGTGCCACACCAGATCTCCTATCCTAGGCATTAGTGAGCTGAAATGAACTGGTAGTATTGGCCATTTTTAATCAGACAATCTTTACTATGTAAGGAACAGCACATTTTAAGAGGAATGGCATTGTATTAATTGTTAAATAGGACATTTCAACATCTATCTCAAA
>NW_006408819.1:1977420-1979417 GCF_000296735.1 Chrysochloris asiatica
CCAGAGCTCCAGCATAGAGATGCTAAATCAACTAGGAGAAATGATGCAAGGAAAGAGCTGAACAGAAAATTTCAAAGGACAGCTTGAGAAGACAAAGTAAAGTATTTTAATGAAATGTGCAAAGACCTGGAGTTAGAAAACCAAAAGAGAAGAACATACTCAGCATTTTTCAAGTTTCAAGTATTGAAGAAAGAATTCAAGCCTCAACTTTCAATATTGAAGAATTCTATGGGTAAAAGGGGAGTGTGGTGGCTCCATATAATAAGCACTGGACTATGAACCACAAAGTGTGCAGTTCGAGCCCACCAAAATCTCCGTGGAAGAAAGATGAGACTTGCTGCTCCCACAAAGATTTAAAGCCTTGGAAATCTTGGAAACAGGGTCACTATGAGTCAGAAATGACTCCATGACACTTACCAACAACAACAAAGGGCAAAATATTGAATGGTGCACAAAGCATCAAAAGAAGATGGAAGGAATACCCAGAGTCACTGTACCAAAAAGAAATGGTCAATGCTTGACCATTTCAAGATGAAGCATATAGTCAAAAACCAATGGAACTGAAGGACAAAGTCCAGGCTGCACTGAAGGAATGAATGGAAAACAAGGCTTCAGAAACTGACAGAATAGAAATTGAAAAATTTCAACAAACTGATCCAGCACTGGAAGTTCTCATTCATCTATGCCAAGAAATTTGAAAGACAGTTACGTGGCCAACTTATCAAAAGAGATCCATGTTTGTGTCCACTCCAAAGAAAGGTGACCCAATGGAATGTGGACAACATTGAACAATATCATTAATATCACATGCAAGTAACATTTTGCTTAGGATAATGAAAAAATGGTAGCAAGAGTACATTGCCAGGGAAGCAGAGACGATGATGTGGAGAGATGGAGCAGCTACGGACTTCAGACACAGAGAGGGAAAGGGGCTGTGTGCTGATGGCCGGGGGGCAGGCTTATAGTGCATACCTTTGGTTGGTTGATGATGCATGGAGGAGATTGTAACCATGGCAATGAAATGATATACGATAGGATGAATGCAAAACTAATGTTCTCCTATGTAAACTATCACATAATTCACAATTTAACATTAAAAAAAAAAAGTACATTGCCAGGGAGAGCTGCCAGACATTCAAGCCAGATTCAGAAGAGGACGTAGAAGTAGGCATATCATTGCTGAGGTCAGAAGGATCTTGATTGGAAGTAGAGAGTATCAGAAAGATATCTACATTTGCTTTATCAACTATGCAAATACATTTGACTGTATGAACCATGATAAACTATGGATAACATTGTGAAGACTAGGCATTCCAGAACACTTGATTCTACTCATGAGGAACCAAGAGGCAGTTGCTGGAACAAAACAAGGGAATACTGAATGGTTTAAAATAAGGAAAGGTGTACACCAGAGTTATATTATTTCACCATACTTATTTAATCTATTTAATCTATAAAAGAGCTCTGGTAGTGTATTGGGCTGCAAAACTCAGGGTCAGCAGTTTGAAACTACCAGCTGTTCCGCAGGAGAAAGATGAGGCTTTCTGCTCCCGTAAATATTTACAGCCTCGGAAACCCTGTACAGGGTCGCTATGGGTCGGAACCGACTCCACAGCACATAATCACCACCAATCAATCTACATGCTGAGCAAATAATTCAAGAACTTGGATTAGATGAAGAAGAACGTGGTATCAGAATTGGAGGAAGGTTAATTAACAACCTGTGATAGGTAGATGATACAACCTTGCTTGCTAGAAGTAAAAAGGACATAAAATGCTTAGTGATGAAGATCAAAGACAGCCTTCAGTATGGATTGCACCTGAATATAAAGAAAACAAAAATCCTCACAACCTGACCAATAAGTAACATGATAAATAGAAAAAGATTGAACTTGTCAAAATCTTCACATTGCTTGGATCCACAGTTAACACTGATGGAAGCAGCACTCAGAAAATCAAATGATTTTCATTAGACAAATCTTCTGCACAAGATCTCT
>NW_006408819.1:1979517-1989428 GCF_000296735.1 Chrysochloris asiatica
GAGAAAGATGAGGCTTTCTGCTCCCGTAAAGATTTACAGCCTCGGAAACCCTGTACAGGGTCGCTATGGGTCGGAACCGACTCCACAGCACATAATCACCACCAATCAATTTACATGCTGAGCAAATAATTCAAGAACTTGGATTAGATGAAGAAGAACGTGGTATCAGAATTGGAGGAAGGTTAATTAACAACCTGTGATAGGCAGATGATACAACCTTGCTTGCTAGAAGTAAAAAGGACATAAACTGCTTAGTGATGAAGATCAAAGACAGCCTTCAGTATGGATTGTACCTGAATATAAAGAAAACAAAAATCCTCACAACCTGACCAATAAGTAACATGATAAATAGAAAAAGATTGAACTTGTCAAAAACTTCACATTGCTTGGATCCACAGTTAACACTGATGGAAGCAGCACTCAGAAAATCAAATGATTTTCATTAGACAAATCTTCTGCACAAGATCTCTTTAAAGTGTTAAAGGGAAAAGGTATCAGTTAGAAGACTAAGGTGGGCCAGACCCAAACCATGGTGCTTTCAGTCACCTCATATGTAGGTGAAAGCTGGATGGTGAATAAGAAGAATGGAGGCATTTGAATTATGGTGTTGTGGAAGACTCCTGAAAAGTACCATGAACTACTAGAAGAACAAATAAATCTGTGTTGAAAGAAGTACAGCCAGTATGCTAATTTGAAGCCAAGAAGCTAGACTTCATCTCTCATACTTCTGATATGTTATCAGGAGGGACCTGTCTCTGGAGAAAAACATCAGGCTTGATAAAGTGGAGGGTCAATGAAAAAGAGGAAGACCCCCCCAACATGAGGGATTGACCCAATAGTAACAACAATGGCTTCAAATATAATAAAATTGGTAAAACGCATGCTACAAAGTCAGTTCTACCTCCTATTTTGTTGAGTAGCAACTGGGCTCATAAAAATTTTGTAAGAGACCGTCTAAGCTTTCTCTCTCTCTCTCTTTCTTTTTGGTCTCTCCATCCAAAGCAAAGCAAAGTGAAGAATATCAAAGACACAGGGAAACAACTAGTTCAAAGGGCTAATGGACTATGACCCTGAGACCAGAATAACTAGCTGGTACCCAGCTACCATTGCTGGTTGGTCAGAAAGAGATCACAATAGAAGATCCTGGATATAATGAGAGAAAAATGCTAAACAAAACTAAAAATAATGATTTTCTTTAACGATCAGGCTTACTGGTCTGATAGAGACTAGTGAAGCCTCTGAGACTACGGCCCTTAGATTCCCTTCAGGCCTAGAACTGAACTCACCACTGTGGCTCAACTTTCAGCCTAACAATAGACAGGTCTACAAGATGAACAATAACACCAGCAAGGAACGCACTCGTTAGAATGACCAATTACACAAGATCAAAAGGGCAGCATTTTCCCAGGGATAAAACTTAGAAGGCAGGAAGGGATAGGAAAGAAGGATGAATGAAAATGGTAAACACAGGAAGAAAGTGAAAAGAGTGCTATTACATTGTAGGGATTACAATCAATGTCACGGATCAAAATGTGTGTGCGTTGTTGAGTGAAAAAGAAATTTGCTCTGTAAACTTTCACCTAAATCACAATTTTGAAAGAGTGAAATACAAAATATAAAACAGTGAAATATAAAATAAAATTTTAATTTTAAAAAGGGAAAGTAATGAACTTCAGCTACTTAAAAAAGTATGGATGAATATAGCATTAAGTTTAGTAGAAAGAAAAAAATTCGATAACATTACTTGATAGTGATATCTTCTTTAAATGTAATAAACCAAACTAAACAATATATGATTCAACTTAAGCAAATGGGAAGAGAAGATGATGGTGTGGGGTGGACATCTAAGGTAGACAAAAATTCTTGGTAGTTCTTAGAACATAGCTAGTTTTAAGATTGGATAATATGCTCAATTCTTCAGGTTTTCCTATATATTCATAAATAATTAAGTCCTGCATGGTTTGCAAATGACTAAATACCATGAACAGAAACCTATAGTTAACACAATCAATACAATTCTATGTATCTGAGATCTGGTAAGAAAAGCCAGCTTTTTCAAATACTGCTTTGTGATCTATAACCAAATATACAATCAGGATAGCGTCGTTGTTTTGCAATCCATCATATTTCCAGTAATGCATTCTTTCATGAACAATATCAAACTAGATCAACTTTCTGCTGTTAGAAATTGTTGACAGTATTCCAAGAGGTAATCACATTTCTGCCTAGAAGAGAAAGGTTGATAGATAGCAGCTCTGACATATGTGCTGAGGGCACTGTCCTGTGGCTACCTGGGTAATGGTTTGACATTTAATTAAAGGATTAAAAGCATCTTTCTCTTCTTCTTTAACTATGCATAACTTAGTTAAGAGGGAAGGTAGTGCAGAAAGGAATTAAATATGCAAAATATACAGTTCAAACTATTAAAGTAGTGCTTCGCTTATTCACCATTGCTGGAAATGAGGTATTCCTCAGACATAAACTTTGCACATAACTTAATGTAACCCATTTTACGTTCTAGCACACATTAACAACCATTTTAGTAATTTTTGATGAACTTCTGCAAGATGACTTACAAACTTGCAGAATAATATTCGACATCCCACTTTCTGCAATACTCCAGGTTCATCGATCTAAAATAAAATTAGTGCATTGAGGCTGCCATCAGGACCTACTTGTTTCATATGCTGAGTAGTTGCAAACTAGTTTGAGTCTTTGTGTTAGCTTTGTGTAGATTTTCTGTCATTTTCTTCTTAATCACTCCATCAACCATCCTAGTTCTTGGTATGCTTGCCTCCTCATGCCCTACCCTCCCTCCTCAAAATGCTACGTCTAATGCAGGTTGGAAAATAGAGAAGTTTCATTCATCCATTTACTCATTCATCAAGCATTTGTTGAATACCAAATATGTGCCAAGCCGAGATCACAGAAGTAAGTAAGACACCAACCCCATTCTCGAAATGTTACTGATCCCATGGTGGATAAGAGCTATGTGCCAAGCACATTATCATGTCACTGCTTTTTGCTGTAAGAGCAGTGACAAGATAATGTGCCATAAACATTCTGAGGAATAATAAATCACTTACAGCTAGGTGATTCGATAGTATTTCATATAGGAGGTAGCATTTGAATTGGGCCTTCAAAAAATAAATGTAGGGTTGGAAATATAGAGCTGGGGAGAAGAAGAACATTTCAGGCAGAAAGAGTGGTATGAACAAAACCCCAAGACATAACATCTAATAGGTGTTCAATAAATATTTGATTAAACAATTGAATGAAAGCATGGAAGCAATACAAGTCCACGAGAGCAAAATATGACCCTGAATATATATCCCACTTGACTTTAGAGATCAGCTGAAAAACAGACTTGATGCATTAGACACTAAAGACTGAAGACTAGAAGAGTTGTGGGGTGACATCAAGAACATCATACACAAAGAAAGCAAAAGGTCATTGAGAAGACAAAAAATAAGGAAAAGACATAAATGGATGTCAGAAGAGACTCTGAAACTTGCTCTCCAGTGTAAAGATGCTAAAGCAAATGAAAGAAGTGAAGTGGTACAAGAGCTGAACAGAAAATTTTAAAGGTCAGTTCAAGAAGACAAAGTCAAATACACTGAAATGTGCAAAGAAAGACCTGGAGTTGGAAAACCAAAAGGGAAGAACATGCTCAACATTTCTCAAGCTAAGGAAACTGAAGAAAAAAGTCAAACTTACAGCTTGAAGAATTCTCTGTGCAAATTATTAAATGATGCAGAAAGCATCAAAAGAAGATGGAAGGAATACACAGAGTCACGGTACCAAAAAGAAATGGTCACTGTTCAACCATTTCAAAAAGTAGCATATGATCAAGAGTCAATGATCCTGAAGGAAGAAGTCCAAGGTGCATTGAAGTCATTGGCAAAGAGCAAGGCCCCGGGAATTGATGGAATACAAATGGAAATCTTTCAACAAACTGAAGCAGCACTGAAGGCATCGCTCATCTATCCCAAGAAATTTGGAAGACAACTACTTGGCCAACTGACGTGAAGAAATCCATATTTGTGCCCATTCCAGAGAGAGGTGACACAAAGGAATGCAGAATCATCAGACAGCATCTTCAAAATCACATGCGAGTACAGTTTTGCTAATGGTTATACAAAAACGGCTGCAACCATGCATTGGCAGAGAACACCCAGAGGTTTAAGATGGATTCAAAAGAGGACGTGGAATGAGGGATATCATTGCTGACATCAGATGGATCTTGGCTGAAAGCAGATAATATCAGAAAGATATTTACTTGTGCTTTATTGACTATGCAAAGGCTCTTGATTGTGCGGACCATGACAAGCTATGGAAAACATTGTGAAGTATGAGTATTCTGGAGCACTTAGTTGTACTCATGAGGAATCTGTACATAGACCAAGAAGCAGTTGTTCGAACAGAACAAGGGAACACAGAATGGTTTAAAATTAGGAAAGGTGTGCACCAGGATTGTATTATTTCACCATACTTACTCAATCTGCATGCTGAACAAATAATCAAGAAGTTGGATTATATGAAGAAAAACATGGCATCGGGGTTGGAGGAAGGCTCATTTACAACCTGCTATATGATACAACCTTGCTTGCTAAATGTGAGGAGGACTTAAAAAAACTTATTGATGATGATCAAAAGACTTCACTATGGGTTGCACCTCAATGTAAATAAAACAAAAATCCTCACCACTGGACCAAAAAATAACATCCATTTTAATGGAGAAAAATTTGAAATAAAATAAAAGTTTTGAAATAAAATGACTTCATTTTATTTGGATCAACCATCAACATTCATGGGACCAGCAGTCAAGAAATCAAATGATGTATTGAATTGGGCAAATCTACTGCACGAGACCTCTTTAAAGTGTTGAAGAGCAAACATGTCAGTTTAAGGATTAAGGTGAGCCTGACTCGAGACATGGTATTTTCAATAACCTCATATGCATGTGAAAGTTGAATAGTGAATAAGGAAGACCATAGAAGAATTGATGCATTTGAGCTATGGTGTTGGAGGAGAATATTGAAAGTACCATGGATTGCCAAAAGAACAAATAGATCTGTGTTGGAAGAAATACAGCCAGAGTGCTCCTTGGAAGCCAGGATGGCCAGACTTTGTCTTTCATACTGCGGACATCACTGGAGAAGGATATCATGTTTAGTAAAGTGGAGGGATGGAGAAAAAGAGGAAGACCCCCCCCCCCCCCAGTAAAATGGATTGGCACAGTGGCAGCATCAATGGGCTCAAACGTAGGTTTGCCCAGGATCGGGCAGTGTTTCATTCTGTTGTGCATGGTGTCGTTGAGTCGGTAGCAACCTAAGAACAAAAAAGCTTAAGTATTGATCTTATGTGTCCCATTTCATTTTTGACAACTTCCAATTTTCCTAGATTCATACTCCATATATTACATGTTCTGAATATTTACAGCTGTTCCTACTTATTTTGAACTCCATTAGCAAATGAAGGCCACAAAGCTTTATTCCATTCACATCATCATGGTCAACTCTACTTTGATGAGACAGCTCTTCCCATTCATATTTTGAGTACCTTCAAACCTGAGGGGCTCATCTTCTAGCACTGTATCTGAAAATATTCTGGCACTCTTTGTAATGTTTTCATCCTCCAGCACTCTATCTGAAAATGTTCCACTGCTATTTATAAGGTTTTCAGTGATTAAAAATTCATAAATACTCTGTTTCTCCTTTTTCCTAATCTGTTTTAGTCTGGCAGCTCTGCTGAAACCTGTGCACCATGGATGACCCTGCTGGGATTTAAAATACCAGTTGCATATCTTCCATCAACACAGCAATACACAGGCCATCATGGTAGGACAAACTGACAGATGAGTGATAGAAAGGCATTCTAACCAGAGGTAAAATTGAGCTTGGCAAACTCTCTTGTCAAACTCATTGTACTCAAATCGAAGCTCACCCATTTCCAGCAAGGCCAGTGAGGCTGGTGTGTAATGAGATTGTCAGGCTATGAGACTGCAAAGACCAGATCATAGAGGGCCTTAGGAGCTATGGGAACCCACATGAAAGTTTTTAATTAATGAATGATGCAATCTAAGGTTTTATTTAAAGTGTTGAAGAACAAAGATATCTATTTGAAGACTAAGGCATGCCAAATCAAAGCCATAGTATTTTCAAATGTGAAAGTTGAAAAAGAAATAAGGAAAATCATAGAATCAATTCATTCAAATTTTGGTATATGAAAAATATATCAATTCACTCGAATATTTGGTATATGAAAAATATTGAAATGTTCCATGGTCTGCCAGAAGAACAAACAAATCTTTGTAATAGTTCTTAGAAGCAAGGATGGCAAGACTTTATCTCTCATACTTAGGGCAAGTAGTTAGGAGGGACCAGTCTTTGGAGGGTCAGTAAAAAAGAGAATGACCCCCAAGGAAATGGATTGGCACAGTGACAGCAACATCAAGCTAAAAAATAACAATTGTGAGGATAGTGCAGGACCAGACAGTATGTAGTTCTAGTTTACGATTACTATGAGTCGGAGCATACTCAACAGCACTGTCTTAGTTATTGAGCGCTGCTGCAACAGAAATAATACAAGTGGATGGCTTTAAATATCGGAAATCAATTATTTCCCAGTTTAGAAGGGTATAAGTTGAAATTAAGGGTGCCATATCTTTAAATGCCCTTATCTACTTTCACCATCTGTAGGTCCAACATTTCTTAGAGATACTCACCTGTCTTCACATCAACCATTTCCTGGATATAGGAGTTTCATAATGCAGGAACCTCAAGGCCAAAGGACACATTCCACTCCTGGCTCTTCTTTCTTGGTGATAACATGTCTCTCTCTTTTTTTTATCTCAAATTTCATCATTCTCCTTTTATCTCTTATAAGATAAAAGGTGTTACATACCACACCTTTCAGAATCTCCCATATATTGCATAAAGGTCATTGGGATATACAATGTGATACATAAAGGATTGTTGATGATGTTATTAAAGTGCTGTAGAGTCAATTCTGACCCATAGTGACATTGTATAGGGTTTCCAAGGAACAGCTGGTGAGCTTGAATCAATTGCAATTCAAATGACTTTGCAGTCTGATTCATTAGCCCACAGCGCCACACCAGGACTCCACATAAGGGATAAACCCACCCTTAATTCTCATATTGGTTTCTCACATCAGATCACATCATGAGGAATCATCACATAACTATCCAACCACTGAGAATTATGATCCAGCCAAACAGAAATATACTTTGGGGGACACAATTCAGTCCATGACAACCTAGCAATACGGTTTAGATGAAGATTTACAGAGCAGATCAGTTTTCCATTCAACAATGTATATACACATTTTATTTTATGTCATTGATTGCAATGTAATGTCACTTATCCCATTTCCTTCCTATGTTTCCTGTTTCCATTCCTCCTCCTTTCCTCCTTCTGAACTTTGTCCTTGGGTAAATGCTGATATTTTAATCTCAAATGGTTGATTTTTCTAAGGTGACTATATCTCCATAGTGTTATTATTCCCCTTATAGACCTGTTAATTGTTTGGCTAAAAACTGAGCCATGGGGGTGAGTTCATTTTCAGACCTTAAACGTGATAAAATATGCAAGTAAAATCTGATGCAAAATGTACTAAAATTTTGTGTTTAATCTCTTAATCACTAAGAAAAGGGTGCTAAACTTCATTTAATATTTTCACAATGATTAAAAAAAAACAAAAAACGGTAGCACCTGCTACAGCATCCCTAGCTTTTTTGTTCCTTTTTGTTCTTGTTGGATTGATGTTTGATTTGCTTGCTTGCTTTTTCTGTTTGTTGTACCTCTCATATTCTCTGAAGCATGGAAATTATGAAGAATATTTCCAAATTCTCAATGGATTTTCACAGTTTTCTAACACAGGGGGTAAGGGATTTACTTGTTGAACTGATATGATATGGTTCTAAAACCATATCAAAATGAAACTTAATATTTGTGGCTGACACAACCATCATTGATGGAGGAACCAATCATTTGGATGGTGAAACAGTTGACCTACGGTAAGCATTTGCCAAAATTGGCTGAAAGAAAGGGGTACCTCAATGAGGTATATGTGAGTATTTATGCCCTGCAAAAGTATCACTGACCCCAAGGTCCACTTGAGACCACAGTCCTGTGTATGTGTATAGACAGCAACAGAGTAGAGCCATTTTCGCAGATAGAGCCAAGCACAGAAGGAGCAGACAAAAGGTAGTTGGCACACACCTCCTTGAGGAAGGAAGCTGAGGACCTTACTTTTCATGTCTGTCTGTGCTTCTATCTTTCCAGAAATATCTGGCTGCATCTGGTTTAGTCTGGTCTCCTTTGCTCTACTTTCATTTAATAATTGGTGCATGCAGAGAGTCATTTAACAAGAGTCTCCTGAATGTCCACTTTGTGCAACACCCTGGGCTAAGTGCATGCTTCAAGAGTTATGGATGGAGCTCAAGACTACCTTCAAGCTGCTCACAATATATGAGGAGAGAGAAAGAAAAACATAAAATCACTGACTTTCTCTCCAATGTAGAGATGCTAAAGGAAATGGAAGAAATGAGCAGGTAAAAGAGCGGAACAGAAAATTTCAAAAGGCAGCTTGAAAAGACAAAGTCAAATATTATAACAAAATATAAATCCTAGAGTAAAGAAACCAAAAGGGAAAAACAACTGCAATATTTCTTAAGCTGAAAACAGAAAAAAAAAAAAAAGTCTCGACTTGCAATACAGGATAAGCACTATACCACAAGATTGTTTGAAGAGCAAGGTCAGTGGTTCAAACCCACCAGGTGCTTCTTGGAAATCCTATATAGGGTCACTATGATTTGGAACTGACTCGACGGCACTTTACAGAAATAATCCAACCAAAACCAAGAGCCAAACTTTTGAACAATGCAGAAAGCATGGAAAGAATACACAAAGTCACTGTACCAAAAAGAAATGTTCGAATTTCAACCATTTCAAGAGGTAGCATACGATAAAGAGCTAATGGTAATGAAGGAAGACATCCAAGGTAACTGAAGGCATTGCCAAAGAACAAGATTCCGGGAACTAATGGAATACAAACTGAAATCTTTCAACAAATTGATACAGCACTGGAGACACACACTCATCTATGCCAAGTAAAGATAGCAACCTGGCCAACTGATGAAAGAAAGCATATCTGTACCCATTCCAAAGAAAGATGACCCAACAGAATTCAGAAATCATCTGAAAATATCATTAATACCACATGAAAGTAAAATTTAGCTAAAGATAACTAAAAAACGGTTGCAACAGTACATTGACAGGGGAGCTGCCAGAGTGTCAAGCTGGATTCAGACAAGAATGTACAATGAGGGATATCATTGCTGATATCAGATGGATCTTAGCAGAAAGCAGAGAATACCAGAAAGATGTTTACCTGTGGTTTATTTACTCTGTAGAGGCCGTTGGCTGTGTGGATCATGACAAGCTATGGACAACATTGAGGAGAATGAGTATTCCAGAACACTTAATTGTGCTCATGAGGAACCTGTATATAGAGTAAGAGGTAGTCAATCAAACAGAATAAAGGGATACTGAATGGTTTAAAATAATAATAATAAAAAAAGATTTTCCAGGGTTGTATTCTTTCCCCATGCTTATTCAATAAGTTTGCTGAGCAAATATTTTGAGAAGCTGGATTATATGAAAAAGAACATGGCATCAGGATTGGGGGAAGACTCATTAATAACCTGTGATATGCAACCAGCTTGCTGAAAGTGAAGAGGATTTAAAATACTTATTGATGAAAATTAAAGCCCGCAGCCTTTGGCATGGGTTGCACTCAATGTAAAGAAAACAAAAATCCTTACAACTGAACATCAAGATAAATGAAGAAGCAGGCGGTGCAGGTGAGTGGGGGCTCTGCGATGG
>NW_006408819.1:1992093-2015935 GCF_000296735.1 Chrysochloris asiatica
AACAATAAAAACTTAAAATAACATTTTTAAAATACCATGTACTACCAGAAGAACAAACAAATGTGTGTTGGAAGAAGTATAGCCAGAATGTTTCTTAGAAGCCAGGATGGTGAGACTTTGTCTCTTATACTTCAGATATATTATCAGGAGGGAACAGTCCCTATAAAAGGACATCATGCTTGTTAAAGTGGATGGTCAGCGAAGAAGAGGGAGACCCCCCAACAAGATGAATTGGCACAGGTCAATATGAGTCTGAATAGACTCTCACAGCACCTAACAACAACAAAGCGATTAGAGAGGGGCAGATTGCCACCGGCCCACAGGGGGGTGCACTCATTCCATGGACAGATTCAGACAAAGATTCACAGAAGAGAAGTTTTGAAGTAGAGAAGGCGCTCATCAGACAGACAAGCAGAAGCAATGACATCCAAGCAGGGAAGAAAACATCTAGAAGACTGGAGAATAGTCTAATTAGGCCAGATAACTTGTCAGGTCCCAGAGACTGAAAGAAAGAAAGATGAAAATAAGGAATGAATATGTTGGAAAGGAGCACACTGTGCAGTGCCTTATACTCGAACATAAGGGCTTTATTCAGTAGGCAGTGGGAAGCCATTGAAAGATGCTACATAGGGGGATGATTTGTTCAGAATCACATACCTGATGAAGTAGTACAGGAAACTCAAGTGTAACCCAACACTGTTGCCTTCACTTGATGGCAATTTTCCTCATTCCCATAATGTCCCTTTTCCAATTCTGTTTCAGTCTGACTCTATGCTGAATCTCCTACATATGATCCTACTTTTGATATTTGCACTTGATCTTCTTGGTTTCAAATTCTCAGTTTCCCATGCAGTCTGTGTCTTGGACTTACCTCTCCAGTTTGGCATTGCAACCTTGAACTATTTGCTATTTGTAATCGAATACCAAGCTCTGATGTAGCGCTGTCAATAAGCCCTGGACTGCTAACCACAAGAATGATGGTTCAAACTCACAAGCCGCTCCTGGGAAACCCTATGCAGGGTCGCTATGAGTCAGAACCCACTTGATGGCACTTAACAACAACAACCAAGCTCTGGCTAGCCCTGGACCATTGGCCCCTCCCCACCACGTACACACATACACAAACTCACACACTGGCTGTAGTTGGAGATGTCTGGAAAAACAGAGTTAAAGGTGAAAGTGTTGTTGTTAAGTGCTGTTGAGTCAGTTCTAACTCATAGCGACCACATATAGGGTTTCTAATGAGTAGCTGGTGGGTTTGAACTGCCAACCTTGTGGTTTGCAGTCCAGTGTTTATCTACAGCACAACACCACACCAGGTCAAAGACGTACACCTGAAATATTTCCCAGACTTTGTGCAAAGATAATGAGGACATTTTTGGCAATTACATCACTATGAGCTAATGTGCTGGACTTGGCAATGTTGGTTTGAATGACAAGGTCAGTGGTTCAAGCTCACCAGCTGTTCTTTGGACACTCTATACAGGGTCACTATGGGTTGGAACTGACTCAACAGCACTGAAAAACAACATATAGCAACACAAGGAGCTTTGGAGTATAACAAGAGAATGTAGAATTTTAAAGCTCTGATAGTGAGAATGCTGTGGACCAAGGTAATGAATTCAGAAGCACCTCCAGGTGTCTCAGGACCGCAGCTCCAGGACCACACTTTGAGAAACACTGAGCTAGAGCACGAGTTTTCATGAGAGGGGAACTACTTTCTTTCAATGGCTTCCACTGCCAACTGAATAAAGTTTAAGACCCTTATCCTTGAGTATAAGGCACTGCACATTAGGGCCAGAAAGGTGAGGAACAACCCTTTAGGAGTCTTTAATACCAGGTTCAGTAATCTGAACCTTGAACTTTCTGCTCTAAGTAACTGATAGGAGGATCCGGAGTCTAGGAAAGAGCCATGATCAGAAGTTTGGTCCGTTGGGAGCATTAACTTCATCAAAGAGGGGAGAAGGGTCCAGCATGGGGCCTGGGATACCAGCAAGGGAGTCCAAGGGAGCAGTGATGAATGAGGGTCTGGACTGCGATGCTCTCCATCTGAACACATTCTTTCTACATGCACATGGAAAGGAGAACATTGCTTCCAGAAGCCCAAGCCAGAAAGGAAGAAAAGAAGCTGTTCTTTCCCCCAACGCATGTGGAATTTTGCTGATGATTTATTGGGATCCTTCCCAAAGCTAGGAATTGCCCAAATAACTCACTGAAACCACTCAGAAAGGATTTGATGATGCTGTCTTTTGGTTTCAGAAGTGAACTCTGCAGAAGTGTACATGGAAATAATTTGTCGTGGTTGGAAAGACAAAGAGATATCCCAAAACTTTATTCTTGGAAGCAGAACATATTCGTGCTGAAAAGGACCTTAAAATTCATTTAGTTCACTTATCTAGATGACAACTGGAAAAATAAATTTTTAGCTCACTGAGCCTTCAACTAAATATTCAGAAGTTTTAACCTACTTACTGGTCTTCAGACTTTAGGGTGCATTCAAATTATTTAAGGTGCCTGTTAAAATATGGAGACCTGGTGAGCCAAGATTGGTGGTTCAAACCCACCAGCTGTTCCGCAGGAGAAAGATGAGGCTGTCTGCTCCTATAAAGATTTAGTCTGAGAAGCTCATAAGAGCAGTTCTTCTCTGTCCTATAGGGTCGATATGGGCTGGAATCAATGGCAGTGGGTCTTTTGGGTTCATTTAAATTTCCACTACTGCTCCTCCCACATTCTTATTCATACAGCTGTAGATGAGGCCTGGGATCTACACTTCAAATCAAGCCACCACCACCCTACACCGGGTGTTTCTGATGCAGGCAGTCAAGATCCACATTTTTAGAAACATTGCCAAAGAGAAACCATCTATCACACACATACACATATATCTATCTAAATATTTGTCTTTTCAAGGTTCTGTGTTCAGCACTTTGAGGAGTTCAAAGGGAAAGAAGCTGAGTCCCTGTTTAGTTACCTGGTACTGCTATAACAGGGGGATGGTTTTACAAACAAAGAACTTATTTTTGTGCAATTTAGAAGGCTAGAAGTCAAAATTCAGGGTGCCAGCTCCAGGAAAGGCTCTTTCTCTGTGTCAGTTCTGGGGGAAGGACCTCATCTCTTTTCAACATCAGTGGGTCCTGTGTCCCTTGGAGATCGCCACATGTCTTGGCATCAGTCTTCCTCTGGGTCTAGGAGGTTCTCAGCACAAGGACCCCAGACCCAAAGGACACACTGTGCTCCTGGCTCTTCTTTCTTGGTGATAGGAGGGTCCTCTCTGCTAATTTTTCTCTCCTTTTATCTCTTATAAGATAAAAGATGGTGCAGACCACACACACAATGGAAGTCCTCTTACGTCAGATCAGGGCTGTGACCTGAGTGAGTGGTGGTTGTTGTATGTCACACCAGGACTCCTGAAACCTAAGTAAGAGTGGTGACCTAAGTAAAAGTGATGCATCCCACCTTACAGACCTCATTGACATAACAAACATAGCCTAATCCTTTTTAATTTACCTAATCTTGACTCATTAACCACAGGCAAGGCTAAGATTTATAACACATCACAAAATAATTACACAACACTAGGAATCATGGCCTAACCAAGTTGACACATTTTTTTTTTGGGGGGGGGGACACAATTCTATCCATGACTGTTCCCATCCTTAAGTTATTTCCAGTCTCCAAGATGAGATAGAATTGCCAGGATGGTTTAAGCAAGAGAGAATTTATTTACTGATCTAATTGCCTTTATGAGATCAGCTGCAAAGGTGGTCCAGAGATAGAGAAATAACAAGACTTAATTGCTGAAAGTCCTGAAGTATACTTTAGCAGTGCCTTTCATAAGCATCCTTTGGCAAACACCAAGTTCTTTAAGGGAGACCTCATTAAAGAAGAAAGAACAAGAAAGACCACTGAGCAACTTGTGTAGTGGTTTCATCCACAGCACAAAATGGGCCTCAGCTGGCAGAAATCACAGCCATCCC
The DNA here is from genome assembly GCF_000296735.1 of Chrysochloris asiatica. NCBI lineage: Eukaryota > Metazoa > Chordata > Mammalia > Afrosoricida > Chrysochloridae > Chrysochloris > Chrysochloris asiatica. The sequence goes on from NW_006408819.1 coordinate 1,996,071, forward strand.
CCAGACTTACTTCCTCCCATCACAGCTATGGCAACTGGAGTCTGAGAAGAGAAAGCACTTGACCTTGGCTTTGGAGACAATACCAAAGTCCTTTTACAGCTCCTGAAGGCCAGGGAGGAGGCCTGGTGGTACAGTAGTTAAGTATTCAGCTTATAACTGAAAGACAGGTGGTTTGAACCCACCAGCCACTCCATGGGAGAAAGGTGTGGCAGTCTGTTTCCATAAAAACTGCAGAATTGAAAACACTATGGGGCAGTTTTACTCTGTCCTGGTGTGGCACTGTAGGATAAGCACTAGACAGCAAGGTCAGTGGTTCAAACTCACCAGCCACTCCTTGGTAACCCTATGCAAAGTCACTAGAAGTCGGAACTGACTTGATTGCATTTGGCAACAACAACAACAACAACAGAGTCACTACAACTCGATGGCAATGGGTTTGGTTTGGTTTGGGCAGCAAAGGGCTTCAGTGGACTCTGTTCCTGCTGACTCCTGGCTCTCTGCTACCTTCTAATGACATCCAGTTACAATGCTGAACTCCCACTTTGATTGCCCAAATTGAATTTATTCATTTGAATTTACATACGTTAATTTTCTTACTTCTCACAAGTCTATTGGTATCTCCATTTTAAACATGAAGACGCTGAGATACAGAGAAGTTAAATATGCTCCCAAAGCTCAAGCATTTAGAAAATGCCGTAAATAAGATCAGAACACTGGACACGGTGGCTCTAGACCCGTGCTCATACCTACCATACTATCCTACCTCTTGAACGTATTCTGTAACTTAAGTCTGTCTTCCCAACCATACTGTAAGCTCTGTATGGGCAGGAACCACTTATGTCCCGGTCACTGCTGTATCCCAGAACCTGACACAAAGCATTTAATAAGTATTGGTTGAATGAATGATGATTTATTTATGAGTGAATGAATTGAGTACAATTAGACTCAACTGACTGATAAAAATCCTTCTGTACTGTTTTTGGAACCAGTATGCCTGGGAGGCAGTCTTATTTCCCCTATTAACTCTCAAAACCTTTGTTAAGACCCTTTCTTTTCTGGACCTCAGGCTTGCCATCTGTAGAATGAAGGTAGTGCTCTCTAAGGAATCTGTCATATGACAGTTTAGAGCCCTCTCCTCCCTTCTGGTAGTGTACTGGTTACGAATCGGGCTGCGAGCCACAAGGTCAGCAGTTCGAAACTACCAGCGGTTCCACCGGAGAAAGATGAGGCAGTCTGCTCCGGTAAAGATTTACAGCCTCAGAAACCCTGTGTAGGGTCGCTATGAGTCGGAACCGACTCCACGGCACCTAACAACAACAACAACAACCTCCCTTCATTAAATCCTTAAGGCAACCTTAGGTAGAGCAGGGTCAAATCAATAGCATGATCTTGTCGCTGGTTACCCCTTAAGGCATGTTCCAAATCTTAATATTATATTCAAAAGTGTAGGATAAAAAGGTTGAGGTGGGGGAAAGAGGTTAAAAGTTTAGAGAGTTGGGGCTAGAAGGTTCTTGGGCTATTTGGAGCTTAGAGGGAAAGGGCCAAGATTTGGAGTTGGCTGATAATTTGCAAAAGGCTCCATCCTAAGAGGTGATTCTGAACAGATAATAAATATATCAAGCAGACTCTACCACTGTAGTAATCCAACACCCTGTTTATTGATTGTACTTCCAGGTCAGGTCTAGCAAAAAAGACAACAAACACATTTGAAATGAAACGCTTTCAGAACTCCAAGACCAAGAATCAATCTGCCCAGATCCTGGCAAATAAGGCAAGGTTGCCTTCACAGCATGCCCTTGGGTCAACCCAGCAACCAAATGAATATATAAGATTTTGGTCCCTAGGGGTTCAAAGGGAGAGGAAAGGTCTGGAATCCAGAAGGTACAGAACAGAGGTTACTAGACTATCTAAAGAGGTTGGAACTAGCCTTCCTAACTCCTTAAAAATTAAAAGGTCAGGGAGCTCAAATTTAGGAGCTATATAATCTTATGATATGAAAATGATTATCTGTGTTTTACAGATGAAGGAATTGAGATTCATAAAAGTGAAGTAACTTGCCCCAAATTACACAGCTGCTAAGTAGTGTGGCCCAGAATCAAAGCCATTCCTGTGTAACTGAAAGCCCCCTCTCTCCCTGCTCCAGCATGCTCCTTTGCTTAATCCTTCTTTAGTTAATCCTTAATGCCTAATTAGTTGTTCCATCATTAAAAGGAATCAGAGAAAGGCAACGGAATGGGGCTCCCATGACCTGTTGACCTTGTTGGGTCATTAAAAGAAGATAGCTTTGAGTCAAAACATGGTGGCTTTCTTCCAGATGAGTCTCATATTACCCAGCATCCTTTTGCTTCTAAAATATTCCCCCTCAGCCCTCCCCCATGGAAATGTTTTATTACTTCTCTCTTTTGTCTTTGAAAAATGGGTAAATATTTGTAAATTTCTTAGAACAGTGCCTAACATATAGTAAGTACCATAGGAGTGTTTGTTAAAATAATGAAAAAAAAGATATTGTTAGCATTTTTTAAATTCCAGACAATTCAGAAATTTAAACAGGAATGTCAAAATCATCTATAATTCTATCCCAGTGAAACCATGGCTAAAATTTTGATGTAGGTACAGACTGTTATTATGGACAAATGAACTTTCTTACCAAAAAGAATGATAATTTTATGCATATTGTTTCTGCAACCTAATTTTATCACTTAACAATATACTGAGATCATTTAATGTCAGTAATACAGATTTATGTCATAATTGTAAACGCATTTACAATGCTCCATGATATGAGCGAATCAATAATTTAGTTAATTAAATTGCACTGAATGGCATTTCTAATGTGTTGCTTTTTAAAACAAAGCTGTGACACTCATTCGTGTTATAACTCTTTGCATCCTTGTCGGATTTGCCCTCTTTTCCAAGGTATTCTGTAGAAAGTTTACACCAATCTAGACTCACACCAACAACATATTCTTCTAATTAACAGCTTGGTTGAACATCTTTCCAAATCTTTATCAGCTTTTGATTGCGTTCCCATTCATGGTTTTTTTTGCTCATTTTTCTATTGTGTTGCTAATCTTTTTCTTATCTTTTTTGAGTTTTAAGCAGTATACATCATTATTATTATATAGCAAACATAGCTCACAATTTGTTGTTTCTATGTGTTGTGTGTGCAAAAGTTTTAACTTGATATGTAATGAAAACTTTATATTTTTTGCATTTAGAGTCATGCTAATAAAAGTTAGTTTCCACACTGCAAGAATACAAAAACATTCACATATATGATCCTCTATGTATTTATTGTTTTATTTTTCACATCAAAACCTTTGGTTATCCTGGAATTTGTTCTCGTGTACTTCTAGGGCATTTTAATCAGTCTTTTGAATCTTTGGCATCAGATTTCTAACATACTCATCTTTTGAATGATTAAAATGAGGATTTGTGTATTTCCAATAAAGAAATTGACTAACATCTTATCCTACCTTCCAGAGGCCTGTAGTACCTCCCCAGAATGGCACACTAAATGCTGCTAGTGATCATAGAGACAACTTAAGACTATTCTTTTTCTGACTTTGCCAATGAGCTTTGCTAAAGATATTGTTGCTGTTGTTTTAAGTGCCTTAGAATTGGTCCTGACTCATAGCAACCCTTTGTATGGTTTCCAAGGAGCAGCTGGTGAGTTTGAACTGCCAACTTTGCAATTCAAACCAACCTAGTATTCCTGTGCCTATCCTTCAGTGCCACACCAGGACTGGAAATATTGGACATTTTCACTCAGAGGGAACAATTCCAGGGGGAGGGAAGAAATAAGGAGCAAAGGTAAATATTATAGCTAAGGAGACTCTATTGAAACTTTGGTATACGTAGTATGGAAAAGGATACAAGAAACAAATGGCAAGAGGGAGAAATTTTTTTAAAATCTACCTTTTAAAAATGAAAGTCAAAGTAAATAGAGAGGACTATTGTTTTATTTTTGTTGTTGTTAAGTTCCATCCAGTGAGTTCTGACTCATGTTGTTATTGTTATTAGGTGTCATCTAATTGGCACCGACTCGTGACACTATGCACAACAGAATGAAACACTGACAGGTACTGGGCCAAACCCACAATCATTGCTATGCCTGAACCCATCACTCACTGGTGCCACTGTGCCAATCCATCTCATTGGGGGTCTTCCTATTTTTCTCCAACCCTCCACTTTACCAAACATGATAACCCTCCCGATAATATGTCCAAAATATGAGAGATGAGTCTGGCCATCCTGGCTTCCAAGGAGCACTCTGGCTTCACTTCTTCCAACACAGATTTGTTGGTTCTTTTGGCAGCCCATGGCACTTTCAATATTCTCCTCCAACACCGTAACTCAAAAACATCAATTCTTCTACGGTCTTGCTTATTCACTGTTCAACCTTTGCATGCTTATGAGGTTATTGACAATGCCATGGCTTGGGTCAGGCAACTCATAGCAGCCCTGGATAGGGTTTCTGAGAGCAGCTAGTAGGTTTGAGCCCCTGACCTTACAGATACCAGTCCAGTGTTTATCCTACAGTTCCATGCCAGGATTCCCAGCAAGTGTCAAAAGTGTTGTCATAGAAATAATAGCAAATAGCATCCTAGAAGTTGAGAACAGAGGACTCTGGCTTCAGTTCTTCAGTCCTGGAACTTGGAATTTCCCTTCTGTTCTCTGGGCCTTCATTTCTCCATCTGTAAGGTGTGTGTGTATGTGTGTATGCATATGCTTGGTGGAGCAGATGAAATTAAATTAAATCCACTGAACATTTATTAAATGGTAACTCTAGGCTACATGTGGCTAAGTATTGTTAGGTGCCATCGAGTCAGTTCTGACTCATAGTCACTTTTGCTACTCTTGAGCCCAGTGCAGTTTCCACTGTACCAATCCATCTAATTGGGGATCTTCCTCTTTTTCGCTGACGCACCACTTTACCAAGCATGATGTCCTTTTCTATGGACTGGTCCCTCCTGACAATATGTCAAAAGTAGGAGAGACAAATTCTCACCATCTTGACTTCAAAGGAACATTCTGACTGTACTTCTTCCAACACAGGTTTGTTTGTTCTTCTGACAGTCCATGGTAATTTCAATATTCTTCTTCAACACCATAACTTAAGTGCATCAATTCTTCTACAGTCTTTCTTATTCATTGTCCAACTTAAACATGCATATGAGGCAATTGAAAATGCTATGGCTTGGGTAAGGTACACCTTAGTAGTCAAACTATGTGCTTTTACACACTTTAAAGAGGTTATGTGCAACAGATTTGACTAATGCAATATGTTGTTTGATTTCTTGACTGCTGCTTCCTTGAGTGTTGATTGTGGATCCAAGCAATATGAAGTCTTTGACAACTTCAGTCTTTTCTCCATTTATCATAACGTTATTTATTTGTCCAGTGGTGACAATTTTTTTTTTTTTTTTACTTTACACTGAAGTGCAATCCCTGTAGTCTTTGCTCTTGATCAGTAAATATTTTAATTACTCTTCCCTCTCAGCCATCAAGACATCTGCATGTCACAAGTTGTTAATGAGTCTTTCTCCAATACTGATTCTATGTTCTTCTTCATATAATCCAGATTCTCGGATTATCTGCTCAACACACAGATTGAGTAAGTATGGTGAAAGAATACAACCCTGGTGCACACCTTTCCTAATTTTAAACCATTCAGTGTCCCGTTGTTCTGTTGGAATAACCATCTTTTGGTCTATATGCTAGTTCCTCATGAGCACAATCAAGCGCTCTGGAATACACATTATTCTCAATATTTTTCATAGCTTGTCATGATCTCCACAGCCGAAAGCCTCTCATAGTCAATAAAGCACAAGTAAACACCTTTCTGGTACTCTTTCCTTTCAATCCAGATCCATCTAACGTCAGCAATGATATTCCTAGTTTCATGTCCTCTTCTGAATCCAGCTTGAGTTTGTGGCAGTTCCTTGTCAATGTACTGTTACAGAAGTTTTTAATTATCTTCAGAAAAAAATGTACTTGCATATAATATTAATGATATTGTTTGATGAGTTCCAAATTCTGTTGGGTACTTCTCTGGAATGGGCACAATATGGCTCTCTTCTAATTGACTGACCAGGTAGTTTTCTTCCAAAGTTCTTGGCACTTGAATGCCTCCAGTGCTGCATCAGTTTGTTGAAAGGTTTCAATATGTATTCTGTCAATTCCTGGAGCCTTGTTTTTTGCCAAAGCTTTCAGTGTAGCTAGGATTTCTTCCTTCGGGGCCATCAGTTATTGATTATATGCTACCTCTTGAAATGGCTGAGCATCTACCATTTCTTTTTGGTACAGTGACTCTATGTATACCTTCCATCTTCTTTTGATGCTTTCTGCATCATTTAATAATTTGCACAGAGAATTCTTCAATTCCGCAAGTCAAGGTTTGAATTTTTTTCTTTAGTTCTTTCAGCATGAGAAATGCTGAGCATGTTCATAACTTTGATTTTCTAACTACAGGTCTTTGCACATTTTATTATACTTGACTTTGTCTTCTCGAGCTGCCCTTTGAAATTTTCTATTATTTTATTTCCTCATTTCTTCCATTCATGTTAGCATCTCTACACTGGATAACAAGTTTCAGAGTCTCCTCTGACATCATTTTGGTCTTTTCCTTTTTTTCTTCTTCCTTGTTTTTTTTTTTTTTTTTTGCTGTTGTTGTTGTTGTTTTAAATGGCCTTTTGCTTTCTTCTGCTATAATGTTCTTGATATCATCCCATAAGTCTTCTGGTCTTCAGTCATTAATGTCATCAAATCTTTTCCTGAGAAGGTCTCTAAATTCAGGTGGGATATCTTCAAGGTCTTATTTTCAGTCTCATCTACCTGTGCTAATTCTCTTTAGCTTTCGCTTGAACTTACATGGAGAGTAATTGATGGTCTGTCCCACAGCTGGCCCCTGATCTTATTCTGACTTATGATATAGAGTCTTTACACTGTCTCTTACCACAGATGTAATCAACTTGATTCCTATACAGTCCATCTGGTGAGGTCCATGTGTATAATCAACTTTTCTGTTGTTTAAAAAAGGTACTTGCAATGAATAAGTCTTTGGTTTTGAAGAATTCTATCATCAATACCCAGCATCATTTCTATCACCAAAGCCATATTTTTCAACTATGCTAGATAATTCACTAACTCTTCTTTTTTCTAGTTCAGCAATTCTGTGAATATTTTTTGTTTGTTTACATCTTTTCAATATGACTGGAAAACCCTAAAAATTTCAGAACCTGGAACTTTTGGAAGTGTAGTTTCTCTTTTGGTCCAGGAAGGTAGATAGGTGGCTAGCTAGAACACATGTGGTGAGGAATTTGTTTGAATGAGAAAGAAACAATAAACTAGATTAAGTACTGAATAGTCATATAAAACATGATACACCACCAAGGAGAGGCTGGCACAGCCTCACTTTCTGTCTACTGCATGTTTTATATGACTACACAGCACTTTATCCAGTTGAACTTGATCTCAAAATACAATGACTACCACCTCAAAATTTTCCAGCAGTCTAAGTGGTTGGTGGCATTCATATAGTAAACATTGACTGAGGCATGATATGCAAGGCACTGTCTGGCTTTTATCACTGACCTTTCCTTTGACTTCAGCATTAGGCCTCTGGGTATTCATTTGCTCTACATGATATCCGGTCTCCTCATCCACCAGAGCGATTCCTTTTGGACAAAAGTACACATTGTCAATGTTGCTTCTAGCTGTGAATCACATCCATGGAATTCTTGGCGACATCTAAGAGCTTGGCTCCACCCTTCCTGCTTAACTATCAACATTACTATATTCATGTCCTATGCTCTGCACATTGGTATATTGACATCTGAGATTACATTTTATTCCCTACCCCTTTTCCAATTATTTTCTCTTAAAGATTTCAGGGCATCTTTATTGTTATTTTAGTTTTTCCTGCCATATTCAGTGTCCAGAGGTGACCACATTTGCGGAACAATTTGAGCTTTCCAGTTCTGCTTCCTTCTGTGTTTCATTTAAAGATCTCCTGATTAGAGCAGTCTCCAAACATTCATTCATTGAACTGGACCATCATTCATAGCTGGTTCAGCCAACTATGTGTGAAGCACTGCCCTAAGTACACTAACTGTGACAATGAAAAGACCAAGCTCAATTCCAGTAGAAAAAAAAAGTGGTAGTCAAAAAGTAATTAAGTAATTTATCACCACTTTAATAAATTGCCATGGAGGAGAATGGAACTATATCTAGACAAGAACTACCATTCAAATATGAATCCATAGCAGAAAAATATAAATTGTACATTTTTACATCACTAATAAATTTCCATATCTGCATATCTCTCCAAAAAGGTGGAAGAAGTCTTGAAAATAGCATATCCCTATTCCTTCAAGTCACTCTCAGATTATACTTTAAAATTTCTGTTAGTATAATAACAATTAAGACGTCATCCAGAAGGAAATGGATTCTGGCACAGTGAAGACCCTGCCCTGTGCTCACCAACTCTCTGGAAGGCTGCTTAGAATAAGCGGGCTCAGCATCCCTCAAGGGGACTGACCACTGAGCTCTTCCTTTATCCCCTGATTCAAATCTGCTGAGCTGGGAGCTTCCTCCTTCCAATCTCTCCTCTGGGCCCCTAAAGTGTCCAAACCTTAGCTCTCAGCCTTTCGATCCCCTCAGATGCACAAGGTCCTTTTATCCTCCTACTCACCCCTCCCATAAATACAGCTGCCAACAGGACCCACCTCCACTCCCAAGCTCTCCAGCAAGAAGCACAGCCTCTGCCCTTCTATAGCTCCCTCCGGTACCTCCCAAGCACTGACTCCCCACACCTCTAATTTACAGGGCTCTCAAACCCTTGCAGGTCTTGGATAATGTATTAAGGAAGCTGAGAAAATGCATTAATCAAGTTTCCCCCTACAGGGTGTACAGGCCCCTAGGCACATTTTTATTTATTATTTACTTTTTGAACCAGACTAATTTCTGTGGGGTCAGTTCTGACAGAGTGAAACTGCTGTATAGGTTTTCAAGGTTGTAAGTCCTTTTCTTATTATAACTTTTTACTGTGAATTGAGTGAAGGTTTGCAGACAAGCTCATCAGCTTTGCATTCAGCAAATCGTATACTTTGTTTCATCTCAGTGATTACAATCCCCTCCATACAACAATAGTTACCTTGCTTCCTCCTTGAGTTTCCTATTTGCCTTCTACCCACCTTCCTCTCCCTTCTCAACTTTGCCCTTAAGCATATGTTGCCCTTTTGATTTTGAATGAATGGTGAGCATATCTCACTAGTGTTGTCCTCCCCTATAAACCTGTCTAATTCTTGCTAAAAATTGGGCCACGAGGGTGGTGGAGAGCCATAGTTTCAGGTTCCTGCAGTATCTTTCTGATCAGTAAATCCAGTTGTAGTTTTTTTAATTACTCTTAAATAATTGTGAGTTTTCAACCACATTTTCTCCAACTCTATACAGGATCCTCTAATGTGGTACAGTTGGTAGTGTTAGACAGGCACTATCTAGTTCTTCTGGTCTCAGAGTCATGGTGATTGATGTTCACATGTTCCATTAGTCTGCTGGGCCTTTTCAGGTCTTATCTCTTTTCTTTCTTCCACACAGGGAGAGGCTTAGATGACCATTCATGAGTTTTCAAGATCCCAGATGCTACTCAGACAAACAGGATGTAGAACACTGTGTTTGGAGACTACATTATAGCAATTGACCATGATGTCCCCTGAGACTATGGTTCTGAGCCCCCAGAACCATCAACTCACTGCCTTAAGATGCTTACGAATATCTAGGAAGTTTTCATCATTTTGCTTGCTGAACACTCCACCACATTCATAGCTGTGTTTGCAGGAAAGGCAAATGCTCATCTACAACTATCCTCTTTCAAACTCAAATATTTGTGGGATATATACATATATATCCTTACCCATTCCACCTATGTCTCAATCCATGTATCTACCCACAAAGCACTGTTAGCTCAAGGTTGTGTCTATATCACTATTTACCTCTATCCCCTTTAGCTCATGCATACCTCCCTGTGTCTTAATCCATCTTCATTATTTTTCTGCCACCTTCCCTCTTCTTGTTTATTGTCCTCCCCTTTCTTGCACATTCCCCTCTATCAATCACCCGAGTCAACATGTGTCTACCCTCTATCCAGTGTCTCCATCTTTTTGCTATTGTGAATAGCGCTGCAATGAACATCAGTGTGCATGTATCTACTCATGTCCTGGCTCTTATTTCATGTGGACCTATATCAATTAGAGGGATTGCTGAGTCATAAGGTATTTCTATTTCCAACTTTCTGAGGAAGCGCCATACAGTTTTCCAGATTGGTTGAACCATTTTACAGTCCCACCAGCAATGTAGAATGGTCCCAGTCTCTCCCCATCCTCGCCAGCAATTTTTGTTTTATCTTTTCAAGATAACTTAGGTTATCTGTTAACTTAGGTACATTTAAATATATATCTATAATTGATATTATTTTTTCTGTTCTTGAGAATATATACAGCAGAACATACACCAATTCAAGAATTTCTATCTGTACAATTCAGTGACACTGAGTATATTCTTCAAGTTATGCAGTCATTCTCACACTCTTTTTCCATGTTGTTCCTCCCCCACTAACATAAACTCACTGATGCCTACATTTCCTATCTAATCTTTCAAGTTGCTATTGTCAAATTGGTCCCCTATTGATATTAATAAGTTGGTGAAAACATGTATTGCAAAATTCAAGTATCCATGTGAGATGTAGTAATGTAGCTATGAGGATTAGTAGTGAAAGAGAGAGAGGAGAGAACAATGAGTGTGCTGATTGCTCCATCTGTACATATGAAGGTTCTCTGTAAACCTCAGGATCCAAGTCTTTCTGTTCAGGCCCAGGAATAATGTCTTCATGGTCCTTATAGTCCAGTGTACCACATGACAATTTCACGTTGCACTCTGCAAAAAAAACACACCACTATTGTGGTTCTTCAGAACCTGTTTGTATTGAAGCAATTGAGATCTTGCCTCTATAGGTTCCTGATACCACTAACAATGTTGGCTTTACCATGACTCATGATGCTGCATTATCCATTGGGCTGCCAAGAACACCAGATTCTAGTTGACTCTTTCAGTGTATTATTGATGAAGACTGAAAACGCAAGCCTTACACAGTATATATGTTGTTGTTGTTGTTAAGTGCCATCGAGTCGGTTCTGACCCATAGCGACCCTGTACAGGGTTTCCGAGGGTGTAAATCTTTACGGGAGTAGAAAGCCTCATCTTTATCCCGCGGAGCAGCTGGTAGTTTCAAACCGCTGACCTGAAGGTTCGCAGCCCGATTCATAACCACTACGCTACCAGAGCTCCATATATAGGAAGATATAAATGATAAGTCTTATTCTAGTCAGGTTTAGTTTATTGTTTGGCATTTTATAGTATAAATGTACAATACCACATCTTCTAATCATATCTTGTCTTGAATGCCCCAGGCCATAATCCTTTCAATGCTGCATTCCTTGTCTGCATGTTTTTCAATGTTGGCTACACTTCTGCCTTCCACATACTGCTACCGGTAAAGAAGATAGGTCAGGAGTTCATTGACAAAGCAATAAGAGTGACCCAAATAATACAAAAAATGTGTGTTTATCTTCTGATGTGGTTTAAAACCAACTTGGGAGACCATGACAGTACCATAATGATATGGGACAAGAGAGGTTATTAACTGGAATAATTTATTGGTGATGAAAAGCAATGGTTTCAAAAGCCATCGAGAAGATAGGCATGGTCATATGCACGGCTCCTGACAGTGGTACAGAACCTACAAAAAGGAGTGAATTGATGTTATGAGTGACAGCAGCAGGCTGCAAAGGAGGGAGGTGAATGGGGTTAATGATGCCTTCCTTACCGTCAATTGTCATCCAAAAGAAGCACTGTGGTCTTATATGCACATGTAGCACAACTCCAAGGACAGTGGTGGATTTTGAGGATCTGAGATTCCCTGAATTCTTCCCATGTCTTTTGTGAGAGTTACCCAAATCAACATATCAGCTCCATTCTGGTGACCTAATCTCCCATGATATTATTTTTTTAAATGTTGCATCATTCAGCAGGAGGAATCTGCTCACAAAGACATGAGATAAACCGAAGTCCAGCCATAGGGCCTCAGGAAAACCCTATAGGCATGATTTCTAGAGCTCCTTGTGGCATCTGGTCAAGCTCACAACTGGAGTATAGGGTCAAACAGGGTCCCATATAAGAGAAATGAAGATTGAGACCTATATGGGCCCTGACCCAGTCTCAAGGCACTCTGTCTGGATAACACTGCTGGCCCTGACCAGTCCCAGGCACTAGTGGGAGCCTTAGAAAATACCAAGACAGGCGTTGCAAAGTATGGAACCTCCTGATACATAGGACTGGAGCCGGGGCCCCACTAGCCAGTCTGAAAGCATTATTGGGTGAAGTGATACATGAGATGTAGGTTGGAAAGGAGAAGTAAAGACAGGTGGGAACTGATTGATAGGAAACATCAAACAATCATTATTTCAAAGTACTGATATGGCTGACTAACTACTATATTCAAAATAAATGATTTAGCAAGCTGGAAGTTGCAGAGATAAGATAATAAGTCACATAAATTTATGATTGAAAAGGTGGAGCAGATGTGGGTGATGATAACATCCAGAGTATGACCAGATGGAGATTGGGAGGCCAGAAAGCTGAGGCCTGGGTACTAAATGGGGCATTTGCAGGGATGCTTAGGTCATTCAAGATGATGACAATATTTAAGATAGAGAGGAAGATAGTGAGAGGCACCAGAGTTCTCAGTGAATAAGAGAAAGCACAGAGCAGAAAGTCTGAACATAGAATATGTGGATGAGCTGTACCTGGGAGAGGAGAAATGTTTGCATAGTGGAGCAGGAGTCTCCATCGGTAACCAGTAGTATCAGTAATCAGCATCAGGGGCCTGATGGTACAGATAGTGAGCAAGTGGAGGAGTAAGCACTGAAGAGGGCTATTTCAAAGGCTATTGCAAAAAAGGCGAAAATGAAGATGGTAACTAGAAAAAGAATGAGGACAGGTGGATGCGTTTGCTAAGCATGGACCAGGGGTTCTAGAGTCATAGAAAAAGGTGTGGTGGAAGAAGAGAAGCAGAGAGAGGCTGGGTCAGGAGAAAGGAAGCACATAGTACTATATGAACAAAGTGAGGGAAAGGATAGTGATGGGAGAGGATTATCTTTTGGACAATATCTGAGACAAACAACAATGGAAAACACCAAGGATTGAGCTTGCTGTGCAAAGAGCAAGCTCAAAAGTTATTGGGTGGATTCGGACCCTTAATCATCTGAGAATTCAACTATGGTTGGGGTGGCAGCCCCACTGAGTGAGGCTATATATGGGTACAAATTAGGCAGGGAGTGTTATGCAATGTTCTGGAAAAGAGCTTGAGCTCAAACTGATGGCTGATGGGGGCATTCCATGGTTCTGAAGGAGTGGCAGTGAGGGCAGGAGAATCAGGCTCTGTCTGATTCAACAAGACTCTGGAAACAATGAAACTTAATTGCAGACAGATTCTGAGAGAGCAGCAGCAGAGCTGGGCAGTGGTTCAGCCATAGATTCTCCTGGGGCCAACAGCATCCCCACCTGAATCAGTGGGTCCTGCCAGTTTCTCTTGCTCATTTTGGATAAGCTTCGCATCAGGGCCCTCTGATCTCACCAATAGTGACTTTCTTTCTCCACTATGACCTTCTGATTTAAATTTTTCTTGTCTGGAAGAAAAGCACTGTCCTGTCCTGTGCCTCCTCACAATCATTCCTATGTTTGAGCCCAATATTGCAGCCATCATGTCAATCAATTAATCTCACTGAATGCCTTCCTCGTTTTTGATGACCCTATAATTTATCAGAACCGACTCGACAGCACTTAACAACAACAAATAATTTACCAAGCATAATGCCCTTCTCTAGGGACTTGTTCCTCCTGATAACATATCCAAAGTAAATGAGGTAAAGTCTCACCATCTTCTAAGGAGCATTCTGGTTGTACTTCTTCTAAAGCAAATCTGCTTTGTTCATTCTTCTGGCAGTCTATGGTATGTTCAACATTCTTCACCAACAATCAAATTCAAAGGCATCAATTTTTTTGTGTGTATCTAAGATAAAATATACAAACAAGGCATTAACATTTCTCTCCCACTGGCTTTTGTATTTGTTGAGGATAGGGAACAAATTAAACATTTGTTGAGTGGCTAAATAAATGTCAGTCACTCTGTCAATGCTGGCAATTAAAAAATGAATAAGAGGTAAGCTGCTAGCAATTTGATGGGGAAGAAAAAGATGACAGCTCTTTTATTAAGTCTTAGAGAGTGCAGGGTATGTTCCCCTATAATATGTCTTTGGAACCTAATAATTGCTCTGCACAGAAATCAATGCAGGGATTGCTATCTAAATTTTACATATAGAAAAATGGATTGACAAACCCACAAGGATTCATACTTATCAGAGGCAAGATCCCAGTCTTTCTTCGTGTAATTTGCCTAACTGGCATGGCTTTGTAGCCCTATGAATATCCCTTCTCAATGCCATTAACATTACACTTTCAGTAGGGCTGTCTGGATTCCAGTTTCCTTACTTCGTTTCTTCTATAAAGCATTTACCATCAAACACTTACCACATCATTTTGCCCAGCAGTTTTTAAGCAAATAAATAGAGATCATTCCATTTTAGAGTAGCCTCAGCATCTGTTCAGAAGTCTAGAAAATAGGTAGTAAAACTGTTTTGAACGCTCTTGAGTTTCATTTGCTTTTTTCTTTTTCCTCCTAAACCACCCCAGTGAACCACACATGGTGTATTTAGCAGAATGTTGCCCACAGAACAGGCATTGAAAGCAGGCTTTAGAGGTTGCGAAGCAACGTACAGTATTTAAAAAAAAAGAAAATTGCATGACCATAGGAAAGTTTGCCTTTCACTGAACCAAGTGTTTCCTCTTGTATTCTCCTGGACCTGCTTTCAAACTCTGTTCTTTGTCACTTCACAAAAAGATGGCTTCTTCATTAGCTTTAAACTGTGCTGATAATAGACTCTGGAATCTTTTCAGAGCTGTGTGGTGGGGAGGGGGAGTGAGGCGGGGGAACTGGGGCACTGTTAGCATCTTACCAACGCTTTCTCATTCTTGGTCTGTGTTTCCCAATCATTACCTTATGAAAGCATATGATTCATCAATATTTCCATTTTATATCTTATGTTTTATGTTTCTTATAAGTTTTTTTTTAAGCCCTCAAATTTGTAGTTATCAGCCAAATAGATTGATTTTTTCCCCTAAGCTTCAAAGGTACACTCCAGCATTACTACCCAAATGGGCTTAAAAAGAATTCTTTAGGGGCTGTGGTGATGTATAAGCAGTCTTGACAGTCTTGAAAAAAGCTCTCATGCTGGGCCACTGCAGTGGTCTCGAACTGTACTGAACTACTTGTCTCCATTCTTGGCCCCTCCCACCCCCCACTGGGCACACCTGCCTGAGCAATTTTTCAAGGGCAACATTTGAAAGCTCCCATTGCCTAGTGTGATACACAAGTTTTTGAGCCCTGCACACAGAGCTTTCCCTAAACAGACTCACATCTACTTCTTCCATCTTAACTCATTCACATCCTGTTATGTGCAAAGCCTCTGTTCTACCTCCTCTGGGAAAGAGTCAAACTTGATGTTCCTGATATCTGCCTGGAAGACCCCTGGGCTTTGACTGAGGATTAGCCCAATCTATTCTCAGTACCTCAGCTATATGCTGATTGCCCTCGCTCTTTATCTTGGCTAATGATGAGTTAGCGTAGTGGTTACGAATCGGGCTGCGAACCTTAAGGTCAGCGGTTCGAAACTACCAGCCGCTCCGCGGGAGAAAGATGAGGCTTTCTACTCCCGTAAAGATTTACACCCTCGGAAACCCTGTACAGGGTCGCTATGGGTCGGAATCGACTCGACGGCACTTAACAACAACAACAACAACGATGATGAGTTAAGGGACACTTGGCATTTTTCAAAGCAGGATGCTAATGAAGTCTGGAGAAAATAATGCAGATACAAATCAAAGAACTGAGAAACAATGAAATTCACAGAGGGCAAGTTTCTGATCCTAACTTTATTGACTTTTTTTCCCAATGCTTTTTTCAGGAAGAGCTTATGAGGGCACCCAAAATCCTAGGCCTTTGGGTTGGATACTAGAGAACAGACAATGAATTTACTCGACTTGTGATCTAGAGTAGATGTAGGTATAGTGGTTGCCAGGTGTGGCAGGATTATCAATCGGCTCCTCTCTGAACTTGTGTTGAACTCTGCTCTTCGCTTTCTCTCTACAAGCAGTTTGGTCCTTGGAGCTGTCCCTTGTGTATAACTGCTTAGAGTAGAAGGCTTTTCTCTATAGGATTGACAATATAGGTGAGCCCTTTGCTGTGGTCCTACTAATTAAGGGGACCACTACTGTGCTTTAGGGGGTCCTGATGTGATGCTGTAGGATAAGCACTGGAATACTAACCACAAGGTCAGTGGCTCAAACCCACCAGCTGCTTTTTGAAAACCCTGATGGCACTTAGCAACAACAACAGTGTGCTTTAAGCCACTAGATAAAGTCAAGGTGTCAGTCTGTGTGCAAGTCATTAGCTTGCTTGTCAGACCCTCAACTGACATTTTGGGGCCCTGATGTAAAATTCTGAGTGGTCCCCAGGGAGACTTGAGTGGTCTCCTTGACTTTTGGACTGATCTCATGACCTAGAAGACTGAGCCTGTTGGTTGGATCCACGAACAGAACTAAGAGCACTCATGGCTTCTGAGACACTTCTGGAAAAGAAGGTGCATGCATCTTGAAAATACACCCATTTTCAATGATGGTAGGTATTTGATTTTAAAAGGTGGCAAGGGAACCTATTTTTCTTTCTCTTCTTATTCTTGAAAGTAGAGGTGGCTGAATTAGGGGCAAATGAGATGTCATCCAGATAATTGGAATTTGTTTCAGCAAGTCTTCTCCTTGCTACATTCTGTCTCAAAGACAACTCTTGAATTCAAATAATTTAAATCACTTAAAGTTTTACCTTAAAATGCTTGACTGTTTACTCCCACTATAGGAATTCCATAGAGACCGAGTGGACTGAATTGAACTGTTAGTATGCTCTATGATGTAATGTGTTCACATTTATTTCTCTACAAGATGCTTCAGAAGAAAGGGAAAAGATTCATCCCATTGTTTAGCATCAGGTATTTGCCACAGGGCATACATTCATGGAATCTCATTTTTTCTTAAGTGGAAAGATATTTTTTTTTCTAGGAAGTATATTTAATAAGGAAAACTGTACTAAAGACCTGAAAAATAGAGAAAATACTAATCCTGGACTTCAAAAAACAAGAGCTGGTGGAAATTTTACTCATCTAGCCCAAAGTGCTCATTTTTCAGAAAAGAGACACTGGAACTCCAAAGGGTTACTTCTTGTCTAATACTATACAACTAATTGATGGTAAAAGGAGCTCTGGTAGCTCAGTTGTTACGAATCGGGCTGCAAATCGCAAGGTCAGCAGTTCAAAACTACCAGCTGTTCCGCAAGAGAAAGATGAGGCTTTCTGCTCCAGTAAAGATTTACAGCCTTGGAAACCCTGTGCAGGGTAACTATGAGTCGGAACCGACTCCATGGTACTTAACAACAACAACAACAACAATTGATGGTAAAGCCAGGACAATATGATATTGTGGAAGATATGAGCTAAAATATTTACAAATAAAATTAAATGATGCCAGAGATTGGCTTAAAAATGATACAAGTAGAGAGACAGGGAACAAAAAGTGAGTTGGGGGTAGAAGTGAAACAAGTTTATTGGATGATAGGTATATTCATGAATGTTCCATTTTTCTGTTTCTGTACAAGTTGGGAGTTTTCAACAGTAAAGGTTTTTTTTTTGTTTGTTTGTTTTTTAATGTAGGGCTTTTTCACTCCACCAAGCAGTGCCCTAGTGTTCTCTGCACAATATTTGTAAACAGTAGGTCGTCAAACATGAATGTTGATTGACCAGTCTGGTAAAGGATGAAACAGATTGCTGGCCTCTACAGGCAGCTCTCTCCTGCATGGCAGAAATCAGTTGCTGCACAATAGCCAGTGAATATTAAATCTACCATTGCACAGAAACACTGAAGTGAAATAACACTGCTTTTCATTTGTGACTTTCAAAAGCCTTTGACTGGGTGGATACGTTAATAGTTAGGGTTCTATGTCAACTTGACTATGCCAGGAATCCCATGGTTTAGCTGTTGTTGTTGTTGTCAGGTGCCATCGAGTTGGAATCGACTCATAGCGACCCCATGCACAACAGAACGAAACAATGTCCGATCCTGGGCCAACCTCACCACCGCTGCCACACTTGACCCCTTCAATGATGCCATCTGGCTGATCCATCACGTTGGGGGTCTTCCTCTTTTTCTCTGACCCTCCATCTTACCCAGCATGACATCCTTCTCCAGCGACTGTTCTCTCCTGACAATATGTCCAAAGTATGAAAGACGAAGCTTAGCCATCCTGGCCTCCAAGGAGCACTCTGGCTGCACTTCTTCCAAAACAGATCTATTGGTTCTTTGGACAGTCCATGGCACTTTCAGTATTCTCCTCCAACACCACAACTCAAAGGCATCAATTCTTCTACAATCTTCCTTATTCACTGTCCAGCTTTCGTATCCATATGAGGTTATTGAAAATACCATGGCTTGGGTCAGGCGCACCTTAGTCCTCAAGCTGACATCTCTGCTCTTCAATACTTTAAAAAAGTTCCTGTGCAGCAGATTTGCCCAGTGCAATACGTCGTCTGATCTCTTGACTGCTGCTTCCGCGAGTGTTGATAGTTGATCCAAGAAGAATGAAGTCCTTGACAACTTCAATCTTTTCTCCATTGATAAGAATGTTGTTTATTGGTCCAGTGGTGAGGATTTTTGTCTTCTTGACCTTGAGATGCAATCCATATTGAAGGCTTAGCTGTTAAGATGTACTTATTCCCATGACGATGAAACCTAATAAAAGAGTAGTCAACTCTATGATGACTGGCAATGAGCAGTCAATCAATTGAAGAGATGATTTCTTGGGCGTGTGGCTTGTTCCCAATAACAGACATGTGAGAAAGGCTCTCAATCTTCCAGTGGGGACCTGGGACTCTACAATTGTAAGTCGTTTTCTTGATAATAAACTTCTCTTCATATATATATACATATACGTGTTTCACTGGTATAGTTTCTTGGTGTAGTGCTGTAGGATCAGCCCCAGACTGCAAACCACAAAGTTGACAGTTCAGACCCACTAGCTGCTCCTTGGAAGCCCTATACAGGGTCATTATGAGTCAGAATCAGTTCAACAGTACTTAACAACAACAATATGTTTTTCTGGTTTTGCTTCTCTATAAAATCCAGTATAAGACATGCAGTACCAAGAAAGTGGGGATCTAGAGAAACAAAATCATAAGGCTAAGTTTTCTAAATTGGTTCTCAAGTCTGACTAATTTTAAAGGCACTGTTCTAAGGTGGAGGTATGTTTAACTTCCACTTCATAGGAATTAGCCTTGGGCTGGTTTTGAGTTTGGTCCTCTTTCCCCCTTGTGTAGTCAGAGGAAGTCATACAGGGTCTTCACTTGTTTAAACAGTTGGGGTCAGGAGCATGATTCATTGCAGTGACTCCAGACTTATGAGAGCATGAAGTTTTGTTTTTGCTACTGGTAATGGCTGAAAGGAGTCCTAGTATGGCACTGTGGGCTAATACATCAGACAGCAAAGCCGTTTGAAATGCAAAATCGGTGGTTCAGCTCACCGGCTGCTCCTTGGAAACCCTATACAAGGTTGCTATGGGTCAGAATCAACTCAATGGCACTTAAAAAAAA
>NW_006408819.1:2016620-2018328 GCF_000296735.1 Chrysochloris asiatica
ATTCAATATGTATGCTGAACAAATAATCTGAGAATCTGGATTATATGAAGAAAAACATGGCATCAGGATTGGAGGAAGACTCATTAACAACCTGCGCTATGCAGATGATACAACCTTGCTTGCTGAAAGTGAAGAGGACTTAAAGTACTTGCTGATGAAGATCAAAGACCATAGCCTCTGGTATGGGTTGCATCTCAATGTAAAGAAAACAAAAGTCCTCACCACTGGACCAATAAACAACATCATGGTAAATGGAGAAATGATTGAAGTTGTCAAAGACTTCTTTTTGCTCAGATCAACCATCAACACACATGAAATCAGCTGTCAAGCAATCAAACAATGTATTGCATTAGTCAAATCTACTGCACGAGTCCTCTTTAAAGTGTTGAAAAACAAGGATATCAGTTTGAGGACTAAAGTGCACCTGACCCAAGTCATGGTATTTTCAATAACCTTATATGCATGTGAAAGCTGATCAGTGGATAAAGGAGCCCATAGAAGAATTGATGCATTTAAATTATGGTGTTAGAGATTATTGAAAGTACCATGGACTGCCAAAAGAACAAACAAATCTGTGTTGGAAGAAGTACAGCCAGAGTGCTCCTTGAAATCCAGGATAGCCAAACTTTGTCTGGCATACTCTGGACATATTATCAGGAGGGACCAGTCACTGGAGAAGGATATCATGTTTGGTAAAGTGGGGAGTCAGAGACAAAGAGGAAGACCCCCAGCAAGACAGATTGGCACAGTTGCGGCAGTGATGGGCTCAGGTGTAGCAATGATTGTGAGGTTGGCCCCGGACAGGGTAATGTTTCATTCTGTTTGTGCATAGGGTCACTATGAGTTGATACCAACTCGATGGCACCTAACAACAACACTTTATTGTAAAATAGATCTGCATGTGTGATAGAAATGAATACTGGAATTTATTATTACAGAGAGCTTGTAAGTCCACCTTCAGCCTGTACTTGATTGAATTTGCTAACAGAGTTGAAATTTGCCCTGAAAGAAATAAGCTTTTTGCTTCAAGCCTTTGTAGAATATGGGACCTTAAGTGGAATTCTAAGCCCGGGAGTCCTGGTGTGGCACTGTGGATTAATGAGCCAGACTGCAAAGCAATGTCGGCAGTTCAAGCAAACCAGCTGCTCCTTGTAAACCCTATACAGAGTTGCAACTGCACTTAATAACAACAACAACCCAGAACCTTCACAATTGGGACATTTGCATTTGAAAAAACATGCAGACCAACCCAGAACTGCTGAGAGAACAAGAGATTCATGCAGAAAAAAGGCAGACTTTTTGAGTTACAAGCAAACTGTTCGCCTTGGAGACATCAAGGTCAGAAAAGTCCGTGCCCTTCAGAGGAAATCCCATTCTAGGACTGAAAGTTAAAGTGACCACCTAGGTCTGCTTGTGAGTGGAACTGGGGAAAGTGCAGCAACGAAAACACGGGCTGAGTTTGTACTTGTTTTATTGGCACATGTTGACCTTGAGATGAGAGAAGAAGGGAGTTGCGTGAACTCCTGAGGGCCAGCTGGTCTGAAGGTGTGTGTGAACTCTGAAACTTGCAGCTGATACCCATTGGACCGAATTTGGATGGCTAGTGCTAGCTAAGCTGACCAGAACACGACCAGATGACGATAAAGATGTTTGATACTGTAAGCAAGTATAACTTGTTTCAATTTATTGAACTGGACTTTTATTTATG
>NW_006408819.1:2019135-2044063 GCF_000296735.1 Chrysochloris asiatica
TTTCAACTCCCTAGTGCCTAGGATATTAATCTTTGTGCATTCCATTTCAATTTTGGCAATTTCAATTTTCCTAGATTAATGCTTTGTACATTCATTCCATGGTTGGACTATTAATGTATTTCCTCATTTTTAGTTGTGTCCATCAGCTAAAGATAGCTATGCTCCATTCAGGTCATTATGGTCAACTCTACTTTGAGGAGACAGATTTTCCTCAGTTGTATTTTGAGTATCTTCCAATCTGAAGAGCATCTCTTCCAGCACTTTATCTGACTATATCCTGCTGCTTGCCATGATGTTTTCATTCTCTATCTCTGACAACGTTCTTCTGCTAGTCATAAGGTTTTTGGTGACTACACATTCAGAAGTAGTCTTCCTTTCTTTCTTCCAAGTTTGTCTTAGTCTGGAAGCGCCACTGAAATCTGTCTACCATTGGTAACCCTGCTGGCATTTAAAATACCAGTGACATAGCTTCCAGCATCACAGCAAAATGCAAGCCACCACAATATGACAAACTGACAGATGAGTGGTGGGGTCATCCTTGTAGGCATGTAGCAGCTATCCTATCACAGACAGTATTGTACTTCAAGGTAGAGCTTGAAAATTTACTTTTAACTATGTATGCCGTATCAGTCCTTCTCTATTTTTCATTCAAGGCATGAATGATGAAGGAAAAGAACTGAAGAGAAAATTTCAAAGGGAAGCTAGAAAAAAACAATATACAATGAAAATGTGCAAAATATGAAGTTAGAAAACCAAAAGGGAAGAACATATTCAGCATTTCTCAAGCTGAAGAACTGAAGAAAACATTCAAGCCTATGGACAAACTATTGAAGGGTGTGGGAAACATCAAAAGAAGATGGAAGCAATACACAGAGTCACTGTACCAAAAAGAATTGGTTGATGTTTAACTGTTTCAAGAAGTAGCATATGCTCGAGAACTGATGGCACTGAAGGGAGAAGTCCAAGCTTCACTGAAGGTATGGGTGAACAACAAGGCTCCAGGAATTACTGAATATCAACTGAAATGTTTCAGCAAACCCATGCAGCATTGTAACTACTCACTAGTCTATGCCAAGAAATTTGGAAGACAGCTACCTGGCCAATCAATTGAAAGAGATCCATGTTTATGTCCATTTCAAAGGAGAAACCAGTCCCTGGGAAAGCACACCAAACTTGGTAAAGTGCAGGGTCACAAGAAAAGAGGAAAACCCTCAACAAGATGAATTGACATAGTGACTGCTACAGTGGGCTCAAAAATAACAGTTTTGAGGATGGACCATGAAAAGGCAGTAGTTTGTTCTCTTGTGCATAGGGTTGCTACTTATTGGAGCTGACTTGATGGCACCTAAAAACAATAATGACTACAGAAGAATTCCTTTTAGATCAAGTAAGTTCAACTTTGGGTATTGGTGTTGTTTAGTGTCATCAACTCGCCTGTGACTCATAGCAACAATGTATAAGGTTTGCGAGGAGTGGCTGATGGATTTGAACTGCCAACCTTGTGTTTCAAACTGACCTTGTGGTCCAGTGCTTATCCTACAGTGCCACACCAGGGCTCCATATTTCATGTTTATCTATTAGGAGGGAATGTAGTCTCAGAGAAGTAAGTTTACATGTACCAGCTTTTTGAACTGAAATTGTTCTGGTAATAAGCCCGTAAGGAATGTGGAAATGTGGAGTAATGGGAAATTTTATCCAGTGTCTCCTCCATATAAACACATAACAACATAACAAGGAAGAACTACATGAATTTCCCAACAACCCTGGGAGTAAGTGCTGCTATCATTACTATCCTACGTCTAGTGGTTACAATTTGGCACTCTCATGACTACAGCCAGGAGTCTATTCCCTATTAAGGAAGCCTTTCTTCTGGACTCCTGGTATGGCACTGTAGTATCAGCACTGGACTTCAAACCACAAGGTCTGCAGTTCAAAACCCACTAGCTGCTCCTTGAAAACACTATACAGGGTCACTATGAGTCAGAACCGACGCTGACTCCATGGCACTTAATAGCAACAGTTTAGAAAACGACTCTGGCTCTGCTGTCACGTGAGTGTTAGAGCTGGGGTTGAGTCTAGGCAGTCTGACTTCAGAGACCATATCTGACCTTCAGGCTGCACCATAAAACATCTTGGATTGGTGGCGATCTGCCTAGGTTTTCTGTCTGCTCTTTGCTCTTTGGTGCCATAGCACTAAGCTTCGAACCACAAGATTGGGAGTTCAATCCCACCAGTTGCTCTTCAGAAACTCTATGCAGGGTCATTATGAGTTGGAACCCAGTGACAGCACTTAACAACAACAACAGAACTAGTTCAGTTGGTACCAACATCCTTCAAAGAGGGGCTTCTGCCCAAAGGATTCT
Source organism: Chrysochloris asiatica (assembly GCF_000296735.1). Taxonomy (NCBI): domain Eukaryota; kingdom Metazoa; phylum Chordata; class Mammalia; order Afrosoricida; family Chrysochloridae; genus Chrysochloris; species Chrysochloris asiatica. The sequence goes on from NW_006408819.1 coordinate 2,021,499, forward strand.
GGATCTGCCCCACTAGTCTCTTTTCTACAGAGTGGGGACTGTGGATGTCCCTTTTCAGACCTTTGGTCCTCATTTGAAGGGAAAGCCCGCGGTTCACTCAAGTCCCACTTCCCTCTTTTTTGCTCTTGTTTTTCAATTCACAATGCAGCTTTACCCTCCCTCATTCACCTTTACAAGTGTGCATCTTGAACAGCATCTTGACCGACCGTCCTAGAAAATGCAAACTGCGTGAGAAACCCAGCTCTCCTGCTGTCTCTCCTCCCCCTGCCCCTTGTGAAGAGCTCCAAGCCCCCTTCTCCAGCTTCTTTGTATTCTGCTTTGTCCTTGTACTGAAACGACATCCCTTTTCTCTTCTCCCAGAGCCCTGGCGGCTACCTCTTCGGCCTTCTGCATTCTTAGTCCACTTGTTGGGCATGGTCTTATGCTAACTTGTGATTTTGGTTGGTATCATTTAAATGAGTCCTGTGAGGCTGCTTTTGAACTCCCTCCACCCTACTTTCCTCTGTCCCTGCTCCCTCTTGCTCTTCACTTTCCCAGATCTTAGATGGAGGGTGACCTCCCATCATCATCTGGGTCTGCTGAGCTCATTCTCTTTGCCCCTTCCCCTCCCCCTGCCACCCTCTGCCCTACCCTTCTTTTCTCAGTGGCAGCTGCTGTTTTTGATTCAGCTATCTTTGCCTGGCACCCCTGCCTCCTCTTCGCTTTCCAGGTCCTGCTTCTTCCCCTGCTTCCAGACACAGAAACGTCTGGCTGTTATGTCTTTCCTGATCTACTTCCACTCAGGCACCCCAGACTAGCTTAGTGCCACCCCATCCTCAGGTCCCAGGCTGAGGGCAGACAGGTGCCTGCCAGTGCAGCTCAAAGTACATCACTGACTTCCTTTCTTTAGTCACTGTAGTAAATACTGGTGTGATGCTGTAGGATATGTGTATGACTGTTAACTGAAAGATCAGCAGTTTGAATCCACAGTCCACTCCATAGTAGAAAGATGAGGCTTTCTGCTCCCATAATGATTTATAGCCTCAAAAACCCTAAACAGGGTTGCTATGAGTTGAATTCGACTTAATGGCTGTGAGGAAAAACAAAAAATTCCAAGGCTGTTGAACTGACTTCAGCCTCATAGAGGCCCTGTAGGACAAGTTAGAATTGCCCCATCAGGTTTCCAAAATGTATATGTTTATGAAAGCAAAAGCAAAATGCCTCATCCTTTCCCTCATCTTTGTCCTGGTTTGAACTGACATTCAGGTGAACAGTTGAGCACTTAACCACTGTATCACCAGAGATCCTGCATAGTAAGTGCATCTACAACAAAACATGTATGTCAATACTTTTTGCATGTGCAATTTGGTGATATTAATTACATCGATCATGTTGTTCGGAGTCCTGGTGTGGCACTGTGGGCTAATGCATCAGACTGCAAAGTCGTTTGAACTGCTAGGTCGGTGATTCAAGCTCACCAGCTGCTCCTTGGAAACCCTATACAGGGTCGACATAGGTCGGAATTGACTCGATGGCACTTAACAACATCACATTGTTCAATCATTACCATTATCCATTTCTAAGTGATTTCTAAGCAGTGACTCCCTTTTTTCCTCTCCTCCCTACCCACCTCTGGGATCCACTAATAAATTCTGATCTCTATACATTTCCCTTTTCTGACTTCACATCATTGAGATCAGACAATATGCGTCCTTTTGTGTATGACCCATTTCACTAAAGATCATGTTTTCAAGGTTCATCCATGTGTGGCATGCATCAGAACTGCATTTCTCTTGATGACTAAGTTATCTTCCATTATATTTTTAGAACACATTTTGCTTATCCATCATTTTGATGGACACTAGGCTTGTTTCCATCTTTTCACTGTTGTCAATAGCGTTATACTAAACATTGGTGTACGCATGTCTATTTACATCCCTGCTTTAAAATCTTGGGCTATATACTTAAGTGTGAAATTGCTGAGTTACATGGTAATCCTGTGCTTCACGGTTGCGCACTCTTCACTTATATCTCTTTCTATACCCATGCGCTGTCTTTGACTCCTCCCAACACTTACAGGGAAAACAACAACAACAGCAACACAAAAATGTACAAACCAAAATCAGAGCAATGAGAGTTATTTTCCAACTTTGTGGTTGCTATAAGTGCTGTTGAGTGTGTTTTGACTCATAGCAACCCTGTGTAGGGTTTCTTAGGAGCAGCTGGTGGGTTTGAACTACTGAACTAAGACTTTGAAGACAGAAAGCATTCCACAAAGTTATAGAGACTAAATCCTACCTGTACTTTTCATTCTGTGCCCCGTGGATTAAGTCCTGGAAAGAAACCCCAAAGAAGTAGTGAACTTTCCCCAAGCTGGAGACCAACCCCACCTCCCATTGGCCCCCTCCAACTCTTTGGGTCATGCTTGCCCAGTCATGCCAGGTTCCAGAACTGTCTGCTTCTTGTACTGTCCTGTGAATAGCTCTGTAATCAGCTCATGGTTTCATTCTTGCAGAGAATGAACAGATTCCCCAGTGAGGGCCTGCCAAGTAGAGTCATCCTAGAGTGCGCTCGCCACAGTGCTGGCCCCTTTTCTCCTGATATGGTTTCTACCACAAATTAAATTTCTCTACTGATCTTGAGCTCCCATCAAACCTCTTATTCTCAAGGATGTGAATTCCTGTTAATGGTTCTTGTTGGTCAGTTGCAATCGAATTAATAAGGCGGGTCCCCACCAGATTGTCCCTGGCTAGACAGCTGTTCTCATTTGTGGATCAAATCTCCCCTTGCAGTTTCCAAAGGTCTCAGTGCTTGTCTCTCACCCTAGAAAATGGGGGAGAGGGTGGGAGGGGTCTCTTGTAGCTTCCCAGTGCCCTTTCCTCCTCTTCCTACTGGAATCAGGACCCTGCAGATACAGCAATGTGGTCCTCCTTTTCTTTCCAATATCATACTCACAGTCTTCACATTTACCTCTCTTCCTCCCACCTGAATTCCTTCTGGGGATTTTCCTTGACATTCCTCTTCTAGAGGATTCCCACTTGCCACTGACTCCAAAGATGTTGCTGTATTCAAGTTTCCTTCCCCACTATGGTTTATGCCTATCCTGGGCCCTTCTGACCTCCTCCTCTTCTGACTATTTCTTCAGCAACTGCTCACATGCTCTGTCATGGCGGCCATGTTGTTTTCTTCACAGCATGCACCTTTTACTCAAAGTGACACTTGTTCAAGCCTCACAGCATCCCTTCAGAGCAGGAATCAGGTGACATCTCTAATTTGCATAAAGGTAAGTGCAGGGGTGTGGACTGAAGCAGATGACACTGTCAAATGTTGTTGTTGTTAGGTGCTATCGAGTTGGTACCGACCCATAGCAGAATGAAACACTGCCCAATTGTGGGCCAACCTCACTACGGTTGCCACGCTTGAGTCCATCAATGCTGCCACTTGACCAACCCATCTCGTTGGGGGTCTTCCTCTTTTTCTCTGACCTTACCAAACATGATATTCTTCTCCAATGACTGGTCCCTTCTGACAATATGTCCAAAGTATGAGAGACGAAGTTTGGTCATCTTGGCCTCCAGGAGCACTCTAGCTGTACTTCTTCTAAAACGGATCTATTGGTTCTTTTGACATCACATGTCACTTTCAATATTCTCCTACAACACTATAACTCAAAAGCATCAATTCTTCCTTCTATAGTCTTCCTTATTCACTGTCCAGCTTTCACACGCATATGAGGTTATTGGAAAATACCTTAGCTTGGGTCAGGCACACCTTAGTCCTCAAGCTGACATTATTGTTCTTCAACATTTTAAAAAGGTCTTGTGCAGCAGATTTGCCTAATGCAATATGTTGTTTGATTTCTTGACTGCTGCTTTCGTGAGTGTTGATAGTTGATCCAAGAATGAAGTTCTTGACAACTTTGATCTTTTCTCCATTCACAAGAATGTTGTTTATTGGTCCAGTGGTGAGGATTTTTGTTTTCTTGACATTGAGATGTAATCCATACCTAAGGCTGTGCTCTTTGATCTTCATCAGTAAATGTTTTAAGTCCTCTTCACTTTCTGCGAGGAAGGTTTATTGTCTGCATATCACAGGTTGTTAATGAGTCTTCCTCCAATCCTGATGCCACGTTTTTCTTCATAGAACCCAGCTTCTCAGATTATTTGCTCAGCATACAGGTTGAATAAGTATGGTGAAAGAATACATCCTTGTCACACACCTTTTTAAATTTTAAAACATTTAGTGTTCCTATGTTCTGTACGAACAACTGCTTCTTGGTCCAGGTACAGATTGCTCATGAGCACAATTAAGTGTTCCGGAATACTCATATTTCGCAATGTTGTCCATAACTTGTCAGGATCCACACAATCGAAAACCTTTGCATAGTCAATAAAGCACAGGTAAACATCTTTCTGATATTCTCTACTTTCAGCCAAGATCCATCGGACATCAGCAATGATAGCCCTCGTTTCATGGCCTCTTCTGAATCTGGCTTGAACCTCTGGAAGTTCTCTGTCAATGTATGATTCTAGCCCCAGGAGCAGCTGAGCATCTTGAATTAGAAAGCAATGGATTTCTTGCTTCTGCTACCAATTCCCCTAGCTGTAAGCCTTCCAAGCTTCTAAATATTCCTTTATATGTGGTTAAGAGTTCTAGCACCATCCTCTGAGCCTGCTTGGTGCAGTATTCTGTCTTGTTGCTGATAGAGCTCCTCACTGCACGTCTACCCGATCTACCATCTTGCCCTGTAGACTGTCAAATGGGTGACATCAAATGTTGATTTACAAAAGTTTTGTGCAGTGTTTCAGCAGAAATTTATGATCCTTTAATAAAATATTTGCTGTACTTAATTATCACAACAAAACCGTATACTCATTTGCTTTTTGCACCTTCCGATGTGCTTTAGTTGGAGCTGTCATTGTTGTTGGTGTTGTTGAGTGCCATCCAGTTGGTTGTGATTCACAGCGTATAGAGTTTCCAAGGAGCAGCCGGTGGGTTTGAAACACCAACTTGCGGTTCAAACCGATCTTATCCTCCAGTGCCACACTATAATAATGCTTTGAATCACATGATTTTATCTGCTGTTTTCCTTGCTGCTGATGTTTTTATAGTCATTGATTTGGGCAAATTTTCTAGTGTTTAGCTATAGTGGTGGTTAGCATTTGTGAAGGTATATCAATAACTTTTTTTGAGACTGAAGTAATAATTAAAGGAAAAGAAGTAGAAATATATTTTTAAAGCTTCATCTCATTATGAATACTGCAACTAATAATGTTGTAATTAGGTGTAGAAAGATTTCACAGAACAAATTTGCTGTTAGTATTCATCTAAGCTAAGAAATATTACATTTAAGCAATGTACAGCTATATTTATTACATATTATTTTATGATTAAAATTGATAATAAGCATTACTAAGGATTCTGTCTGGCCTGATAGGGAGGAGATCCATGGAGGGGGGGGAGTGACAACATGAGTTATTGCACTGGGTGTTACCAATCCTAGCAAAGTCACCAAATTTACATTTGTGAAAGGTGAAGCCTTGAGAGATTTCATGATTTGTCCAAGGTCCTTTGGTAAGTTTGTGTTCAGGCAACACTATGACTCAGGCTTCCTGACTCTTAGCTGGGTATTCCGTCTAGTGGATGCTGCCATGATATATTATCCAAATAACCTTTGACTTAGACCAACCATCTATGAACAACCCTCACTTCCCGGACCATGTCTAACACTGAGACATGGGGGGTGGGGGAGCGGGAGGTCTGGTTATAGTTAAGAAACTCTGAATGGTTTGCACACCACCACCACCACCACCCCAGGATTTCTGTGCTTTTACTAGCAGATTTGTAAGGATAACTGAGTATGAACTCAATACCTTCTCTATGTTCTTCCCACCATGACAACTTGGTTTAGAGTGCTGTGTGCAGAAGAAGGACTTTGAAAAAACACAGTCTCCGACTCTCCACCCTTGTTGCTACTCCAACCACTTCATTGGTATGCTGTAGTTCCTGTCTTTTCTGCTTAATGTGTACTTATTGTATCCCTCCTTCACTGACGTTTCTCTATGTCTCTCACTCTCCACTAAAGCCCTGCCAATATTTTGCTATATTAAAGAAGGAATAAGAAAATCATTCCTTCTCCCAGTTTCTGGTCTGCACACCAGATTCTTCATTTATAAAATAACATCATCTATTTTATCTAGATGGGTCCATACTCCAGAACAGAGACTTGAACAGCAAACCTGGAAGAGTTTAGAGGGATAAATCCAATTATTTTCTGAAGGACACACAAGAGCTGAATGAAAAATTTAATCACCTGACTCCTGGAATGAAAAACATACTATCACCAAGATGTCAATATTTTATTAATTAATATAGAAATGTGAGTCCAATCAAAATACTAATGGTGATTTTTTTTTTTAACTTTACAAATAGATTCAAAATTTATACAGGAAGATTTTATGCAATTATATGTAAGAAAATTTCACACTACATATTTAAATCTGTTACAAAGTTTCAGTAGTTAAAATAGCATGGTTGTTGTTATTGCTAAATGCTGTCAAGACGGTTAGACTTACAGAGACCCCGAGGTCTTGTGAATCTTTGTCAGAAAGCCTCATCGTTCTCTTGCAGAGTGGCTGGTTTGCTCAAACCATCGACCTTGTCCAGTGGTTAACATATGGAGCCACATCACGGTACCAGCACAGAAACTGACAATTTGATCAGTTAATGTCACTATTATTCAAATTTACACACCAACCACTAAAGCCAGTGAGGATGACATAGAAGAATTCTACCAACTTCTTCAATCAGAAACTGATCAAACATGCAATCAAGATGTATTGATCATTACTGGTGATTGTAATGTGAAGGTTGGGAGCAAAGAGGAAGGATCAGTAGTTGGAAAATATGGCCTTGGTCTCCAGCATAGAGATGCTAAAGCAAATGGAAGAAATGAGGTGGTCCAAGAGCTGAACAGAAAATGTCAATGATCAGATCGAGAAGATAAAGCCAACTATTACAACAAAATGTGCAAAGATCTGGAATCAGAAACCCAAAAAGGAAGAACACGCTCAGCATTTCTCAAGCTGGGGGAACTGAAGAAAAAATTCAAGCCTTGACTTTCGTTATTGAAAGATTCTCTGAGCAAATTATTGAATGATGCAGAAAGCATCAAGAGAAGATGTAAGGAATACACAGAGTCACTGTACCAAAAGGAAATGGTTAATGTTCAACCATTTCAAGAGGTAGCATATGATCAAGAGCCAATGATACTGAAGGAAGGAAGTCCAAGGTGCATTGAAGGAATTGGAAAAGAACAAAATACCAGAAATTGATGGGATTAAAAACTGAAATCTTTCAAGAAAGTGAGGCGACACAGGAGGCACTCAGTCATCTCTGCCAAGAAATTTGGAAGTTAACTATCTGGCTGAGTGATTGGAAGAGATCCGTATTTGTGCCCATTTCAAAGAGAGGTGACCCAACGGAACGCGGAAATCATCGGACAATCTCTTTGATATCCCATGCGAGTAAATTTTTGCTAAAGGTAATACAGAAGCAGCTACAATCATAAACAGAGAACTTCCAGAGGTTCAATCTAGAGTCAGAAGAGGCCATGAAATGAGGGATATCATTGCTGATGTCTGATGGAACTTGGCTGAAAGCACAGAATATCAGAAAGATGTTTACCTGTGCTTTATTGACTATGCAAAGGCTTTCGATTGTGTGGATCATGACAAGCTATGGACAACATTCCGAAGTATAAGTATTCCAGAACACTTAATTGTGCTCATGAGGAATCCGTACCTGGACCAAGAAGCAGTTGTTAGAACAGAACATGGGAACACTGAATGGTTTATAATTTAGAAAGGTGTACGACAAGGTTGTATTCTTTAACCTGTATGCTGATTTAAAAATCCCAGAAGCTTGATTATATGAAGAAAATCGTGGCATTAAGATGCAGGAAGACTCATTAACGACCTGCAATATGCAGATGATACAACTTTGCTAGCTGAAATTGAAGAGGACTTAAAACATTTACTGATGAAGATCAAAGAGCACAGCCTTTGGTATGGATTACATATCAACGTAAAGAAAAAACTCCTCACCAGTGGACTAAAACAGCATTCTTATCAAGGGAGAACAGATTGAAGTTGTCAAGGACTTCGTTCTTCTTGGATCAACTATCAACACTCACTGAAGCAGCAGTCAAGAAATCAGGTAAATCTGCTTCACAGGACCTTTTTAAAGTATTGAAGAGCAAAGATGTCAGCTTGAGGACTAAGGTGTGCCTGACCCAAGCCATAGTATTTTCAATAACCTCATGTGCAAGCGAAAGCTGGACAGTGAATAAGGAAGACCGTAGAAGAATTGATGCTTTTGAGTTATGGTGTTGAAAGAGAATATTGAAAGTGCCATGGGCACCAAAGGAACCAATAGATCCTTTTTGGAAGAAGTACAGCCAGAGTGCTCCTTGGAGGCCAAGATGGCCAAACTTCGTGTCTCATACTTCTGACATATTGTCAGGAGGGACCAGTCTCTGGATAAGGATATCATGTTTGGTAAGTTGGAGGGTCAGAGATAAAGAAGAAGACTGCAACGAGATAGGTGGGCCAAGTGTCAGCATCGATGGACTCAAGCACGGCAACAGTAATAAGGATGGCCCAGGATTGGGCAGTGTTTGGTTCTGCTGTGCATAAGGTCGCTATGGGTCAGTACCAACTGGATGACACCTAACAACAACAACAATTGATTAAATGCTGCCATTATGTTTGTTTTTTTGTGGTGTTGCTGCTTTCTTTTTTCTATTTGTCTTCCTGTGCTGAGTTAATGCTTTTTGTGTTATTTTTTGTGAGTTTCCTCATAGTTTTAATGTTTCCATGTTCTTCTTGGATTTTCATTTTCTTGATATGTTGTGAACTGTTCATTTTCTTTGAGGTTACTTTATAATCCATTAACTTTTCCCTCTTAATTTAGTGAAGTCTATTTTATCCTGTAATCTATCTGACCTTCTCACCATTTGGATCTCTGTTCCTACCTCTTTAACTTCTTTTACATTGTAAGTGTTTTGATCATAGACTGACCTCCCAGATTCTCTGAGTTTGTTCTTAAAGTTTTGTGCTGTTCTTGACTTTTCCTTCTGTTGATTTAGTTCTGGGAGGTGCTGCCACGTATGTCAGTCTCTGGTTGTTGTCTGTTTTTGTTGGTTCTCAGTCCACAGAACTCCCTTTAGGATGTTTTGTGGTGAAGTGTTGACTTGGGCAAAATCCCTTGGCTTCTATTTATTCTGGAATGTTTTGATTACACCATATTTGATTGAGAGCTTTGCTGGATAAAGGATTTTTGGTTGACAGTTTTTTTCTTTCAGGGTTTTATATATGTCTCCCCATTGCCTTCTTGCTTGCATGGTTTCTGCTGAATGTTGTTGTTGTTGTTAAGTGCCGTTGAGTCGATTCCGACCCATGGCGACCCTGTATAGGGTTTCCAAGGAGCAGCTGATGAGCTTGAACTGCCAACCTTGTGGTTCAAACGGCTTTTCAGTCTGGTGCATTAACCCACAGTGCCACACCAGGACTCAGAGCTTAATAAAACTTGCTTGCCTTTGTATGTAATGCTTCTCTTTTTCCTAGCTCTTTTCAGGATTGTCTCCTTATCTTTGATTTTGGAGAGCTTGATTATGAAATGTCTCGGTGATTTTCTTTTGGGGTCTATCCTTCCTGGGGTTCTTTCAGCTTCTTGAATGTTTATCTTCTCATCCTTCAAGATGTTAGGAAAAGTTTCTTCCAGCAGTTCTTCAACTATTTCCTCTGTGGACTTGCGTGATTCTTCCAGTTCTGGAATGCTGATAATTCTTAAGTTATTCCTCTTCATGTTGTCCAACATGAATCTTAGACCTTCTTCAGATTAAAATAAGTTGTGTGTGTGTGTGTGTGTTCTTCTATCTTAGTGGTATTGAGGGATTTGTCTTCCAGCTCACTAGTTCTTCCTTCCTTGTCTTCTATTCTACTCCTTTCCCCTTTCAGTGGATTGTCTATTTCTGATATTCTGTTATTGATCATTTGGACCTCTTTCTGTAGGTTTTGAATTGTTTCCAATGCTGTAGCTATCTTATTTGATTGTTCCTGTAGCGCTCTCCTGACTTCTTCCTTATTTTTCTCAACTCCATTGTAAAGCGTTTTGAAACATTTTATAATCATTTTTCTGAATTCCTTCTCAGGCATTTCCAAGGCCTGCCCTCCTTCCAGAATGGAGTCCAGTCTACCTCTAGGTAATTTGTCTCAGATATTTTATCTTGTTTCTGGATATGTGCTGATATGGTCATCTGCTTTTGTTTCTTGGACATGTTTAGTGCTTATCTGTGGCCTTAATACTTAATTTAGTGTGTGTTTTGGTATTTTTTATGCTTTCTGATTGCCTCCAGGTAAATGTGATCAAGATGTGGGCTTCCCTTTTCACTCTTCTTATACTCAACTCAGAGTAACTGTCACAGGTGCTGTCTGCTTCCCTGGTGTATGGCAGTTGGTATTGGTTCTTGCCTGCATTTTGTTGTTTTATAGAGTTTGATTGCTGTCTCTTTTTGAGTAAATAGGGAGATAAAGAGTCCCCCAAAGGTAAAAGAGGGGGCATAAAACAGCAAAACGGCAGCAACCAAAAAAAAAAAAAAAAAACCCAAAAAACTAGATCGGAGATGTAGTTTATAATCGCAGAAAAGGGAGAGGAAGGAGAGAAGAAAAAAAAAATCTGAGCCTAATATGAGTATGATTTTAATGTCCTCTTTGACCTTCTTGCCCTTCAAGGCCATTTGATAAATTTCAAGATGCCACTGTTGGTTGTTATCCTACTTCAGGATTTAATTTAATTTTTGGCCTATTTTGTTTTTAAACTCTATTTCTCTCCCCACACCTCTTGTTCTGGCCTTTTCCTATTAAAAAACAATTCAGGGCAGTTCTTGGGCTGAGAGTATCTGTGTGCATGCGTGTGGCAGAAGAACCCACCAGTGGTGGGGGTAAGGGGTGTCCACTCACTCAGGCTCCCCTTCTAGTCACCAGAACGGAGGTTCACCAACAGTGGGTGGCCAATGAACAGATAACAAACAAACATACAAAAAGAAAATCAGAACAAAACAAAACCGACAAAGTGTATTGTCCACCTCTGTGTTGGGGGTTCCTTCAGTGTTATTCCATGGTGGGTCTGTTCCCCGACTTGATCTTGCTGTTTTGTCTCACCCAAGTTGTCCGCTCCGGGCCCCTGAGCCTGGAAGATTCAAATATATGTGATTTCTTACTTCAGCTACAAGTTCCACTAACTATAAGTCTTGAAACTTTTAAAATATTCCAAGCTATATGGTTCAGAGTATTGAAGCTGTGCCCTGAACCCGCTTCGCCTGGTATCCTGTGGTATTGCTGACAGAGATCTTCACTGTACCTCTACCCTATCCACCCTCAAGTCCTGCATCTGTGGTGGTTTTCTTGACATATAGTTCTTCCTTTTTATAATTTACTTTATTAGACTTTCTTTTCATAGTTTCTTCCTTTGCTTTCACACTAAAGAAATATTCTTCCTTGCCTACAAATCACATGAACATTCACCTACATTTTCATTCTTTTGTTATTTGTTTTTGTACATAGATTTCATTTTGCTTTTTTTACTTAATTTTTTTTTATTAAAAACACATTTCATACTTATTCCAGAACACATTCAAGTTCTTTGTCTTTTTATTTTTTTAATGAGCATATTTCAAAGTGTCATTGTACTATATTATGCAAGGGAAAAGGCCTTTAGTAGAGTAATCAATTGCTTGGGTTTGATAAGGATGTTTTATAGAGGGCTTTCACGGTGCCTCTGTAGAATAACATTAGACTTCAAAACCTGAGGTCTGTAGTTCTAGCCCACCAATGCTCAGCAGCAAAAAAATTAGACTTTCTACTCTCTACAAGATTCATAGACTTGGAAACCTTGTACTGAGTATTATGAGTTGGAACCAACTCTATTCCTGTTTTTTAAAAGTAGATCTTATAACAATAAGTAATAATAATAATTAATAAATAATTTTAAAGCGAAATCTTACTAGACATTGTTTTTCAACACAACAATATAAGGATATCTTATGTTTATACATATATATGTGACTACCTCATTGTGGTTGTTATTATTGTTAAGTTCTGTCGAGTCGGTTCTGATCCATAGCGACACTGTATAGGGTTTCCAAGGAGCAGTCGGTGAGCTTGAACCACCGACCTTGTGGCTCAAACCAACTTTGCAGTACAGAGCATTAACCCATAGCGTCACACCTTCAAATTTCCAGTAGTACATTTCAAAGAAGACTAACAGAGAAGAGTAAAACATTATAAATGAAAATGAAATCCCTGTCCTAGGTGCAACTCAGATAACCTCTGAAGATCCCAGCAATCCAGTAATATCAACACACTGTAGGATAAGCACTGAACTGCAGTTCATGAAGTTGGTGGTTCAAATCCTTTGAAATCCTATATAGAGTTGCTGAATCAGAACCAACTTGATGACATTTAATAGCAACAACGCTTTTAAATGTGAAAGATTTTGCTGTTTCTTTGTTGTCTGCTATTGTTTGTGTGTTTAATTAAATTTTATTATTGTTGCTGTTGTTGTTGAGAATATACACAGCAAAAGCATACACCAATGTAATAGTTTCTACATGTACAATTCAGTGTCACTGAATATGTTCTTTCAAGTTGTACAGCCATTCTCACTCTCCTTTCCTGAGTTGTTTCTCTCCATTAACATAATTTATGTGTGTGTATGTTGCTTGTTTTTGTTTCGTTTGATTCAGTGGACCTCCTGGTAGGACTTAAAGGCAAGACTCTATACTCTCCAAGTCTCAGGAGTTCCTCACATTTTGTGCCAAGAGATATAAGGAATTCTAGGATTGACAGCACTGCCCTAGCTCCAAGACAGACTTGTGGAAAGGAGTAGTGACTCTTCTTTCTTGAGCAAAATTTCACAACAATCATCGAATTTTACTGTACTGGACAAAGAGAGGGTTGGTAGTCCCTGGACATCTATTCACGTACTTGCTCATGACCAACACTCACTACATGGCATGTACAAGAAGGCACCAGATGACATGTACATGAAAGCACTAGTGGAGTCTTCAGGGATTTCACATCAAACGAGCCTAAACTAGGTTTTGTAAAACCCAGAGAAAATTTCACTTCCCACAAATTTTAATCAGGGCTCTTCTCCTCTCAATACACCAAATCTACATCATGCTTCCCAGGCTCCCCATCATTATTAGTTTATAAAGATTCATTGATATTCAATTAAGTAGTTCTAATGTTCTGAGTACAACACTAGACAGCACTTTATAAAGAATACATCTGCCCTCTGGAGACCACTGGGGAAGCCAATTAGGCGGGGTGAATTTGCATATCAATCCAGCTGTGGAATGAAGTCAGCCTTGTTCTCTAGTCACAATGTGAAGAGCAAAGGGAGGCATCCAAGTATTCTTTTGTCCTTTATTCTCTCACCTCAAGTGAGCCACAGTCTTCATTAAAAGCCTGTGAATACTGGGAGAGAAAACCCATAACTGCTCCCAGTCCCCACCAAGTAAGCAAGATCACTTAGTGGTAATTATTAATGGGAAATGTTTAATGCCCTCCAAAAGGATAGTACTAACTGACATAAATATTGTATTACTTAACAAGGGATTTTTGCTTCTGGTGTTGAAAAATTGTGTAGTAATTATATTGTCAAGTTAAACTTGAATATAATCAATTTGCAATTTTCTAATGACAATTCAACTCAACAAACATTTAATAAGCCACTACTACCCTGAGACCCTGTGTAAAGTGCTACAATATGAGGAAGCCCATACTTTGATAAAATACAAGTAGCAACTTCCAGTGATCATAAACTATGAAAGTTGGAAGGGCCCCTAAGCTCACTGAGCCAAACCCTATATACTGTCCCATGTTCTACCACTACAAACCTTGAAGATCTTTGAGGCTATTTATTACTTATCCCCTTATATATCCTTTCTCAGGCTAAACTGAAGTTCTTCCACATTTGACAACACTCCAGCACTAGCTTTCTGCTAAGCATGGTAAAGTTTATCCTCAGCCCTCTATATGTGTAGGTCCCAGAATTGAGCAAAATTCCTGAGACCTGATCTCACTAGGCAGGACAGGGTAAAGCTCTCCCCTCTCTCTTTGTAGATAGCATGCTCTTATTAATGCAGATTAGCATCAGAACAACTTTTTAACAGCAGCAGTGCTTATGGAGTCCTGGTACGTCACTATAGGATAAGGATTGATAACCACAAGATTGGTGGTTCAAACTTACTAGCCACTCCGTGGAAACCCAATATAGGATTGCTATTAGTCAGAATCAACTCAATGGCACCTAACAACAATAACAACATACTCTTAAAAGGAGCCCTGGTGGCACAGTATTTTAAGTACTAGACTGCTAACCACAAGGTTGGTGGTTAAAACCTACTAGCTGCTCCATGATAGCAGTCTGCTTCCATATAGATTGCAGTTTTGTAAATCCTATGGAGTAGCTCTATTCTATCCTATACCCAGAATCAACTGAACAACAATGGATCATACTCTTAAATTAGCTGTATGGTATAATTAAAAGCACACAGGCTTAGTCATACCTGTAACCTTGAGCAAATTAATTGACCTCTCTAGTGCACAGTTTCAACATAAAACCAAACGGCCACTACTCATCTGTCTGTCGTATGGTGGTGGCTTGTGAGTTGCTGTGATTCTGAGGGCTATGCCACCGGTATTTTAAATAACCAGCAGGGTCACCCATGGTGGACAGGTTTCAGATGAGCTTCTTCACTTTCAGCAAGCAAGGTTGTATCATCTGCATATCGCAGGTTGTTAACAAGTCTTCCTCCAATCCTGATGCCAGGTTTTTCTTCATAGAACCCAGCTTCTCGTATTATTTGCTCAGCATACAGGTTGAATAAGTATGGCAAAAGAATACAACCCTGTCTCATACCTTTCCCAATTTTAAAACATTCAGTGTTCCCATGCTCTGTTCAAACAACTGCTTCTTGGTCTAGGTACAGATTTCTCAGAAGTACAATTAAGTGTTCTGGAATACTCATATTTCTCAATGTTGTCCATAGCTTGTCATGATCCACACAATCGAAAGCCTTTGCATAGTCAATAAAGCACAGATAAACATCCTTCTGTTATTCTCTGCTTCCAGCCAAGATCCATCGGACATCAGCAATGATATCTCTCGTTCCACGGCCTCTTCTGAATCCAGCTTGAACCTCTGGAAGTTCTCTGTCAATGTATGACTGTAGCCGTTTCTGTATTACCTTTAGCAAAACTTTACTCGCTTGAGATATCAAAGAGATTGTCCAATGATTTCCGCATTCTGTTGGGTCACCTCTCTTTGGAATGGGCATAAATATGGATCTCTTCCAATCAGTCAGCCAGATAGTTGTCTTCCAACTATCTTAATCTATATACTGAGCAAATAATCTGAAAAACTGGACTCTATGAAGAAGTACACAGCATCAGGCTTGGAGGGAGACTCATTAACAACCTGAAATATACAGATGACTCAGTCTAGGCTTGATTAAAATGAAGTGAACGTAAAACACTTGCTGATGAAGTCCAAAGACTGCAGTCTGGATTACATCTCAAAATAAAACAAAAATCCTCCTAACCAATAAGCAATGTCATGACAAGCAGAGAAAAGATTGAAGTTGCCCAGAATTTCATTTACTTTGATTCACAATCAACATCTATAGACATAACAGTCAAGAAATCAAATGACATATTGCAACGGGCAAATTTGTAATAAAATCCCTATTTAAAGTGCTAAAAAGCAAAAATGTCATCTTGAAGACTAAGGTGCGCCTGCCCCAAACCGTGGTATTTTTAATGGCCTCATATGCAAATGAAAACGAGTCAATGAATAAGGAAGGCTGAAGAAGTACCAACACATTTAAATTACAGCATTGGGAAGAATCTTGACTATCCCATGGACTGCCATAACAATGAACAAATCTGTCTTGGAATAAGTACAGCCAGAATGCTCTTTAAAAGTAAGGATGGCAAGACTTCATCTCACTTACTTTGGACATGCTATCAGGAGGGACCAGTCCCTGAAGAAGGACATCAAGCTTGGTAAAGTAGTGGATCAGCAAAAAAAAAGGAAAACCGTCAAAGAGATGGATTGGCACTGTGACTGCAGCAAGGACTCAAACAGAGCAACCATTGTGAGGATGATGCTGGATGAGGCAACATTTTGTTCTATTATACATGATGTCTCTATGAGTCAGAACCAACTCCATACCACCTAACAACTAATAATAGCTCTTATTTTTTCTTAGCCTACTAGAGGTTTAACAATTTTACTTTAAAGAATTAGCTTTGGGCTTCATGGTTTTCTGTTTGGGTTTCATTGGTTTCTGCTGTGAATTTTGTTTTTGTCTTATTTTCTCTTTTCTTTAGGCTTATTTAGCTACCCTTTTCTAGTCTCATAAAGTGGAAGTTTGAGGAGCACTGTGACTCCGTAAGATAAGCACTGGACTGAGAACGGCAAGGTCACCGGTCCAAGCCCACCAGCCACTCCATCGGAGAAAGATACGACTTGCTGCTCCCTCAAACATTTAAAGCCTCAGAAACACTATACATGGTTGCTATGAGGCAAACCTGACTAGATGACAACAGGAACAATGAAAGTAAAAAAATGATTATTAATTTTTATTATTTTCTAATATATGTTTTTGATGCTGTAAATTGTAAACACCGCTTTTGCTGCATCACATAGATTTTTGTTGTTGTTGTTGTGTTTTAATTTTGGTTTAGTTTAAAATATTGTTTAATTTCTTTAGATTTCTTCTATGACCCATGTGTTATTTACAAGTGTGTTGTTTAATCTCTAAGTATGTGGGGTTTTCCAGCTTTGTATTAGTGATTGCTAGTTAAATTTCAAAGAGGTCTTGGAATATATATATATTTTTAATTTGCTAAATTGTGCTTTAGGGCTCATAAATTGATAATGTTTCAGGTGGATTTGAGAATAGTGTTCAGTCTGTTGTTGGATAAAGCATTCTCCAAATATCAATTAGATCAAATAGGGGAGAGTTCAAATCATTTGTATCCTTACTGATTTTCTCCCTTCCTGATCTATCAATTATAGTTGGATGGTGTTGAAATCTTCAAATATAATATAAATTTGGCTATTTCTTCTTGCAGTTCAATCAATATTTACCACATGTATTTTGATGCTCTGATATTAGATGCACATACATTAAGGATTGTTATGTCTTCTAGGGGAATTTGGCAGACACCTTTATCATTATGCACTATCCTTTTTTATCCTTGATAATTTTCCTTGTTTTGAATCCTTCTTTCAAAAAAACATAGCTACTCCAGTTTTCTTTTGATTAGTATTCTTTCTCCATCTATTTACTTTTAACATATCTAAGTCTTTATATTTAAACTATATTTTTGTAGATATCATATAGCTTTTATTATTATTATTATTATACATTCTGAAAATCTGTCAACCAAAAATTATCCTACAAAAATGGAGAAATTAAAACATTTCCAGGTAAGCAAAAGCTGAAAGAATTAGTTGCTAACAGATATGCCCTACAAAAAATACTAAAGGTAGTCCTTTAGCGTAAAAATAAAAGACATTAGACACTTCTTTGAAGTCCTGGTGTATGCTGTAGGATAAGCACTGGACTGTTAGCTGCAAGGTCGGCATTTCAATCCCACCAACTGCTCCTTGGAAATAGTACACAGGGTCACAATTAGTCTGAACAGACACTTCTTTATCTTAAGATGTATTGCAAAGCTACAGTAATCAAAACAGTGTGTTGCTAGCATAAGGATAGACATATGTGGAGGAAAATTGAGAGTCCAGAAATAGATCCATACATGTATGATTAATTGATGTTTGGTAAGGATACCAAAACCATTCAATGATGCTAAGACAACTGAATAACCACATGCAAAAAAATGAAGTTGGATGCCTACGTTATACTATATACAAAAATTAATTTTAAAAGGATCACAGACTTAAATATAAGAGATAAAACTATAAAACTTTTAGAAGGAAATTGAAGTGTGAATCTTTTTGACCTAGGTTTAGGTAATGGTTTCTTATGTATTACATCAAAAGCAAAAGTTATATATATATATATATATTAGATTTCATTGAAACAAAAGTCTTTGGAGCATCTAAAAAACTATCAAAATTTGGAGCACCAAAGGAAATGAGTAAAAAATGCTACAATTTGATGAACTTGACTTATACTCATGGATGTAGTAGCTCAAAATACCAACAGAGAGGGAAGGGGTCTTCACATCAAGTATCAATCCTATCCCCTTTGTATGCAGGGTAGATAGGGACGGGCAACTTAGATATTGGCTACCTAAAATGAGGGGGCAATAAAGGCATGAAGTGACTGGCTTACAAGTATTCAAGAGGGATTTTAGTTTAAGAGTGTGTGTGTGTGTGGGGGGGAGACAGAGTCCCCACTGAATAGTTTTCAACTTGTCTAGATGGGTCTGTGTGGTGAAAAGGGGTGGGGGTAAGATTCTTAAGATTCAATAATGAGTAATTGTTATCATGACTAATCTAATTGCCAGTGTCACAACTATAAAGGTAGATGTTTTGTAATAAAAATGGGGGAGGAGTTAATCTTACAGTCCAGAAACAGAGGACCCTAAGATCATCATGGGAGACAAGCACAAGCGGAATGCGGGACCATATCCAGAGAAGCAGTGACACCAGAGATGGAGGCAGAGATGAAGACATCAAGAGAGGGAGCAGCTGAGGACTCCGGATTCATGGAAAGAGAGAGAATGGGTGCTGGTGGCTAGGAGGCAGGCTTGCAGAATGTGCCCTTTAGTTCCTTAAATTATTATATATTCCTGAGTGCTTTTGTGTACATTTCCCCACCCCACTCCACCTCACCCCCCAAAAAAAAAGAAAATCAGAGGGAATGGAAGCAAATACTATTGAATGATGATGCACTGAGGAGACTGTATTCATTGCAATGAAACAATGGAGTAAAGCCGATGTTCTCCCATGTAAACTATCACTCAATTCACAATTATATATATATATATTTGGAGCATCTAAAGACACTGTTAAGAAAGTGAAAAGACAACCCACAGAGTGGGAGAAAATATTTGTAAAACCTATATCTGCTAGGGAACGATATCCAGAATATATAAAGAACTCTTAAAGCATCAACAAAAAGAAAACAAATAACCACGCAATTTAAAAATAGGCAAATAATTTCAATAAACATTTCTCCCAAGAAGATACATGAATGTTCAATAAGTACATGAAAAGATGATCAATGTCAATAGTCATAACCACCATGATATATCCATTACCCAATGATAATCAAATAGTCATAAACCACCATGATACATCCATTACCCCAATCAATTCCAATTCATAATGACCCTATAAGACAGAATAGAATCGCCTTGTAGGATTCCCAAGGCTGTAATTCTTCATGGAAGCAGACTGCTTCATCTTTATTCCATGGAGCGGCTAGTGAGTTTGAACCGCTGACCTTTCAGTTAGCAATCAAGTGCTTAACTACTATGCCACTGTGCTCCTTTCACATCCACTTGTTGTTAAGTACTGTCGAGTCAATTTTGACTCATAGTGACCCCGTACAGGGTTTCCAAGGAGCAGCTGGTAGATTTAAACTGCCAACCTTGTGGTTTGCAATCCAGTGCTAATTCTACAGCACCACACCAGGAGACCTACACATCTACTGTTGTTTTTAAGTGCCGTCGAGTCAGTACCGACTCATAGCAACCCTATGAATAACAGAATGAAACATTGCCCAATCCTGGGCCAACCTCATAATCACTGCTACATTTGAGCCCATTGATAAGAATATGAGCAATAACAGGTATTGGAGGAAATGTAGAGGTATTGTAACTGTCATACGCTGTTGTTATTGTTGTTAAGTGCCTTGGAGTTGGTTTTGACATAAAGCGACCCTATGTACAACCGAAGTAAACACTGTCCAGGTGTGCACCACCCTTCTGAGGATTTTTGTTTTTCTTGCATAGAGGTTTAATTCATACTTAAGGCTGTATTCTTCCATCTTTGTGTTTCAAGTCCTTTTTGCTTTCAGCAAGCAAGTTTGAATCATTGGTATATCAGTGATTGTTAATGAGCCTTCCTCCAATCCGAATGCTGCATTCTTCTTCATATAGTCCAGTATCTCAAATTAGTTGTTCAGCATAGAGATTGAATAAGTATGGTGAAGGAATACAACCTTGATGCACATATTCCCTAATTTTAAACCATTCAGTATCCTCAATAACTGCCTTTTGGTCTGTATACATGAACAGAATTATGTGTTCTGGAATACTCATTCTTCACAATGTTACCCATAGTTTGTTATGCTCCACACAGTCAATAACACACAAGTAAACATCATTCTGCTATTCTTTGCTTTCAGCCAAGTTACATCTGACTTCATCAATTAAATCCTTCTTCTGATGTCCTCTTCTGAATCTAGCTTGAACTTTTGATAGTTACCTATAGATGTACGGCTGTAACCATTTTTAAATTATCTTCAGCAAAAATTTACTTGTGTGTTATTAATGATATTGTTTGATAACTTCCCCATTCTACGTGGTCACCTTTCTTTGGAATGGGCACAAATATGGCTCTCTTCCAGTTAGTTGTCTTCCAAATTTCTTGGCACAGAGAAGTAAGTGCTTCCAGCTCTGCATCAATTTGTTGAAACATTTCGATTGGTATTCAGTCAATTCCTGGGTTCCTGTTTTTCACCAATGCCTTCAGTGCCGCTAGGACTTCTTCCTTCAATAGCATCAGTTCTTGAATTTCTCCATCATTTGTTTTAGTGCACTGGACCAATAAACAACATTCTTGTGAAAGAAGGAAAGATTGAAGTAGTCAAGGACTTCATTTTTCTTGGATCAACTATCAACACTCACGGAAGCAGCAGTCAAGAAATCAAACAACATATTGCATTAGGCAAATCTGCTGCATAAGACCTTTTTAAAGTGGTGAAGAACAAAGATGTCAGCTTGAGGACTAAGGTGCGCCTGACCCAAGCCACGGTATTTTCCAATAACCTCATACACATGTGAAAGCTGGACAGTGAACAAGGAAGAATTGATGCTTTTGAGTTATGGTGTTGGAGGAGAATGTTGAAAGTGCCATGGGCTGCCAAAAGAACTAATAGATCCGTTTTGGAAGAAGTGCAGCTAGAGTGCTCCTGGAGGCCAAGATGGCCAAACTTCGTGTCTCATAGCCTTCCTTGCCAGTGTATGAATAGTATCGTACAGCATTGCACTTCAAGATAGATCGGAAATGTTCTTTTTGACGATGAATATGACATCATTCCTCTTGAGTTTATCATTCTTGGCATAGTAAGCCATATGATTGTGAGATTCAAAATGGCCAACTCCTGTCTATTTCAGCTTATTATCGTTGTTAAGTGCCGTCGAGTCATCTCTGACTCATAGCAACCCCGTATAGGTTTCCAAGGAGCAACTGGTGAGTTTGAACTACTGACCTTTCAGTTCAAACCGACTTTCCAGTGTAGTGCTTCTACAATGCCACACCAGCACTCCACTTTCAGCTCATTAATACCTAATTAAATGAGAAGCAGCTGCAAACATCCATTAATAATCCGAACCTGAAATGCATGTCATATGAATCTAGGAAAATTAGAAGTTGTCAAATCTAGGAAATTGGAAGTTGTCAAATAATTCAGCTCATTAATCCCTAGGATATTGATCTTTATGCATTCAGTTTCATTTTTGACAACTTCCAATTTTCCTAGATTCATACTGCTTTCATTTCACATCATTTTGAGTCGTGCCTCATCATCAAATGAAGGTCCCAAAAGTTTTGCTCCTTTCACATCACTAAAGTCAACTCTACTTTGAGGAGGCAGCTCTTTCCCATTTGTATTTTGAGTGCCTTCCAACCTGAGGAGCTCATCTTCCGGCACTATATCTGGCAATATTCTGGTGTTCTTCATAATGTTTCAGTGGCTAATTTTTCAGAAGTGGTCCACCTCTTCCTTTTTCCTAGTCTGAAGCCTGCCCACCAGGGGTGATCCTGCTGTTATTTGAGTACCAGTGTCATAATTTCCAGCATCACAGCAACATGCAAGCCACCACAGTACAGTAAACTAATAAATGAGTGGTGACTGACACACTGCCAATAGAAATAAATGTAAAATGGTGCTGTCACATTGAAAAACTGTTTGGATTTCCTCAAAACATTTGATCACAGACTTACTGTGATGTTATTGTGTACAGTCCCTTATAGGGTTTTCTTGGCTATAGTCTCTACAGAAGCAGATGACCAGGTTTTCCGCCCATGGAGCTGCTGGGTGGGTTCAAACCATCAACCTTTCTGTTAAGAACCAAGCACTACAAGAAAAAGACAAATAACCCAATTAAAAAGTGGGTACAGGACATGAACAGACACTTCACCAAGGAAGACATCTGGGCAGCCAACAAACATATAAAGAAATGTTCACGATCACTAGCCATTAGAGAGATGCAAATCAAAACAACAATGAGATATCATCTCACACCAACAAT
>NW_006408819.1:2046099-2047905 GCF_000296735.1 Chrysochloris asiatica
AGAGAAGCAGTGATGCCTGAAATGGAGGCAGAGATGATGACGTGGAGCAATGGAGCAGCTGGAGACTTTAGACCCAGAGAGGGAGAGCAACTGGGTGCTGAAGACCTGGGGGGCACAGGGGAAGGATTGCATTGAGGGGATTGTAACCATGGCAATGAGACGATATACGATAGCATGAATGTAAAACTAATGTTCTCCCATGTAAACTATCACAAAATTCACAATAAAACATTAAAAAAAAAAAGAATCAAGCACTTAGCCATTCATGCCATAAGGGCTCTTTAGAATTACCTTAGCATTATCTTAATGTATATACCTAGGAGTGGAATTGCTAGAGCTACCATAGACCTTGAAACTCCACTCCTAGGTATATATACCAAAGAGAATTGAAAACATGAATACAGAGAAATTTGCAAATGAATGTTCATAGCAGCATATTCATAACAGTCAAAAAGTGGCAGTGGAAACAACCTAAATGTTCAACAGACAAATGGATAAACAAAATATGGTCTACACATTTGGTGGAATCATATACAGCCACTGATACATGCTACAACATGGATGAACTATGAAAGCATTATGCTGAGTGCAAGAAATCATACACAAAAGGCCACATAACATTATTCCATTTATATGAAATGTCTATAATATCCAAATCTGTGGCAACAGAAAGTAGATTAATGGTTGCCATGGGAGAGTGTTGAGTGTATGTTATAATGAGTACAGGGTCTCTTTTGGAAATGACAAAACATTGTGGAGTTACATACGGCTGATAGCTGAATAACTTTGTGAACATACTAAAAAATGCTGAATTTTATACTTCAAAGCCTGAAATGCATGGCATAGGAATTATACTCCAATTAAAGAAATATATACATAGAGCCTTGGTGTGGCACTGTAAGATGAACACTGGACTGCTAACCACATGTCAGTAGTTCAAATCTACCAGCCACTCCTCTAAAACCCTATACAGAGTCACTACAAATTGGAACCTACTCAACAGAAGTTAACAACAAAAACATGTATAGATTTATTATAAAAAATGCTGACATATCCTTTTTCATATACCCATTTTGGTTTTGTTATTAAAATTACTATGTTATCATCTGGTTTTTCAACTTTACATAGATTAATGATATTCCACATCATTAAATCTTTCTATGAAAAAATATTTTTAAAGAATTGCAGATACATGCAGTAACATGGATGTGCATGCATCTCAAATGCATAATGCCAAGTAAAAGAATTCAGATACAAAAGATTACATAGTGCAAAATTTTATTTATATGTGAATCAGAGCCAAACTGATCAGTAATAATCGAAGCTAGACTTGTGGTTACCTTTGGGGGAGTTATAGACTGGGTATATGAAAGAACTTTCTGAGTGTTGGAAAGATTCTCTATCTTCATCTGTGTGTTGGTTACACATGTATTGTTGTTGTTGTTAAGTGCCGTTGAGTGACCCTGCATAGGGTTTCCAAGGAGCATCTGGTGAGCTTAAACCACCGACCCTGTGGTTCAAAGTGACCTTGCAGTCCAGTGAATTAGCCCACAGTGCCACACCAGGACTCCAACACATGTATAAAGGTAGAAATTCATTAAGCTGTACTCATAATGTATGTGAACATCACTGTATGTAGTTTGGTTGGTTGGTTGGTTATGTGCCATGGAGAAGGTTGTGACTCATAGTGACCCTGTATAGGGTTTCCGAGGCTGTAAATCTTTATGGAAGCAGAAAGTGTCATTTTTCTCCCGTGGAACTGCTGGTAGTTTTGAACTGCTGACCTTGAAGTTAGCAGCCCAACTC
>NW_006408819.1:2048695-2069555 GCF_000296735.1 Chrysochloris asiatica
GCAGTTTGCAGATGGGCTACAGGGGGGAGGGCCAGCACCTCTTGGCTGAGCGTAAACTTGAAAAGCATTATAGTTGGCCCTGTGCTGGGTTGGGTGGTCAGGGAGACAGCAGGGTGAGGGGGTCTGAAGTGGTTGCCTTCCTGAAAGTTTAGGAGATTCTGGGCAAAGTGGGGTGAAGATACAATAAGGACCTATTGTTCTCCACACCATTCCCCTCACCTCTCAGAAGCCTGTGACCCTTGAGGCCCTGGAAAGGGCAAGTTTGGAGCAGTGGGACACAGCACACTTAATTTGAACAGTACAAGTCACACGGAAACAAGGTGCATTTAGGGAGCAGGTGAAAAGTAGGGGACCAGGAACTGTAGACCAGATAGTGCGCAAGAATCTTTTCTGGGTCTCCAGGAAAACGTCACAGGTATTTTGCACAAGGGAGTGGTCAACCTGAGTTCCAGACCCGGGACTAACCCCTAGACCATGCTCTAACCCCAGGAACTTGGGCATTAAAGATGACATTTTAGTCTCAGTTAATACCCCAAATCTGGCAACCTGTGGCTCAAATTTCTACCTATACAAAACTCTGTGTGTCTGTGTGCAGATGTGCATGCTTAATACGCAGGTTTTTGAATCAGCTTGAAATCCTGCTGTGTTATTTGTTGTCCACTTCTGTTTTGACTCAGCAGTTGTTTCTGAACATATCCTTGTCACTCAGTATTCTTTTGAAAATACGTCCAGCGCCTGGAGTCTTGCCACCCATCTTTCTACTGAAGAAGAAATCCCGCTATCTCTGACCTCTTGCCTCCACTCTTGTGCCTCCCCCATTTGGCCCCGGCGCCCAGTAGTTTCTAGCTTTGTGATGTGGTTGTGGTCTAACCTCATGCCTCCCATGGGTGGTTAAAGGGGATCTGTTTCCACAAGCCATAGCAGACAGGTCACCAATGAGAACATACCTACACCCCCTCTCCCCTCCCCCAGGAGAGAGGGTACTTATCTTAGTAGCCAGCAGGCTAGTCCCCAAGTCTTCTTACAATCTAGGCCCAGGCTCCTCCCACCCCAATACACCATCTCCCCAAGCCACCCCAGCAGAGTAAGAGAATTTATCAATAAGTTACACTGCAAAGCCACAAAAACACTTTTATTTAATTGCAACCACAAATACAGAATAGAATTAAGGCAGTATAGTCCATTTCCACTCATCCTTGCAAGCTTTTATACAATAAACTCAGCTTAAAGTGTCGATTTGAGTCAATATTTGAAATTTTTATTAAACAACAGTTTCTTTTTCTTTTAATTTTAAAGAAACACTGCTTCCTGGGTTGTCAAGTGTGATGGACCTGGCTTTTGTCTGGCATCTCTTCCTTCTCATGTTCCTCCCCCAGCAGGAAGCCCTGAAGGGCAAGATGGTGCTGGACCAGGCAGAAGAGAAAGAGTTTTGGCAAAACACTCATTTTACGACCTCCACAGTTGTTAGCTCAAATGTCCTTCCAAATGAAAAATGAAAATGCAAAACCAGATTGCGTAAAAACATCAGGCTGTTTGTTTCAAAAATCTCTGAGGTAAAGAGTAGTTTTAGATTCTAATATTAAAAACATGACTAGAATTGATCCTAGCAACCGTAAGTTTGGAGTTTAGAAGAAACTAGTTTAGGAATTGTTGTGTCTCTCTGGATGTAGGTGAAAGACAATCTTGAAAAAGCCTAAAAAAGGTGAGTGACTACATGCTTCACTATAAAAATCAGCACCAATATTTGGATTTTCACAGAAAAAAAAAACAATTTGGTGCGACTCTAACTTTCCTTTTGTCATTTGATTTCATAGGCATAAGCATTATTTTACTGTTTACCAATTGAATGCTTCAGATGTGTTATGAGTACTTGCACTTAATCACAACTGCTTTCCTGACTGCCATTAGAAGGACAATATACAGTCACACACTTAAAAACACGAAGCTGTGAGAAGACAGTCACTGTGGAGAAGAAGCCTTCGTCATGACACACCTCTGCCAGTGCACATGCACTCCTCCCCTGCCCCTTGGGGAGTGGGAGAAGAAAGCAGGAAGGAGGAGGGGGGGAGGAGGAGAAGTAGGGAAGGGAGTGGGAGAAAATTCAAGTCCAAAGTTGTAGTGGTCACAGTGGGCTGAAGGTCAGCTGTACGAGGAGAGGAAGGCTCTGACAGCAGATGGAAAACTTTGGGGAAAGGCGGTCTCTACAACTGCAAGCACACACACTTTTGGAGAGTATACCGTGTGAGGGAGATGTCTAAAGGTGGATGGAGCCCCCACCACATCTGTGGCAGTGTCTGCGTGTGTCTGCGTGTGTCTGTGTGTGGGTGCAGTAAAGATAGATTACTTGGGATCATCTATGCAAGACAACCTTGAGAGTGGACCACTGCTTGGCCACCAACAAGAGAATGTCTCACACTGTCACTTCATCAGAATCAGCTTCCATATCAATAACCACAGGTTCCGGGGACCCAGTGGCAGAGCTGGAGGCAGGCTCACTGATGTCTGACTGCAGGTGGTCGGTGGCAGTGGTGGTTTCAGGGTGGCAGGGAGTGGTGACCTCAAGGTGGCTCGTAGTGGTGGGCTCAGGGGAGCTGGTAGCAGGCTTGCTGGTGGGTTTGGAGTGGCTGGTGGAGGGGAAGTGGTGGCCGGTGATAGGCTTTGGGTGGCTGGAAGCAGACTTGAAATGGACAGAGTCAGCCTTGAAGTGAACAGAGGGAGGCTTAGGGTAGACAGTGGCAGATTTGGGGTGACCCGTGGCAGACTTGGAGTGACCAGAGGCAGACTTGTGGCCCAGTGCAGACTTGGGATGCCTAGAGGCCAGCTTGGGGTGACCAGTAGCATGTTCAAGCTGGCCAGCTACAGCATCACCAGGAAGTGGAACATTCCGGACACTCACTGGTGATTCGTCCACAGCAGGACAGGCTTGCTCACGAGCTTGGTCACGGGCACGAGCGCGGGCACGGGCTAGGGCACGGGCTTCCCGCATCTCACGGATGTCAGTGATGAGGCCAGAGAGGAAGAGGATAGGGTGCCGCATTGCATGGAAGATGATCCAATACTCTCTTCGGAAATTCTCATTGAGGAGCCCATAGATCACAGCGTTGAGGCAGCTGTTGAAGTAGGCTATGAAGTAGGCAGCAAGATACAGCCAGTTGGGGATCTTGTTTACCATCCCCTTGGGGCTGACAGCCACTAGGACAGTGAGCACGTTGATAGGGCACCAGCATACTGCAAAGAGGAGGAAAATGACAAACATGGTTAGGAAATTTCGAACCTCAGCCAGCTGGTTGTCAGGGTTCTGTCCAGCTGCAGCCCGGGCCGCCAGCACTTTGGACCAGATCCGGATGTAGCAGAAGCCCACTACAAGCAGTGGAAGGACGAAGTGTATGCAGACAATGGTCACAGCGAACACGGGGTTGTTCAGGTAGTTGAAGATGCAGGTGTAGGTTCGAGGGTCATATTCAATGGTGCCAATGTACATGTTGGGCAGGACGGCCAGGACGGTCATGATCCAGGTGACCACCAGGTAGATGCAGGTGTTGCGCACGCTGAAGAGCCGTTCGTACTGGAGGCTGTGACAGATGTAGCAGTAGCGGTTGATAGCAATGGCCATGATGTTGAAGATGGAGCCAACCACACTCAGTCCTGTGATGAAGCCAACAATCTGGCACTGGAGCTGGCTCAGATTCCAGCCCCCAATGGCCATGGCATGCAGCATCAGAGGGTAGGGATAGATAGCCACTAGCATGTCTGCCACTGAGAGGCTGACCACGAAGATGTTGCCTGAAAAACATCGGGGGAGGGGGGCGGAGAACGGAGGGGGAGGAAGAGACAGAAAAGAAAAGGTTAACTGCAGATGTCAACAAAGTTAAACAGGAAAGCGATCTCTGGATTCCAGACGATTCCGAATTCTATAATTATTTTAAAGAAACGCATGGTGTTTTGGGGTTTATTTGCAAGTGCGCCCCGGCTGATTCTGATGTGCAGCCAGGTTTGGGAGCCCCGTCTTTTGCAAACCTCTTTTCCCACGGGGGAGGGAATTAGAGGAGAACTGGGCCGAGGGAGCAGGCTGGAGAAGCCCGCCCTAAGGGTAAAAAAACTACGATAACCCTTTGCCCTTTCCAGTCTAGTTGCTGCGTTTATGACCTCAGCACCCCCAGAAAAGAAAGGTTGAGAAAGAGGTTAAGGATCCTTTCTGAGTGGGATCAGTCGTGATCTAAGACGGAACCCATCCAAATACCTACCCGGACCAAGGGGAGGGCAAGTCCTGCATAATAAGACCAAAGAAATTCTGAGCAAGACAAACAAATCCAGGCTGTTTAAAAAAGAAAGAAGCGAGGACTCTCAGAAGCGCCTCCTTCACATTGGGCCCCCACGGGGCTATACTCTGTCTGGGTCTTAGTCGTAGCCAGGCACAAGGGCTGGCGGCCACTTGCCCCGGCTTTTCC
The DNA here is from genome assembly GCF_000296735.1 of Chrysochloris asiatica. Taxonomy (NCBI): domain Eukaryota; kingdom Metazoa; phylum Chordata; class Mammalia; order Afrosoricida; family Chrysochloridae; genus Chrysochloris; species Chrysochloris asiatica. The sequence continues at coordinate 2,053,144 of NW_006408819.1, forward strand.
TGAGGCCCAAGGACCAAACGAGAAAGGAGGGGGGGTGGGGAGGAGGCTGCGACTCCTGCTTCGCCTGGCAGCAGTGGGGACGTTTCTGTAAAAGTCTTTCGCAAAATGAAGAGAGAAGGGGCCAAGCGCAAGACGCAGAGCCCTCTTTCAAAGGAAAGCCCTCAGTGCTCATTAGCGCAGGTCTGGCACATATTCACTTCCACTTGGACTGCTAAGAAGGAGCGCCAGAACAGCCGGCCAGGACGCCGCTGCGCCCGCGAGCGCTGGCGGCCGGAGAGCTCTTTCGAGGGTTTTCTTTCCAAGTCATGCATTCGAAGAAGAAACCCCGGGCAAGAGAGAGAACCAAGCCTTAGAAACTAGGGGACCACGACACCAATCATCTTTATTGGCTTTCTAGAAAGGGAAACAGGTGGAAAGAAAAGTAAACAAAGCGCTCCGCCAGCGGTCGGTCTCCTGAGCCAGGCTCGGACCTACCGCGCGCGAGCGGTTTCTCTGAGAGCCTGAGGTCAAGCCGGACACCAAGCGGGAATCCGAGACAGAACTTTAAAGACCATGCCCCAGGCCGCGCCTTTGCGAGCCTGTGCCTTGTTTTGTGACTCGTCCTCCCCAGCAGAGCAACCCCTGAGCCCACGCGGGAACGGCTTTTATGTCCCGCCACGGGCACCTTGGCCCCTCTGCAGCCCCATCTCTCTCCCGGGCCCCCAGCACGTTGTGTGATCCCGCCGCTCCGCTGGCTCGCTTTGCCACCGGCTCTGTGTACCCACCCCAACCCCCAGCCCTCAGCTGGCCGACTTCGCGACCCGCATGTTCCAGACCGGTTCTCACCGTCCTCCCAGGCTGCAGCCTTCTCTCCCGCAGCCCTCTGCGCCCTCCGCGCCCCGCTTACGGACCTCAGGGTCTCCGCTGTGTCCGCTGCCGCGCGCCCCTCTTGGCCGTGTGCTCCGGCTTGGGTGGGCTGGTTCTGCGCTCCACCGCCCGGGCGCTTTGCGGGACCATCCCGGAGCTCTGGCCGCGGCCGCTGTGACCAGCCAGCTCCGGTGCGCTGCGCTCCAACAAGCGCCACGGCCACAGCAGCCTCCGCCACCGCTGCCGCCACCACAGCCAACTTAACTTTCCGGTGACTCGCAGAGCGCTGCTCCCTCCACGTCCGTTTGCCGAGCGCAGCCTTGGAGCAGTCACAGGTGCTGTAACCTGCTGGGTGCGCTGTGCCCAGGTTCTCTGCTCTGTCGCTGCTTCCCTCTACATCGGGTTCCCGATGAGGCACGGCTCCGCCGGCTGCCGCGCACCGTGAGAACCGGCTCTTTGCATATGGAGACTCAGTATTGTCAAAGCCAATTCTCCGCACTCTCTCTGCCTTAAGATACTCTAAATTTATGGGTCCAAGCATAACATCACCCTCCCCCAGGCTCATGGAGGCAGGGACGGTCCTTGTCGGGGCGATGACCATAGATCTCTGTTCTGGCCGCCCAAACTCAAGCCCTTGCAAGTGGCCGCATAGCGGGTATGGGGAAGGGAGAGTTGCTTACCAGGATTGCGGAGCTTCTTGTTCTTTGACACAGCCAAGATGACCATGGAATTGCCGATCAGGTCTACCACGATGGTGATGACCATCGCACAAAACATAAAGGTGACCAGCGCTGGAGGGTAGTCTGGATGAGGCAATTTGCAACCAATACAGCCATATGGGGTGGGAACCGCCAGGGTGGGTCCCATGGCTTTCCCGGAGACCGTTAAGACCTCCAGCGTGCTCAGAATCCGAAGCGGGTCTGAATGGAAACCACCTGTTCTGTCACCAGGAGCTCCGGGAAAGCGTGCCTACCTCTTCGAGCATCAGAGAGGAAATGACAGCGTCCCGCCCTCTCCGATGAGCTTTTAAAGCCTCGAGAGGCAGCTAGCCACACCCCAAACCCCTCCCTCTGACCAATCAGAGTTCCCTGACCACTCCCCCGCTTTGTCACCACTTTTTCATGGACAAATCCACAGCGCGATGTTGTCTAGCTTCCGACTGCCTTGTATGTCCTTCCTCTCTAGTCACCGCCCCCCTCCACGACTCCCTAGGTTCCCTGCATGGTGACAAGCTTGGAGTTCAGCCCCCACCACCACCACACACACACATCAGCCGCAGCCAAGGTGCTCCGGTTTCTAGCAGGTTCTTCTTTCCACCTTTTAAAGCAGACCCTCAGCAAAGCACTTTAGACTACAAGGCAGTGAGTGGCAAAGAGTCCCTCTTGGGATACAGCGTTCCCCATTCCTTAGAAGAAAGCGGGAATTGTCAGTGGCCCCTCAAACCCTGGAGTCAGGTTCCTACAGTCTCCTTAGGAGGTTCGTCCTACTCCCTGTGTTTTTGCCTTGCTGGACCGTCTGCATCCCATCGGAAGCAGGGGACAGCCGCCAAGGGTTCTTATCCCAATTACAAATCTCTAGGGAACTGATCCTCATTCCAGTCCCTGCTGGGAGCCGTCCGCTCCCAGAGCAGCAGCCGCAGCAGCGGGCTACAGAGGCGGGCGGTGCACTTAGTCCTGTACAGAATGTGTGCTCTGCTAGAAGAGCAGTGTCCTGCGCTCGAAGTGGGAAATGGGTCGATTCCCTGAGACTAAGTGGAGGAACTGCTTGGTGCTAAACTTTAGGGCTAGGATAAAGTGAAGACGGGAGTTCATTCTTTTCCCAGCTCCCCGGCGGCTCAGATTTCAGGAGCTCAGGCGCTACTTTGGGAAACAGTAAAACCGGCCAGAAAGCTCTTCCCTTTGGTAGCAGCTTCTCCAAGAAATTGAGCGAGGGACTGCAGCGCTGCTCCCTCCCAGGGGCCCCGCGATCTGCAGGGTGGCTTCTAAGCGCTCTGGCGGGCTCACGGATGGCGCCTCCACAGAGGGCAGGATGCCCAGGGACCAGAGCGCAGTCCTGTGTCCCCGGCCTGATTCGCCCATTATGCCCCTCGCCATCCCCTGCAGTTCTCGCGCTTCACGAATCTCCCTTCCCAGGGAAGATGTCATTATCCCTTGCGGTGAGCCCAGGCTCGCGGAGCGCGGGGGCCAGAGGGATCCCAGGGGTTTGGGCTCCACTCACGGGGTGCGATGCGGCCACCTCAACCACTTCGGTTGCGGGAGTAGATTTCCGTTCATTACTTAAAGTGATGGCTCAGGTGCAAAAGCCTCCCCCCAAATCTCTGCAAATCCCTTGAAACTTGTTCCTGGCCAGCTTTCTTGCCTGGAGGGACAGGGGTTGCACTGGCCTGGCCAGGAGTACCAGAGTCTGGACGCAACAGCCCTCCTGCCCCACAAGGGGACGACCCTGGGCGTGAGGCTGGGAGTGTCCCCTTTGGAAGCCAGCATTCAGAGAAACTTCAATGGGAAGGTGGGCTCTGCTGGAACGCAGGCTAGCGCGCACTTTCTTCAGTCGAGAAGCCCAGATTAGGAGCGTGCCCCCTGGTTTGAAGATGGATGGTCCCTGCTCCTACTCTCAATATGGAACTTGGGCGCGAGAAGAGCAGTCTCTCTTCCCCAACGCCTTTTCCCTAAGATACCCCTGCTCCCAGAGGGATCTGCGGAGTAGGCTACACTAGACCTCCGGAATCCAAAGACCCCATGAGCTGTGCGACAGTACACACCTCTCACACAGGCCACCTGCGGGCTTGGCTTGCCACTTGGAACCCTGAAAAGAGCCCACAGCCATAAACCCACGGACACCATAGAACTTTTGGAGGACCCACACCAGGTCGTTCGTGCTGCTTGCCTCAGTGTTTGCATTTTTTCCTTTGTGGAAGAAGCGGTTCAGAATGAAAATAAACGTGCCGGCTACCAATAGCCTTTGAAGGAAGCAAAGGAGAAAAAACTATCTGAGTTGCTTCAAGCTCTAAGAATCGCCCTGCAAACAGCCAGGCGGGCAGCAAACTGTAAGCGAGTTTCAGGTTTTGAGAGACTGCTGGGCTCAGAGAGGAGGTGGTCAGGGCCGTAGAAGCCAGGGTCTGGGGGATTCCCGGTGGGCTCATGGACTGCATCACCCCTGGGACCTGAGGTTTTCAATACTAGGCAGTGGGTAAGTCAGCTATTTTAATAATCTAATAAGAAGAATTCTGCAACTGTAATAAAATAAAATGAAAATTAATAAAATAAATACATTGATTTTATTACTTTTATGAACTAGTCTTAAGGAATCTGAACCATGGTCCCAGTACTAACGAAAAGGATGGCTGTGGCATCAGTTCCATGGATGACTTTGAGGGGAGAACCAGTCTGATTCTGGCCAGGGAAGACGGCCTTTATTAGGCAGAGGGGCAATGGGTATGGCTTCTTAAGCTTCCAAAGACTTTTTAATTAAGCCTCTTTCTAAAAGCCTATGTATTGCTATTGTTGTTGTTGTTAAGTGCATTCAAGTTGGTCCCTACTCATAGCAACTCATGGGGTTTCAAAGGAGTGACCCGACCTGTGAATTTGAATCACTGACCTTCCGGTTCAAACTAACCTTGCTGTCCAGAGTATTAACCCACAATGCCACACCAGAATTTCTAAGAAGTCCTAATAACTGGAGTTGGAGAAAAACACTCTATTTAGGGTTTGGAATCTATAAAGATCTCAAATACAAATAGCAGAGACGCTGGCTATTCCCTGAGGCTCAATTCCAGAGGCCCTCAGAAAATTGTGGGAACCCAACATGAAGATTGGTAAACTGGATGGTCAGTGCAAAGGAAGACGACCTCCCCCCCCCCCCCAGTGAGATGGATTAGCATAGAGGCAGCAGCAATGGGGTTGGGTTCAAGCTTAACAATTGTGAGGATGGTGCCTTTTTCGGACCATGTTTTTTCTATTGTCATAGGGTTGCTATGAGTCAGAACTGACTCAAGGGCTCCTAACAACACGGATATTGAGAGTGTGGGGGTGGGGGAAATCAACCAACAGTAATATTGTAGGGAGGTATGTAGAAAGAGCGTGGGACTCCTGAGTGGTGCAAATAGTTGATTCCCTTGGCTGCTAACTGGCAAGTTGGACGTTTGAGTACACCCAGAGTACACCTCTGGGTTGCCATGAGGCAGAGTGGGCTTGACAACAACAACTGGGTAAGGGCTTTTGGCTTCATTGTTACTTAACCTTTCTGTCTCAGTCCCCTTGGCTCTAGAATGCAGAAAATCATCATGTCTACTTCATCATGGAGTCTCGGTGTGGCACTGTCGGATCAGCACGGGACTACCAACTACAAGCTGGGCAGTTCACACCTACCAGCCACTCCTCAGAAACCTTACACGGGGGTCACTATGAGTTGGAGCCAAATCAACAAAAACATCTCATCACAGCACTGATGAGAGGGTCAAATGAGATAATGCATGTAGGCACTTAGAACAGTACACAACAAAGTTGTTCTTGTTAACTGCCGTTTATAGGGTCCCCAAGGAGTGTTGGTGAGTTTGAACCACCAAACTTGCAGTTAGCAATCCAGTGCTGATCCTACAGTGCATAGTAGCACCCAGCAACTACTAGGTACTAGTATTATTCTGAGTGTTTCTAATATTCAGTAAACTCTACTCTGCGGCACTACCTCAATCACAGGGAGTCTCTGACACAGCAAATGGCCCCATCCGCTTAAACTCCTGGCAGAAGTCATTCAGTGGACACTCGCCAGCTCTCCAGGCCACTCACACAGTGAGTTGCCCTCTCACGGCCCCTTGAGATGCTTCATTGGCAGGGTGGTTTCCTGGCCACAAGCAGGAACAATACACCTTCTTGACATAACTCAGAAAGAGAGCTTTGAAATGGCTGACCTGCAGACAGGTCAGAGCCAAAGTCCACATGTCGCCAGTTGCCATCATGTAGGGGGAGCCAGGAATCAGGGGAGCATGGCATGAACACAGTTCGGGGAGTGTCCCAGGACTCCAGAGATCTTAGCCATAATCTATGTAGGAATTGAGTCCCGGAAATTGAGGCTTGAAGCTCTGACTAGAGAGCCAGACAGGTCAACCAGCTCAATAGCAGTTTGGGACAGGTAGTGATTTGTTGGGTTTTGGGTTATGGGTTTTTTGTTTGGTTGGTTTTCTCAGCAGACTAAGTCTGGTCACATTTTCTTTATCAACTTGGAGATGCTGTTCACATTTGTTAAGTGAATAAAGACAATGATTGTCCTCTACAAATCTTCTGGGCTCAATTCATGATGGCTATAGGCACTTTATCTCCCTTGTGCTTCAACCATTAGAGACAGCAGGACACATCTATTTCCTTTAGTGCAATCAGGGGTGCTCCAACATAATTAGCAGCCAGTATTCCCAGAATCTGAACACCTAAAAAAGACATCAGGTTAGGTGGTTCAAATCAAAGGGTTACCAGAATTAGAAGAAGCACGTTAATTACTTGAAGTAACACTTGGACTTCCTTCCTCTTGTACAATTTACCTGCTAATTAGAGCTTAATGAATAATATCCATTTTTTCTAGCTTCTCATTCTAGTCAAGCATGGTCACTGTACACTTAAAGACTGGCCCTCTTATTAATAATCACCATGGCTTCTGATGCCCTGGGAGCTTGGTCTCAGTCCTTCCTAATACATAAAGTAGGGCATGGGTCCCCTCAGAGCCAAGCTGGTCCTCTTTCTGCCCAGCCAGTGCACTGACTCTTAATAATAGCCAACCTGTGTGTGTAGTACTTTCTAGATGCCAGACAAAGTTCTCATTTAATCCTGACAATAGTCTTATGAGGGAGGCACGCTTCTTATCCCCACTTTACAGATGAGGAAACTGAGGCGCAGGGAAATGAGATTAAGTCATTTGGCCAAGATCACACAGAAAATAAGTGGTCACATTGGAAGTCTAGCTCAGGCTGTGTGCTTGAAGGCCACCCCATGTCCCTGTTTCCAGAGCACTGCTTCTCCACTTTTGTGCATGGCAGAGTCATCTACAGTACTGATGGATAATGCAGCTTCCTAGAATTCTGGCTATTTCCCCAAGTGCCCCCAGTGATTCTGATACAAGTGGCCCAGGGACCCAGCTTAGAGAAACCCAGTGTCTTCACCCTTTTTCCATGTCAACTGATACTACTCTAGTCAAACAACACACAAGCACAAACACAGTCTGCTTTTACAGAATGTGACTTCTGCATCCATAAGTGGAGGAGAAGATGTGAGTGTGTGCAGGCCTCACCTGTGCAAACTAAGCATCAGGGGCCATGGCTACAGAAGAATGTGTGGAGGATCTGAAGGGGATCAGGGATGGTTTGGGAAAATTACAGGAGCAAAGAGATTAATTGCATTGAGACATCCTACCAGGACCATTCACTAATGTAAATCACTGGCGTGTTCCGTAAGAAGAGACAAATGAAGGGCAAAAAGGAGTCCAAGACTTATCACAGGTGTTTCTCTTGACCAAGGCCAGCCTCAGCTTTCAGAAGTCCAGGAGAGCTAAATCAGGCAGATACTGTGTTCCAGAAACATGTGGTCCCCACTGAGCTCCCTCTAGGAACACTTTATGTGGTTCCTTCTCCTGCCAAGCCTGTAGGAGGGCCACTCAGCAAGATGAGTGCCCCAAACCAGAAAGCCAAACCCACTGCCATTGAGTGGATTCCAACTCTTAGCAACCCTCTATCTGGTTTCTGAGGCTGTAAATATCTATAGGAGCAGAAAGCCTCCTCTTTCTCCCCTAGAGTAGCTGGTGGATTGACTTGAGGTTAGCAGCTCACTGCACCACCAGGGTTCACAGTACCCAAAAGAAGCTCTCTCCTTCCCTGAAGCTTGGGAGATCCTGATAGCAGTTAACAAGAAGCTCCAGGACCCAGAAGAGTCCCCGCTCCTGTCCTCTCCTAAAGGGATATTTATAGCTAAGTTCCACTTTCTAATCAAAATAGTCGGTGTCCTCATCACTGCCTGATTCTTCTTCTCCCAATGGCATGTTTCTTTTCTTTGGGGAGGGGGGGTTATGGGCGTGGTGGGGGGGAAGGAGAACATTTTTTGACTTTCTTTCTCTTAGCACTCCTTGAGCTTATCTGGAAAAACTCAGTTTCATTGGAAAAGGGTTTGACATGATCACCAAACCCCTTCCTTCTTCCCTTCCCACCAAGCTCTGCAGTTTTCCAGAAGGGCTCCTGACCCTACCTAGCCTCTCTCCAGAAGATGAAACTCAGCTTTTCTCTCCTCATACACAGAGACAGTAACAGAGCCAGGCAGGAGGCTTTGTCTTATTTCCTCACCTTCCCCTAATTTCCTCCCTCTGGTATACACCCAGCATGAAAACCCCAGGTCCTTGGGGTGGTGGGGGAGTGGAGGGACCAGCGAATAAGACTTGTGGTGAGCGCAATAGTTGGATTTACTCTGGAATTCAACTGGCTACTTAAACACTTTTCCTGGGCTTAGCTGGCAGATCCTAGGCCTCATCCCAAGGATCCCTAGGGTCCCAGACCTCATCCAGGTACTAGAGGTAGTCTTAATTCCATCCAGTTTTCTTAGCACCAACCATTCCAGTGTGAAAAGCTAAGGTTCTGGCCATGCTGCTGTGCCTCAAGAGTTGAGTCTAGAGGCTGGCTTGTCATGGATGCCCTCCTCCTCCAAGCTGTGGTTCACAACTCCCATATGGAGACACTGATCTGAAATTTCAGGGCTGTCAATATTGAACGTTCATATGTTTGTAGGTCTGTTCTGGGACTCTCTACTCTGTTCCATTAATCTATCTTTCTATTCCTACAGTGGCTGCTGGGGTAGGGGTGTGGTTGTAGGATCAGCACTAGACTGTGAACCACAAGGTCACCAGTTCAAACCCACCAGCTGCTCCTCAGGCACCCTCTTCAGGGTCGCTATGAGTTGGAACCAACTTGACAGCACTTAACAACAACAGTAGCAGCTGGTGGGGTCCTGGTATGGTGCTATAGGATAAGCACTGGACCACTAACTGATAGTTTGGCGATTCAAACCCACCAGGCACTCCTCAGAAACCCTATACAGGGTCTCTATGAGTCGGAATGCACTCAACGGCGTTGAACAACAACAACAACAACATAGTGGCTGGTGGGTTTGAGCAGCCGACCTAGAGGTTAGCAGGCCAGTGCTTATCCCACAGTGCCACTAGGACTCCTTCCAATATGAGTAGAGCTTTAAATTCATTTTCGCCTGTGATAAATTTCTGCCACTTTCATCACCTTCAAATATTTCTTGGCTATTCTTACTCCTTTGCAGTACTTTATAAATGTCATAAAAAATCTTGTCAAATGACACACAGACAAAACCCTACCCAATTTTTATTGTGAATGCATTAAATCTAAAAATCAGCTGATTTGGTGAAACACTGACATCCTCACAATGTAGAATTTCTCAGCCCATTAACATGGGGTGTCTCTCCACTTATTTTGGTCCTTTTCAATGCCTTTCAATAAGGAGTCTTGTAAAATGTTAACTTTATTTCAAGGTTTTTCAAATATTTTGATACTATTGTAAATCTCAAAGGACTTGTTAAACTCCCTTATTAATTCTAGTATTATCTTTTGATTATTTTGGACTCTCTATCAAGACAATCAAGGAGCTCTGGTAGCTTAATGGTTATGAATAGGGTCAGCAGTTCAAATGTACCAGCTTTTCCATGAGAGAAAGATGAGGCTTTCTGCTCCCGTAAAGATTTACAGCCTCAGAAACCCTATGCAGGGTCGCTATGAGTCAGAACCGACTCCACGGCACATAACAACAACAACATCTAGACAATCATATCATCTGTGGCTAAGCACAACTGTGATTTTTTTGTCTTTTCCACACTGTGATGGTTGGAACTTCTAATGCAATCTTCAATAAGAATTATGATAGCAGGCATCTTTACCTTCCTCAAGCTCATATGGAAAGTGTTTAATGTCTCAATTTAAGTGTGACGTTAGCTACAAGTTTGCTTTAAGTGTGACGCTAGCTACAAGTTATTTATAACCATTATTAAATTGAGGACATTCCCTTCAACTGTTAGTTTGCCACCATTTTTTTTTTATCATGAATGCATATAGAATTTCATTAAATGTTTAACCCTCATGTATTGAAATATAAGATTTTTTTCTTTAGTCTGTTAATGTGATGAATTACATGATTTCATTTTCTAATATTAAGTCACCTTTACATTCTTGGGATAAATCGTACTTGGTCATCTTTCTAACATATCGCTAGATTTTGTTTGCTAATCTTCTTTGTTGTTGCCGTTATGTGCCGTGGAGTCAGTTCCGACTCATAGCGACCCTGTAAATCTTTATGGGAGGCTGTAAATCTTTATAGGAGCAGAAAGCCTCATCTTTCTCCCACAGACCAGCTGATAGTTTCGAACTGCTGACCGTGAGATTAGCAGCTCGATTAGTAATCACTACACTAATGAGTAAAATTGCTCTCTATTTTTACTTTCTTGTATGGTCCTTGTTGGATTTGGTATCAAGGTTAGCTAGCCTCATTAATTTCCTTCCCATATAATCTGTATTCTGTGGTGCAGGGGTTCAAGTATTCTAGTGTTCAGGCTTTCGGACAATCCCCTATCTCTTATTGTTTTTCTGCCTCACCTCTCTTTCTTGCCCTCTGGCATCCCCAAATTCTAATGGTCTTTAAGATTCTTCCACAAAACTGACTACTTCCTTAACATCATTTCCTTCTTTATATACCCCAGGAGGCAGCGTCTTTCACCCTACTTAATTAGTTACCACTCTTTCATCTGCTGTGTGTCCTGCAGACAGTCTCTCTTCCATAGAGCTCTCTCATATTTTGTCATTGTTGACATACTTTTTCTACTTTATTATTTTTAGTGTGATCTCTCAGTAGGGCTTGAAGATAAACAGGAATACTCAATCCATCATCTTGAAATGGTGGTCCTTTTCATTTTTCAGCATAATATTACCTGGATTTTGCCTCCACAACTCCCCTGAAGGAATCCTGGTGTAGAGTTGTAGGGTACACACTGGACAGCATGCTAACCATAAGATCGGTGGTTCAAACCCACCAGCCACTCCTTGGAAACCTTATACATGGTCACTGTGAGTCAGAACCAACTCCCCTGAAACTGCCTTAGGCAAGGTCACCCAGCAACAACCTCTATGTCACTACATTTGATGGATCTTTTCAGCTATCATCTTCTTTAACCTCCACACTGTATTTGATACAGATGATACTACTCCCTCCTTCTCTTTGCTTACATGATGACACACTCTCTTGGTTCTCTACTTACCTCTCTGACCATTTGTTTGTTCATTTTTTCTTTTCTTTGTTGTTGTTAAGTGCCAACGATTTAGTTCCGACACATAACGACCCTATACAGGGTTCCCAAGGAGTGGCTGGTAAATCTGAACCACCAACCCTGTGATCCTAGCCAACAATGTGGCCCAGTGCTTTATCCCACAGCACTACACCAGGACTCCTTTCTCCTCTTACCAGCATGTAACTGGGCACTGAACTTGGGCTCACAAGGCCAGATTTGTAGTTCTAACTTGAACAAATTCCTTCCACTCTCTGGACTTTAGTTTACGGTTTTCTCTGGTCTTCAGTTTATGGTTTCTAGAAGCACTTCCAACTCGAAGATTTCATAATTTAAATGGAATGGAAATGATGGTCAGTCATTTCTTTGAAAGCTGAGTAGTACCACCCTCGTTGCTGGCAGCAATGTTTACTGCTACCTTCTGTAGAAGGAAACTGCCTTAAAAGAATGCACCCCTTCGAACACTCAGTAGCTTTCATTTAGCTGTGCACAGTGCGTGACCAAATGCTTTTTCCTAGAGTCGTATTCTATGTGGAACTGTGGGCTGAGGAAGAAAAAGCTTACCTGGGACTATATCAAAAAGAGGATTAGAAAGAGATCATAGCATCTGTCCCCATCTGGAATCACAATGAGATATTAAAAAAAACAGCTTGAAAACTCAATCCCCAGAAAACTTATGTTAATGAGAAAGAAGCAACTCAAAAAGGAGGGTAAGAATGCTTCCGTAACACGATGAATGTAATCACTAAAAGGCACATGTAGAAACTGTTGAATCGGTGTATGTTTTGCTGTGTATTCTCAACAACAAATTCAATACAATTTAAAGAAAAGAAAAAAATCAATCCCTAGCAAATATTTGTGTATCTTCTGTACTCGGTAAGAATCATGCAATCTTTCCTTTTGCAATTTAGTCTCTTTTCTGGTAGCGTAGTGGTTATGAATCGGGCTGTGAACCACAAGGTCAGCAGTTCGAAACTACCAGCTGTTCCGCAGTAGAAAGATGAGGCTTTCTGCTCCCGTAAAGATTTACAGCCTCGGAAACCCTGTACAGGGTCACTATGAGTCCGAACCGACTCCACGGCACATAACAGCAATAACAATGGAGTCCTGGCATGACACTGTGGGTTAATGCGCCAGACTGTAAAGTCGTTTGAACTGCAAGGTCGGCAGTTCAAGCTCACCAGCTGCTCCTCGGAATCCCTATACAGGGTCGCTATGGGTCAGAACCAACTAGATGGCACTTAACAACAACAACAGCATGGGCTGTAAGTGCTTCATTCTGCTGTGCATAAGGTCTCTATGAGTAGGCACTCACTTGATGACACCTAACAACAACAACAATGGGCTGCAAACTCAAATCACCATGAGACTTTGATGGGCTGTGAATTTCTACTGAGTGTAATCTGGATAAGAAGGCAGCTTTCTGGGAGTGCACTAGGCAGCAGGAGTATGACAGGAGGAAGCCACCAGTTTGCTGAGCACCCAGAGGGATATGGCAGATCAAAGGACTGGCAAGGGTAGATCAGCAAAAGGGCAGGAGCTTGCAGGTAGCTTCCCTGAGCTCACTGAAATGTGTGTCCTTGGGGCCCAGCCTGGGTGGGGATTGGAAGTTGGGATGGAAAAACTGTCTTGGAGGTGAGGGAGCTGGCTATTGGGAAGTGGGGGAGAGAAATGTAGAAGGGCATTGTGCTTCTGGATGGAGAGCTTCCGAATGGAGCTTTTATGGTTCGATTTATGGGGGGAAGAAAAGGCAAAGAGGTCTCCTGCATCTGAAGAGATGATAGACTGGGAGGTAAGGTGTGGCCTCCTTATGGGATCCAGAGGAGAGACTGGGAGGAAGGAGTTCCCCGGCTCAGTGGTCCCCTGGAAGGAGGCTGAGTCCATTCAAACCAAAGTTGTAGAGAGTTCCCTGGAAGGGCTCTGCCATGTGCAGGGCAGGGCCTTTACTGTTCCAGACCCATTTCAAGGGGTGGATTCAGAAGCCTGAGTGCTTTATTTTGTGTCCTGGCTCTACAACATCAGGGCTCTGTTAGCTTGGCCATGTCATTTCACTTCTCTGTACTTCTGTTCCTTCACCTCAAAAAGGGGTTGTCATGATGAATAAAGGAAATAATCATTGCAAAGCACTCCAAACCTAGCATGACAAAAAGTCCACAATCAGTAAAGGTTGGCTGTCATAAAGAAGTGTTAAGGATGTGCCACATGTCCCTCTCCAGCCAGGAACGTCCTTTGCACTTAAGACAACTCCCCAACCACCATATCAAGACTTTGGTTTTGCTTTGGACCTCAGCACACTCCTGGGCACTGGCCACAGCGGTAGTTTTAGGGCACCCTGGTCCTGGTGTGGCACTGTGGATTAATCTGCCAGACTGCAAAGCCATTTGAACTGCAAGGTCAGTGGTTCAAGCTCACCAGCTCTTCCTCAGAAACCCTATACAGGATCATTATAGGTCAGAACCGACTCAACAGCACTTCACAACAACAACAAGGGACTTCTGGTATAGTGCTGTAGGGTAAGCACTGGACTATGAACCATAAAGTTGGAAGTGCAAACCCACTAGCTGCTTCTAGGAAACCCTGTACACGCTTGCGATGAATTGGAATCGACTCGACAGGCACATAACAGCAACAACTAACCGAGAAAGGAGTTCTAGTAATGCAGGGGTTAAAGCATTTAACTGCTAACCAAAAGGTTGGTGGTTCCAACCCACCAGCTGGTCTGAGTGGCACAGATATGGCAGTCTCCTTCAGTAATGATTCACAGTCTTAGGAACAGTTCTAGACTCTTCTATGGGGTCACTCTGAGTTGGAGTCAACTCAGTGGCAATGACTTTGGCTTTGGGTTTTATTTACCAGGTTGTAACTTAGTTAGTAGCCCCTTGCAACAGAGAGGGTGACCATATTAGCCAATTCCCATGGGTGACAAGAAACCAAGAGAGAGCATAGCAGGGTGGAGATGGCATGGGCATAGCATCAAAATACAAATTCTTGGCCAATGTTTGCGTGTAGTGCAATTAGATCTTCATAGAAAAATGTTCATATCCCTCACATCACCCAGACAAGGAGATTTGTCATGGCATTTTAGCTCAATTCAATGAGTAAGGGGTTAGACTAGCACTGGGAAGGGTTTTTCACAGACTGCTGGTAGGACTCTGAAAACTTCCAGAATGACACCTCCAGCACTTTAGTGGAGATTGCCTTAAGGAAAGGGAAGGAAGTTCTAGCTTGAGAACTGCCTAAATGGTACATTAACATGGTTCATCCTCATGACTGTCCTCTGAAATAGGTGATGTTGTTTCCGTTTTACAGATGTGGAAACCGAGTGACAGGGATGTTAACTAATTTACTCAAGTCCACAAAGTTAGAAGTTGAATGCACTGGGTTGAATAATGTTACCCCAAAATTCATATCCTCCCAGAAACTCAGAATGTGCCTGGTGGCATTAAGAGAACACACAGAAACAGAGGAGACAGACACAAAGGACTGGCAGCCATGTGCTGACAAAGGCAGAGATTGGAGTAATGCAGCTACAAGTCTGCAATGCCAAGGATCACCGGTCACCACCAGAAGCTAATAGAGAGGCATGAGACAGATTCTTGCTCCTGAGCCTCAGAAAGAACCTTGCTGACACACTGATCTTGGAACCTTACCCTCTAGACTTGTGGGAGACCAAACTTCAACAGTTTTAAGGCACCTCTTTGTAGTATTTTGGGATGTCAGCCCCATGAAACTTTACAGTGGGAGAGCTCCAAGGTCGTTTGGGTCTTTCTACAACCCCTGACTGCCTCCCTAACTAAAATTGGCCCATGTCTCTGAATTCAGAGACCTTATTAAGACCTTTTTTTTAATTTTTATTGTTTTAACTTTTAAATCGTCTTTTAATGTTAAAAAGCAACTTTTTAAAATCTCATGGAGACACATTGAACAGTTCAGGAAGACATAAGGTGAAACATAAAGCCCTTCCTCTTGACCCAGTTTAGGTGCCTCTTCCCAGAGAGACCACTATTAGCAGTTTCCTGGGTGTCCTTACATAGACATGGAGACAGTTTCTTTTTCTTACCAAATTGAAATCCTGTTATACACACTATCAGGCAACTTGTTTCTGGTTGCTCAACAACAACACGCCTGTACTCTCCAGGATAAGAATGAGCAATTCTGGTTATGAGATACCACATAAGATAAGCTATGGAGCCCCACTTCTGAAGTTCAAATCCTGGCCCCACCGCACATTAGCTAAGTGATTCTGGGCAAGTTATTTAACCTCTCTCCACCCAGTTTGTTCATCTGTAAAGTGGGGCTTAGAGTAGTACTGGCCTTGGGGATGCCTATGAGGATTCAATGTGTCAATGTTCATAAAGTACTTGGATCCATGCCTAGTACAGAGTCCACAGTAGATTCCTCCATTTGGATGAATAGATTCCTAGTATTCTCTGATTTGGATGCACCATCATTTCTATCTAGATGGATATTTACTATTTACACAGCTTCCAGCGTTTCGTTCTTACCAGGAGCATCTCAGTGATCGTCTCCAGGACTTCTAACACACTTGATTCCTCTTCTTCCCTAGTACACACAACAGCCTCGGAAGACAAATAATTAGGGTGATCAACCCTCTTCTTTGTACAAGTGAGGAAACCAAGGCTCAGAGTAGCTCAAGATAACTGTGCTGGTAAGTGGTGGAATTAGGACCAGAGCCTCAGTCTGTGACTATAAACTTGAGCTCTTTATTTTAGAAAGTTTGCTTTTCTCTTTAAAAGATGTAACTTTGCAGATGTGCTATTTAATCCTTTAAATAAAGGCCTATCCAGCTAGTTCATTGTGTGTTAAAGTGCTGAAAGGATCAGTTAATGGGAAGAGAGTTGGGTGGGTCAGTTTTCCCTCCCACAAATACAGTACGGGTGAGACAATCTCCCCATCCCCACCCCCAAATGTGGGTCCCATAAAATATCATAAGATCTTAATAATGGGGGGGGGGGATGCTTTGAACAGTGTTGTGAACTAGTAAGTAGTGTTTTTCCTTTCTTTTAATAAATGTTATTGTTAGGTGTCATCGAGTCAGCTTCAACTCATAGTGACCCCGTGCACAACAGAATTAAACACTGCTTTAAAGTTTGTTTCATGTTTGTTTTCAAATGGTGATGATGGTCCTAGAGCGCCCCCCCTTCATGGCTGGTTAGTTAACAGTTATTGTTTATTGGTTGTTGTTGTTGTTGTTAAGTGCCATCGAGTCGGTTCCGACCCATAGC
>NW_006408819.1:2070478-2074904 GCF_000296735.1 Chrysochloris asiatica
TTGTTTCGTTCTGCTCTGCATGGGGTCGCTATGAGTCGGTTCTGACTCGATGGCACCTGACAAAAACAACAACAAAACAAGACAAAGAGATTTAGAACCCAAAGTCCTTTGAAGCTATTGGAGCCAATTCCACTTCCAGACACACACAGACACCAGCACCAACCTCAAGTGTTCCCTGTACTGAATTTGCAGGGTGGGGGAGTTATGTGGATGCAGGGTGGCTCTCGGGGCCAGGAAAAGGACTAGGTCTGCAGTATAGAGTCACTTTCTGTGGGCACCTTCACTATTACGATTCAAGTGCTCAGTTCTAGCAATGTGAGCCCAGAGGATGATGATCAACTGTATTAGCCATTTGTCATTGTTAAAATGCCTCAGCAGGTGACCCTGGTAAGTTGGTGAAATTACTTTTGTAAACTGGAAATAAGATGGTTGTTAGAAAGTTAGAGGGAGTTGTCGGATTTGTCTCTTTGCTTGTTCATTTGTTGTTTGTGACAGTCATTCCCCTTCCTCTGAACTAGAAAGAATGAAGGAAGAAATAAACAAAGAAATAAAAATCCCATAATTTTTTTAAAAAGGAACTGCTATTGAGTCCATTCCAACTTGCAGTAGCTCTATAAAAGTTCTGTAGAAGCACTGGACTGCAAGGTTGGTTTGAACTGCAACGTCGCCAGTTCAAATCCACCAGCTGCCTCTTGGAAACCCTATACAGGGTCACTATGAGTCTGAACCAAATCAAGGGCACTTAACAGCAACAACAACAACATATAGGGTTTCTGAGACTGTAAATCTTTACTGAAACAGACAGCCTCATATTTCTTTCACAGAGTTGATGCATTTGAACTGCAGACCTTGAGGTTAGCTGCCCAACTCTTAATCCAGTGTCGCTTGTTGCTATTAAGCACTGTCGAGTTGGTTCCGACTCATAGCGACCCTGTACAGGGTTTCCGAGGCATAGCTGGTGGGTTTAAACCACCAACCTTGTGGTTAGCAGTCCAGTGTTTATTCTACAGCACAGTATCAGGACTCCACAGTGCCACTGTTGTTGTTGTTGTTGTTAAGTGCTGTTGAGTTGGTTCTGACTCATAGCAACCTGTATAGGGTCGGGCATTGTGCGGTTCAAAAAATAATGAAGGTGGGGGAAAAAAAAAAAGTGCATATCCACACGACCTTTTGAGTCCTTGTAGATAAAACACAGAGAAAGACCCAGCAGGGTTTGATTAATTATATGCACACAAAACAATTGGTGACTTAAAGAAGGAAGCAGGTGACTTCTGTTTTTTGTGCAACCATGAGAGACTCTAAGAGAAAATTCCTTCACCTGTGGGGCGAATACTACTCGGGAGATGATCCCTAATAGGATGAGAAGGAAGCTCCCCTCCCCTGCTCTACTCTCCTTCCCTACTCCCCTCCCTGGTAGAACAGGGTCCCTCTTGCTCCCTGAAAAATAAGCTCAATTCGGCCTACCAAGGGAAGAAACCCCTGGAAGTGGCTTCTGCCTGCAGTGCGGCAACCAGACTCCCACGAGCCCCACTTGGGACTTTTCTGACAGAAAAATCATCTTGAATTGATCGTGGCGCTGATGCTCAGCCTGACGCATATGTGCTGACGCCAGTGTGATCCCATAATCAGGACTGCTGGTGGACTGTTTGTGAGCTGCAGCCAGAGCGCCCCCTAAAGGCCATTTGAGGGACTCTCTAGGAAATGCCTCTGTTGGAACATTAGAAATCCTCTATTCACCTCACTCCCAACCCCATCCAACTCCGCAGAGGAAATTTTGTAGTGCTTCCAAAATACAGCCATTCCTTTGTATCGGGTATTCCTAAAATGCTTTATACACTTAGGTATTCATTTTCTTGAGTGTGTGTATGTGTGTGTGTGTGTGGGGGGGAGGGATGTTCAAGAAAAGCAGAAGCCCTTAGCCCCCGGACCACAAAACGAAGCTGTTTAGCAGTTATGCTTAGTCACACCTGAAAGCATTAGAGCAGTCATGTCTGCATTCTGGACACCCTAAAGACAGCCTTGCCTGCCTCCTGGGGGACTTGAATATCCGAGGACCATGGTGTCTCTTGAACCCCAGACCACAGATCAGAACATTTGGACATAAGTCCTAAGTCGGCCATGGTCACACAGGGTCTGACGTCTTTATTTGTTCTACTCAAAGGTATTGTTTTTGAGGAAATTTTTGGGAATGACTAAGGCTGATGGCTGAACAACATGATGAACATAATTAACGTCGCAGAACTGTACATGTGATGAATGCTGAAGTGTCAAGTGTTTTATTACTTACATATTTACCACAGCAACAAAGAGAAAATTTCACTTAGAAGACAAAGGACTCGCACATACTGAAAAGGACTGTGGATGTGTGGGTTCAACTAAAGATATTGTTTTTTTAAAGCATTTCTTTCAAGACTTAACAGTCTTTGTTTTCTTATTCTGACATCCATTCATTTCCTCATTTATTCGCTTATGTGGTAACTATTTATTCAGTCCCTGCTAGATGCCAAGACAGTTTATTGTCTCCGTGCTCAGGCTGAATTTAGAAATGCCACTTTGAGTTGTGCCCTTTCCCACACAGCCCACTCTGCAGACAGGGGAGGTCCGACTGAAGGACTCGCATAGAAATCACCTCAGCCCCAATCAATAACTGCCAATGTGTGGGGCTAGTCATAGGCAACTGCTTCACTACACAGATGAAAAGGCTGAGATCTTCGTAGGACAGGGAAATTAGCCATTTCTATTTCTCCATTTCTAAATCTGTGTAATGGGATTTGGAAGGAGTTTCAACAGGGACGGGCTATCTGGTGATTCACACCTTTTCTTCCAGTGGTAATTAACTAAGAGAGAAAGATTCGATGCTAACACGTGTCATAGACAGCCAGGGTGAGTCATTCTGAGAGTGGAGATGGGGACAGAGAGATTTGGCTTTGAAAAGTGAAAAGCCTGTCTTGCATACATGGAGAACAGGTGCCCTGTGGAGTGTAAGTCCAATGGACGCCTGTGAGGGAGCAGGTCATTCCTGGTGCGGGAGTGCCCTCTAGTGTTCAGATGAGGACTTGGCAACATCGAAGAATTGGGAGAGCATAGGAAGCAGACAGCCTCAGAAAACGCAACTTTCAGGAAGCGGAGGCAACTTAAAGGCATTAGCTCTGTATATGGTCTGTATATGGTAACAGCTTCTTTTCCTGGCCAGTGGTTACGGATGCCAACTGCTCTAGAAAAATAGCGCTGAGAAATGAAGGCTGACGTTCCTGAAAACTGGTCACTGCAATAGAATACTGTTGTTGTTAAGTACTGCCAAGTCGGTTCCGACCCACAGCGACCCTGTATAGGGTTTCCAAGGAGCAGCTGGTGAGCTTGAACCGCCGATGTTGCAATTCAAACCCACATTTCAGTCCAACGCATTAGTCCCAGCGCCACAGCACTTAACAACAACAATTTATTAGACCAGTGATGAGAATTTTTGTTTTCTTTACACTGAGGCACAATGCATACCGAAGGCTGTGGTCTTTGATCTTCATCGGTAAGTATTTTAAGTCTTCTTCGATTTCAGCAAGCAAGGTTGTATCATCTGTATATCGCAGGTTGTTAATGAATCTTCCGCCAAGAACATGATGCCATGTTCTTCTTCATATAATCCAGCTTCTTGGATTATTTGCTCAGCATACAGATTGAATAAGTATGGTGAAAGAATACAACCCTGTTGCACACCTTTCCTGATTTTAAACCATTCAGTGTTATCCTGTTCTGTTTGAACAACTGCCCCTTGGTCTATGTACAGGTTTCTCATGAACACAATTAAGTATTCCAGAATACCTATTCTCTGCAATATTGTTCACAGCTTGTCATGCATGATCCACACAATTGAAAGTCTTTGCATAGTCAATGAAGCATAGGTAAACACCTTTCTGGTATTTTCTGCTTTCAGAAAAAAATCCACCTGATGTCAGCAATGATATTCCTCGTTCCACATCTGCATCTGAATCTGGCTTGAACCTCTGACAATTCTGTCAATGTATTGTTGCAAGATGTTTTTGAATCATCTTTAGCAAAATTTTATTTGCATGTGATATTAATGATACTGTCCTATGATTTCCAATTCCCATTGGGTCACCTCTCTTTTGAATGGACACAAACATGGATCTCTTCCAATCCATTAGCCAGGTAGCTGTCTTCCAAACTTCTTACAATCAGTGAGTGATTGTTTCCAATGCCCCATCAGTTTGTTGAATGATTTCTATTCGTATTCCATTAAATCCCGGAGACTTGTTCTTTGCCAATGCCTTCAGTATCATTGGCTGTTGACCATATGCTACCTCTTGAAATGGTTTGAACATCAATCATTTCTTTTTTTGGGGGGGTGTTAAAAGTTTCTATTGTGAATTGAGTGATAGTTTACATGGGAGAATATCAGCTTTACATTCAT
>NW_006408819.1:2075734-2076908 GCF_000296735.1 Chrysochloris asiatica
TTGATGCTTTCTGCATCATTCAATATTTTGCCCAGAGAATCCTTCAATATTGGAAATCAAGGCTTGAATTTTTCCTTCAGTTCCCTCAGCTTGAAAAATGCTGAGCGTGTTCTTCCTTTTTTGTTTTCTAACTCCAGGTCTTTGCACATTCCATTATAATATTTAGACTTGTCTTCTCATGCTGCCCTTTGAAATTTTCTATTCAGCTTTTACCTCCTCATTTCTTCCATTTTCTTTAACATCTCTATGCTGCACAGCAAGTTTCAGAATCTCTTCTGACATCCATTTTGGTCTTTCCTTCTTTCTTGTCTTCTTAATGGCCTTTTACTTTCTTCCTGTATGATTTTCTTGATGTCACCCCACAAGTCTTCTGGTCTTCAGTCTTTAGTGTCTAATGCATCACATTTGTGCTTGAAATGATCTTTAAATTCAGGTGGGATATGTTCAAGGTCATATTTTGGCTCTTGTGGACTTTTTTTCATTTTCTTCAGCTTCGGCCTGAGCGTACACATGAGCAATCGATGGTCTGTTCCACAGTCTGCTCCTGTCTTGTTTTGCCTGATTACATGGAGCTTTTCCACAGTCCCTTTCCACAGATGTAGTCTATTTGATTTCTGTGTAGTCTATCTGATGAGGTCCATGTGTATGTTGTTTTGTTGTTAAATGCCGTCGAGTCAAATCCGACCCATAGTGACCCTGCATTGTACTACCGACCTTGCAGTTCAAACGACTTTGCAGTCTGACATATTAGCCCACAGTGCCAGCCCACGACTCCAGTATTTATATAGTCATCTTTTATGTTGTTTAAAAAGGGGTATTTGGAATGAAGAATTCATGGGTCTTGCAGAATTCTATCATGCCATCTCCAACATGTTTCTATCACCAAGGCCATATTTTCCAACTACTGATCCTTCCTTTTTGTTGTCAACTTTTGCATTCCAATCGCCACTAATGATCAATACATCTTGATTGCATGTTTGATTAATTTCAGGCTGAAGAAGTTGATATAATTCTTCAATTTCATTATCACTGGCTTTAGTGATCCATAAATTTGAATAATAGTGGTATTAACTGATCTTCCGAGTTGTTGTTGTTGTTGTCAGGTGCCATCGAGTCGGAACCGACTCATAGCGACCCCATGCACAGCAGAACAAAACAATGTCCGATCCTGGGC